>NC_086171.1:98537369-98874154 GCF_023053635.1 Elgaria multicarinata webbii | reverse complement strand
GTAGTTATGCACCTCTGCCTTAAAGGCCAACAATTTTAATATGGTATACACTTTTCTGGACTATATAAGTGCATGACCTTTATGCCATAATAAATTTGCTGGTCTTTAAGATGCCACAAGACTTTTTGTTGATTTTTATGGGTGGATTAATTTTACATTCTGCTGTTACAGGAGCTTTTTCTTCTTCTTCACATGGTTGCAGACAAAACCACTTTGCCAGTTTACTCCCAAATTCAGATTAACTCAATAAAATGGGTGGGGGACAGAATGTGTGGTAAAGGAAGATTATAGTTTTTGAAATCGTTTAATATAATGTTCTCAAGTCATAGGGGTGTTATGGAATGTTTGTGGACATTTCAGCTGTTCAGAAATCTGAAAACTATTAGCACAAAAGGCCCAGGAATTGTAGGAGTTGTGGGAAGGGGATAAATAACACTTTCAAAGTGGTGGTTAACTATTTATATGCATGAATGATGTCTGCTTTTGTATAAGAGTGGTGTATGAATGTGCATAAAGGGGGAATGGATTGGAAAAACCTGCCCCATATCATTACTTAGCATGTATATGTAAATCCCCATGGTGGTTGCAAGTTAGCGGCTGCGTTGTAGAAATGACATAGCACCACTCTGCATGCCACAACGGGGTACATGGGGCATATAGATTGCCCCTGGATCTGTTGCTCTTAGGTCATCTGGTGGAGGATTAGCGGTTGGGCGACCAAAGTGGTTTGCTTGTAGAGTTGTGAATAAACAGATATTACAAAGATGACATAAGTCTCCAGTGTTTGCTCTCATGCAAAAGGAATTGAACTCTGTAGTGCTGTCCATGGACTTCTCAGAACTCAGGTTAGTGGGCGGGGGGGATGTGATTGGGGAGGGGGGAAGTATGTTGGTGCTTGTGTGTGTTCCTGGCTTTGTCACCCTCCTTTATTCAGGTTCTCCTTTCCTTTCAGATTCTCCAGTTCACACCAATTCTGCACCTGCCAATCTGGCATTGGCCCTTCCCACAGGGGACTCCATAGATGGTCAGTCCAACTACCTTGAGGCTCCCCTCAGTGCTTCGAGGACTCTCTCCTCCCCTATGAACTCAGTAGGACCAGGCAACACAATGGGCTCTCCATACAGGGTAATTACAGCCAATCACATTGGATCACATTCTGTTCCTTTGTCTTCACCACCAGGCATGAATTTTTCTGCACATACCAGCCCACAGGTAGGTACCTGCTCCTCTCCTCCTTTATTCAGTGTGATAAAGCTGGTTTTTTAAAATGAATATTTCATATAGCTGCCTGGATTGCCGTATTTGGTAGAAAGGGTTTTTTTAAAAAGTCAAATAATAAATAGTTCTTAACTATTTGAGCAGTTTCTTTCAACTAGATAAATCTTTATAAAGTTTTTCTTAATAAGCAGTTGACTTTTTGATTCAGTTTCAGAAACAAAAGAGCCTTTCTACTATGTAGTACAGATTTCACTAATATGGAGCTGTGCAATTTAGAACTAAAAGCAATAACAGCTAAAGAGGGGAGTGCACTCTGAACTGAAAATTCAGGGGCTCGGCAGACCTCCGAAATTGCGGGGCGGTTAGGGGGCAGTTTTAAAACTGTCGGAAACCCGCAGTGCGGTTAGAAGATCATTCAGAGTCCTGAATGGATCTGTAGGTCTGAAGGTTTTTCAGCCAACGTGAGGGCATATTTTGTGTTGATGGACAGCTAACTGAACACATTTCTATATTAGGAAGACACCAAGGGGTGAAGGGGGGGGGAGTTTTGAGATTGACATCTGTGGCTAACCAATAGCCACAGTCTCCTCCCTTCCCCACCCCTCCAATCACATTGCTTAGGGGGAGGGAATTGCAAATGATAAAACCAATTTTTCTCCACCCTGGAACTCATTCATTTGCTAGCTCATGGAATGAGAAAGTGTCCAAGTTCCATTCCCCATATGCGCTATTGATGTTTTATTTTCAATACTTAAACATACATCAATACAATTAAAAGAAAAACAACGTAAAATTAATGTTGAATCACATTAATATCATATATTCTCGCTTAATCTTTTTAACATAAACATACTTAACCTAAAAGTGCACCCCCCACCTCGGGACCTTATTCCTGTTTCCAAAATCTCATAGTTTCTTCTGCTGGTGGTTTCCCACTTCCCTTAGACAACACAAATATTAGGAACTGTTTCCAAATTCCCTCAAAATCGTTCGTTTTTGCCATATCTCTTCTCACTTTAATATTACATGTCAATTTATCATTAATAGCTATATCCCATACTTCTTTATACCATTCTTCAATACAATAATCCCCTTGAATCTTCCAGTTCCTAGCTACAATTAACCTTGCTGCAGTCAGCAAATTTGTTATCAATTCCTTAATTTCTTTTTTACATTTTAAATCTTCATATAGTGAGAGTAATGCAACTCTTGGTGTTTCTTCTATCTTCAATTTCTTCAATCTCAGAAAACACCATCTTCCACATCTTTTGCACAAATTTACATTCCCACCACATATGTAAATACGTTCCCTTTTCCCCACAACCTCTTGCTGAGAGCTGCTTATTTATCTTATTTAATCTAACTGGGGTTAGGTACCACTTCCATATAATTTTATAATAATTCTCTTTTATTCTCACTGACATATTTCTCAACACTCTTTGTCTCCATAGTCCTTCCCAACTCTGCTGTCCTATCTGTACCTTCAAATCTGTCTCCCAAACCAATTTTCCTGAGCTATCCATCAACCCTTTCTCAAGCAATATTCTATATATTTCACTCATTAACCCTTTTGTCACCGTACATTCTCCCTTATCAATTTATTTTTTAACTATTAATTCCTCAAACTTCGACAACTCTCTACAATCTCCATTTTCTCTTACCCAATTTTAGTCCATTGTTCCAATTGCCAATAATTTAACCAAGTTAGTTTTCTATCTTTTAAAACCTCTTCCAACTCCTCTCTTGTGTTCATTCCTCTTAGCCATTCCCTTAATTTCATTTTATTTTTCTCTATTAGAACTTTGCTTAATCTATTCTTTAAGTTCCCAGGGAAATTCTTTAACATTATTACCGGTGACAAAGGGAGCTGCTGGAGAGATGCTCCAGATTTCCCAGTGGAACTTCGAAAGTGGGTTACCTATACTTTCAGCCCATTTTTTACCTCCTTCCCTAAAAAATACATTTTCCAGATTTAAATCTATATTACTTGTCGTTTTATCCTCCATCCAATCTAAATCTCCTACACCTAAAATTGCCTCTACAATATATCTTAACCTATTAGCTACATAATATTAATTAATATTTGGGAGACCCAGTCCTCCCTTTTTTTGGCTTAAATACCATTTATTCTTATTTATCCTCGCTTTCTTATCCCCATTACAATAATTATTTATAATATTTTGCCAACTTTTTAACTCTGATTCTGAAATTTTTATTGGTAACATCCTAAAAATAAAATTGATCTTTGCTAAAATCTTCATTTTAATTAATGCTATTCTTCCAAACCATGATAAATTCAATCTTTTATATTTTTCCAATTTTACTAAAATCTCTTTTTTCAAACTATTTAAATTTTCCTTCTCTAAACTCTCCAATTTTTTTGTAATTCTAATTCCCAAATATCTAATCTGCTCTTTAACTCTCATTTCTATTTCTTTTCCTTCCCAGTCCTTCTCTTCCTTTTTAGTATAATTAAATAACATCAACTCTGATTTTGACCAGTTTATTCTTAATCCAGTAACTTCTTCAAATTCTTTCAACTGCTGTTTAATTCTTTCCATCTTTCCTACTGGGTTTTTAATAGTTAAAGTATCATCCGCAAACATATTCAATTTTATTTTCTTAATAATACCTATCCCTTCTATCTCCCCATCATCTCTTATTGCATTTGCCAATAATTCCATTACCATTACAAACAGGACAGGTGAGAGTGGACATCCTTGTCTTGTCCCTCTGGCTAGTCGTATCTTATCAGTAACTCCATCATTTACTACCACTACGGCTGTATTTTGAGAATATAATTGTTCTATTATAGCTTTAAATTTGTTTCCAAATCCCATTTTATTTAAAACCATCTTTAATGCCTGCCAGCTCACACAATCGAAAGCCTTAAAACTATCCAACGCTAAAATTCTCGCTTTAATCTTTGACTTTTTTATCACCTGTATTACATTTAAAACTCTTCCCACTAAATTATGCATTTGTCTACCTGCTACAAATCCACATTGGTCTTCCCCTATATATTTAGCTATGAATTTATTTAATCGTTTTGCTAAAATAGTTGAATTTTTTTTAGCATCTTGATTTATTAATGAAATAGGTCTATATGAATCAGGGACAGTCAAATCCTTATCCGGCTTTGGAATTAAAATTATTAATGAATGTTCCCATGATTCTGGGATCCTTTCTCCTTCCAAAATAGCATTATATAATTTCAATAATTTTGGTACTAAAAACGTTTTAAAAAACTTTATAATATTCCGGTCCTAAACCATCTACCACAGGTGATTTACCCATTTTCAAATTCTCTATAACCTCTTCAATTTCTCTTTGAGATATAGTCCTTTCCATTATGTTCTATTTCCAATCCTTTCTTTATATACTTTTCCATATAAACTTCCATCTTCTTCTTTTGAATGTCATTTTCCTTATATAATTCTTGATAAAATTCTTGAAAATTTTTAATTTTACCCTTCGTTATGTGACAATAATTCCCTTGTTTATCTTTCACTATTCCTATCCCATTCTTAGCTTTTTCCTTTTGTGTGAGTCTAGCTAGCATTCTAGAGTTTTTATTACTATTTTCAAAATACTCTCTTTTCATATAAATTAAATTTTTCTGAACTTCCTCTAAATTTTTATTCTCTAATTCTTTTTTCTTTGCTTGTAGTTCTATTAATTTATGTTTATTTTTAGATTGCCAATAATCTTTTTCCAAGTTCTTAATCTCTTCCTCTAACTTTTCCTGCATTGCAACCTGTTGCCTCTTTAAGTTACACATTTCCCTAATACAAATCCCTCTTGCTACTGCCTTCATGGTGTCCCAAACTACTGCCCTTGCCGTACCTCCCTTTTCATTAATTTCCCAAGTTTCTGACAATTCCCTTTGCATTTTTCCCACCACTTTATTATATTTAAATATCTTTGTATTCAATTTCCACCTAAACGCTTCTCTATAATCCTTTCTAACTGTAAAATCTAAACTTACCAGTGCATGATCTGTTACCTTGATTACCCCCAATTCCATTCTACAAACCTTAGTTGCAAACTCCTTAGAGACAAAGATATGATCTATCCTAGAATATGTATGATGAACTGGAGAATAATATGTAAAACCAGGGTCTGCCCCTTTAAGTAATCGCCACCCGTCAACAAAATCTTTTTCTTTTATCAATTTATTTAATATGGTAATATTATTCCTCTTTTCAGCACTGGTGGGGTTTGACCTGTCCAATCTATTGTCCATAACCATATTAAAATCTCCAGCTAAAATAACATATCCCTCCTTAAATTCTTCTATTTCTCTAAATAATTCTTTATAAAATTCTCTATGTCTCTCATTTGGGGCATAAACATTGACCAACGTATATGCTTTACCTTCAGTTTGACCCTTTATCAAAATATATCTACCTTTCCCATCCTTTTTTATATTCTCCAAAGTAAATCCACTTCTTTTTGAAATCAAAATGGCCACTCCATTTTTTTAAGTCCCCAATGACTTTTCATAATAGATTGACCATTTCAAACGAATTTCATTTACCCCATCCTTAACTTGGTGGGTTTCCTGCAAAAAAATAATGTCAGATCCTTCTCTATTTAGCAATTGCTCAATTCTCCTCCTTTTCACGACTGCCCCCAGACCTTTCACATTGAGCGTTGATATCCTTATGTTCTTATCCATATTCAGATTTTTGATATTCTTTCCGGTCCCTTGTGCTCTGAAACTCAAATTCACATACATAAAAACATAAAACCCCTTTCAAACCCTTCCCTCCCACCCAACCATAACCCCCCACCCCCCACCCACCTCTTTACCCCCCCACTAATTCCCCGTGAGTCTAACACTCCGGCCATTATTTTACCCTTGGGGGGGGGGGAGATGAAGCCCACAGCCCTGAACCAGTAAGCCTTCTATTTAAAATTACTTCTATATTACCATCTCATTATCAAAAGTGTCACATCTTGGATGCTCCAGCTCCTTCTTCCCTTCCAGGTGCTTTCTTTGGACTTGCGCCAGCATTCAAACCCAGACTTTTCAACAACTCCTTGCCCTGATCCAGAGAGGTTACTCTGTGTTGCTTCCCACCATGCATAAACCTAAAAAAACAACACAGGGTAACCCCAGGAATAATTTATTGCATTCCTCTTAAGTATTTCAGTAATTGGTTTGACGCTGCGTCTCCACTTAATTGTTTGCTGACAGAGATTGTTGTAAATTTGAACTGGAACGCCTTGAAATTGTATCAGAGCCAAAGTCCTTAATTTCTTCATAATTTGCTCTTTTTTGAAATAATTACCAAATTTCATCAGGACATCTCTTGTTACACTTCTGGATCTTATTCCTCCCACCCGGTGAACCCTATCCACTTCATAATCATTTATTTCCAAATCAGGCATCATTTCTTTAAACCAACGAAGAATTACTTTTCTCAAATCTTCTCCTGACATTTCCCCAAAGTTCTTAATCCGAATCGTAGATCGTCGGTTCTGGTCTTCTAATTGAATCAATCTTTTCTCATGGGCGTCAAACTCCAGGTTGCATTTAAGTTCAAACAGCTCCTGTCGCGTCTCCAATGAATTTACTTCTGCTTTCAGTGATTTTATGCTCTTGTCATTTTGAACAATCCTGTCAGCTAACTCATCCATTCTTTTCCCCGCCTTCTCTGCGTGGTCATCCATTTTTTAAAAAAGGACGTCGTTGTTGCTACATATGAACTCTTTAATTTCCTCCATGGTGGCTGGCTGGCTGCCTGCCAGATTTTGCCGCCATGTTCGTGTCGCTGTCGGAATCCTCCTCCGAAGACAAAGACAGTTTCACGAGCCTAGCCGCGCTATGATTTGAGGGACGATTGTGCCTTTGCCAGGTGAACTTATCTGGTTTCTTTTTTGATTTCCTAATATTCGGCATAAGGCATAAATCAACGTTTATTTAATGTTCCGGGCAAGGATCAAAACAACTTTCAAATCCTTCAACATAAAAACAAACTTCTCTCTCACTGCTTCCCGGTGGTTAGATTTATTGCCAGTTACTTGAGCAGCACTGATAAGGTGAAATAACCTCCGCTTAATCTCAGTTGTCGATGGAAGAGTTCCAAAAATAATACAGCTCAAACTCTTTCTCTTCTCTCCACTCCGGCAAGCTGCTGTACTACCTTGCCAGGCCGCGTTATTTACACCGCTCTGTGTACAAGCTATACTATCACAAACAACTCCAGTTCTTTCCCACCATTAGCCGAGAGAGTCATAAACAAGTACGTTACAAATTCTTGCCCATTTAATTGAGATAATTATGATTTCGGCTTCCCAATCCGGGAGCCTAAGAAGAGTTCCTACCAGTACATTTGGCTGTCAGGCTCCGCCTCCTTGTGACTTTATTGTTAGCTACCTTTGTCATCTAGTATAGGAAGGCAGGATTCAAAACCAAAACCAAAAACCATACAAATCTGTTAGCATTTTTTGGCCTGTGTGTGATTCTTATTAGAGCTCTGAAAATTTGAGGCTTCGATGGAGCTTTTACGAAGCTTCAAGTTTTCAGACCAGAGAGGGGACAGTTTTAAAAAAAGTAACATTTTTAAAAGTTGAAATAACTGCTCCATTGCAGTCAATGGAAATTAACAAAAATCATGCTTACACCTCCATCATTTTAAAAGATGAATAGATAAAACTTGGCATCATGAAAACTCTTAAGTAGGGCATTAGCCATGCCAAGTTTGAAACAGATTTGTTCATACCTTGATTTTTTTAAAAGTTTGAGGTTATATTTTTTTAAAAAAACCCACTGGAGCCATACCCTTCAAATTCAGGTTGTCAAACCTCCACTTTGGGGTCTTGCACCTTGAGCAATTTCAGCCCTGAAGCACGCTACTGCTCTTTGGTGAGACACACAGAGGGAGAGAGAGATGATTGAGGCAGAGGGAGCACACATGCACACAGTCATATTGTTTTGTTCTTTCACCCTAGTCCTGTGGAGACTTGTGGTGTTTCTTTTATAAAAACAATAACACAAGTGGCTTATTTGCACTGGTGCTCAGGATGAAGGCCTACAAGGGTCTTCATCTCCCAGACAAAAGCCAGTCTCTCCTTTTGTCTTAGGTAGCCCTCCCTCCTTCCTGTAATATAGATTTAGCATTCCCGCCCTGCAGCAGCAATGCTGTAGGGTTTCTGGGGGAAGCAGCTATGAAGCAGCATTATATAGACAACTCCCCCACCCCTGGGAGGGAGGTCCCCCAAGAGGCCATGCCATCCTGGAGCCTTGCTTGAAAAATAGTGAAGATGTTCTGTGACAAAAATCAAAAACCCTTCCCTGGCCTAGTATCTCTAGAGGATAGGTCTGTGCTTGACAGGCCTCCATGATTAGGGTGACCATATGAAAAGGAGGTCAGGGCTCCTGTATCTTTAACAGTTGCATAGAAAAGAGAATTTCAGCAGGTGGCATTTGTATATATGGAGAACCTGGTGAAATTCCCTCTTCATCACCACAGTTAAAGCTGCAGGTGCTATACTAGAGTGACCAGATTTAAAAGAGTGCAGGGCACCTTCAGCTTTAACTGTGGTGAAGAAGAGGGAATTTCACCAGGTTCCCCATATATACAAATGACACCTGCTGAAATCCCCTTTTCAATACAACTGTTAAAGATACAGGAGCCCGGTCCTCCTTTTCATAGGGTCTCCCTATCCATGATACACCCCCAATGCACCAGTTTTTCAGTACCGACTGAACTATTCTCATGCTCTTTGCATGGTTTGCCAAGCAAAGTGTGCATTAATCTAAATACTTCCTTGCTAATGCTGGCATCACTTAACTGTGGGGAAGATCTTGTGTTAAAATGTTCTTAAGTGAACAACAACCAAAACAGACCTAAATCCTTTTACAAAATTTGGATTCTTCTAGGCCAGGCCAGGAATACATCATGAAACAGCCCTTCAGAGCACGGCTGCAGTTCCAAGCTGTCGTGCTGAGTAACTCGAAGGAGGATGCTTCACTTGTTTTCCTGCTAATGGGATGAGGCAGCTAGTCCTTGGGGATTAGCCAGCAGTCAGCTAATGGATTTGGGTTCAAGCAGCTGCCCCAAATATCATACATCATTGAGCTTAACGTGCAGGAGCCAAATTCCAAAGACTTTTAAGGGGGCAACAATTCCCCCCTGCCCCAAACTTTGGAAGTGCAGAGAGAAAAAAGTGTGTGTGTGTAAGCCTGGTTCAGGTAATGTTTACTTTGAAGTAAGTCCTGTTGAGTTCAGTGGGACCTTCAAGGATTGCAGGCCTAATCTCATAGTGTGGTTATGCAGTTGCAGAAGTGCCTAGCCCTGGAACGGAGAGGCTGGCGGAGTTTGGATTTGGTGCTTCACTGCACTTAAAACTCTGAGCAGTTGGGGACAAGGTTTGCTCCTCTGTTGTTGTCTGTTTGTTTGTTTGTTTTCAGTTTGGCAAAATGCTTCCCAGAAATTGTGCAGCAAGAAGGCAATAGACCAAATTCAATTAAAATTGTTATGTGAATGGCTAGCTAAAGTTTCCTTCAGGAATCATTTAGAAAGTTACAGTGGTTCTTCTCATTCGGTGGCAAAACGAGTCATTTGTACTTACAGGACAGACTCCCAATTAATCCTGTGTCGCGCTGTGGGAATTAGAAATTCTTGTGGACTTCTAAGGGTGTTGCTGCTAAAACTCCCAAGTTTCCATTACTTGATTAGATTGCTCCAGCTAAAAAGCTGTTGTGCAAAAAACCCTGCTGACTGCTGCTATATGTGTCTGGGTTTTTCTTCTTCCCTCAATGAGGAAGATTTAGTGGCTGAATGTGCTTCACTGTGTTGGGCTAGAGGCCTATTGCCTTCAGTAAAGCTCACTGACTTTTCATCTATTCTACCACTCTGAAAATATGCTTACTGACAATACCATACCAAAAACAAAACAATAGATAACAACCAAACAATAAATATAAGGGCCTTCCTAGACAAGGCCTTAGCGCGCCTTCTGTCCCGGCTTCCCTGCTGTGCGTCCAGATGACGCACAGGGGAATCCGGAGACAGGCCGCGCTGAGGCCTCCTCCAACGCGCCATAAGCGAATTCGCTTATGGCGCGCCTTTTCCCCAGCTCCGGCCTCAGGCCGGAGCTGGGGAACGTCTAGGGACTTCCGCAGCTTTTCGCGGCTCCTCGCTTACTCGCGAGGAGCCACAAAAAGCCGCGGACCTGGCACAGCGCCTATAGTAGCGCTGTGCCCATCGGCGGCGGGGGGGGCGAAGGCTGGGAGGGTGGGTGCCAGGGTGGGTGGCACGGGGGGAGGGCGGGTGCGATCGTGCCGCGCGCCGCCCGGGCAATGCCTGGCATGGGGCGGCATTGCAATGCCGCCCCATGCCAGGCATTGCCCGGGCTCGGGCGGCGCGTGGCGCGATCGCACCCACCCTCCCCCCGTGCCACCCACCCTGGCACCCACCCTCCCAGCCTTCGCCCCCCCCCGGTAACCCCCCCCCCCAAAAAGCACTTACCTCTCCAGAGTCTTTGGGCCGCACCCGGCCCCTTTAAAATTTTTTAAAAAATGCCGGACACCGCAGGGACGCAACGTCCCTGCGCGTCGTGCGTCTAGTAGCCTGGGGGAGGCGCGCTAACTTCAGCGCGCCTCGGCCCCGCCTCCCTGCCGGCGTAAGCCGGCAGGTCTAGCAAGGCCCTAAATGTATATTGGCTCCCTCTCCATGGAACTCCCTGCCTGTTGATGTCAGGAAGGCTTCGATGCTGTTTCATTTTCAGGACCTGCTGAAGACATTTTTCTTTAAACAAGCATTCACTGAAAACCCAGCCACGTTTTTATAGTCATAATTTGATTTTAAAGATTTTAATTACGTATTTTAATTCTTTTTTCCCTGTTTCATTGTTCACTGCTCAGGAATTTTATTGGATGACAAGTGGTATAAAAGCGTGTAAATAAATAAATAAATAAACTAAATATAACAATTCTGACAGGAATTCTAGATCTCTTTTCTATGGGTGCTTTTGAGTGAAGAAACCCAGTCTTTGCTTCTCTGTCCATGACAGTAAGCCACTAAAATGGGTTTTGCAGCATTTGAAGCCATTCACTTGAGTTCACATTTTGAATGTATTAACATTGATTTTTTAACGTTTCATTTTAGCCTGAACATTCTGGAGCTGGCCAAAAGGGATAGAAATCCTGGGAGCTTTCTTTGGTTACTTTCTCTAAACTATCCAAATAGCACACCTTGATCACTGCTATTTTCTTTTATGCTTCATAACCTATGGATTGATTAATGGGTTAATTGGTGCATGAAGGATCTTGTGTTAAGGCAGGAGATTGGTCTTGAATACCCCTTCCAGCTGTATAACTGAGCATCAGACTAAATTTTTTCCAATGTTGCATCTGGATGTTGCATGGGAACTTCTCAGGTTGGATCAGTGTTGTTCAAACTACGTTCCAGGGAGATAAGATTTGGGATATTTGCACAGAAGGTTCAGCACACACCTATAAGAAATGTATGTGTGTGTGTAATTATATGTGAATACCGTGTATCTAAAGATCTTTCACCATGTCATACAAAACCTACCTGTTTGCATTCTTTAACTTTACACTGACTGGGTTCAGACTTGATAACCAATGGTGGTTTGAATGAATAAAATCTTTATTGCTAAAAGCAATAAGCCATCACAATTCACATAATAAAAACAAGTAAAAAGATAAGCTAAAATAAATACATTAAGTAGGTTAAAATGGATAATATAAAGTAAAATGAAAATAATGAACACAAATGAAATATAAAGATAAAAATCACTTTAACATATATTAAGAACTCGCGAGTGGGGAACTAGATCAGTATATATACCATTTAAATAGTTGACAGTTGGTTATTTAACCCACTGTGGATTATTGTGTTGTGTGATGGGAGTTTTTGAACCAATGGTTGGTTATTTGGCCAAAATAACCAACACTGTGTAGAGTTGGCTATTTGAACCACCATTGGTTATCATGTTGTGTGGAGGGCACCGTTGGTTATTTCTTCAGCCACCATTGGTTATTTCTTCACAGAGTCACAAGGCAAGACCGGACAAAGTGATAGCTGCCACTTTACTCCAGCCAGAAGGATAGATTTTTGGCAGCAATGGCTGATGGGATACTAGTAGGAGGACTGAGGGGGGAGAGGGCGGGGGATGAGTGAGTCAACTCAGCGTGGACTAATAGTCAACTCAATGCTGATCCTAAGCCACACCATGGTTGATTATTATCATTTTGTGTGGGGAGTATCCCTCTAGATAAACAATTGTCAAGTTGATTATTACCCCACCATCGACTATTGTGTTGTCCAAATGCAGCCACTATTAAAGGTAGCAAATTTAAAAACAAAGAAAGAAAATGGGTGCACTACAAATATGGGGATTTGGAGGGTGTGCAAATCTGATAGTAGTACACCTAGCAGTACACCTAGCAAATAAAGAAGTATAGCTGGAAAGTATGTAGAAAGGCCAGAAAGAAAGCAAATGTAACAGCAAAAAACAAACCAACACAGAACGTCTAAAAAATGGCAAATACTTGAAATAAAACTGTAGACAGAATCTGTTCTTGGGGTTCTCAGGTATCAGCATCTGTCCTGAAGCCAAACTTGGAAACAGTGGATAAAATATGGAAAAGGGTATATTCTCTAAACAGGCACCCACTCCACCCTCAGAATAACATATAATACTTCTTTAGACAATCAGATTATAGCACAGATGCTCAAAATTTCAGGCAAACACCCAGGTTTCTGTTTGCTTGTCCAGGGCTGGATCTACACTACTGCTTTAAAGCGTTTTATAACAGTTTTATAGCGCTTTAAAGCAGTAGTGTAGATCCGGCCCTGGAAGGACTTTCACCAAGCATCTTAAAGAAAAGTGACCCTTGCGATCTCTTCACTCCCCCTGAATTATTTTGCATTGCATTTCTTCCGGCAGCTTGACCATTTCCTTTGATTTGCCTGGTTGAAAATATGGCCTCTGCTGAAGGGCTCATCCTTGCAATCAGTGGATCGTGTGTGTGTGTGTGTGTGTGTGTGTGTGTGTGTGTGTGTGTGTGTAGCTGAAGCCCGGCTCGTTGCTAGATTCTGTTTCTGTGGAGTCATTGGCAGTGTGAGCTGGCACTTCCACGTGGGGGCTGTATATATAAGCTCCACCACACTTACCTGTTTCCCTCGAATTATCTCCTACAGCGCTAAGCTGTCGCTGCTGTTGTTGTTGCTGCTGCTGCCAGGTGGCTAGATCCTTTGCATAACAGGAAATGGATTTAAGGGGGAAATGTAAAAAAATCATTAAAAATCAACGGATGACCCAATTCGATTCAAATTTGGTATGCTTAAAGCTCTCCTTAGTATCTATTACTGTGCCAATTTTGATGTCTTTATCTTTAAAGCTTACGCAGATGTAAGCATTTGTTTAATTTTTCTTCAAACCCTGCTCCTGCGCCCCAGTGGCCGCTCGGATGATACGCTTGAAAACTAGTATCAAAATATGGCGAGTCTTTTGCTTTTATAGCACAATTAAAGCCGGATGCATGGGAGTACTTTACAATAAAAGCAGATTATAAGCTGGAAAACTTCAGAGTCCTTTGCATGCAATTCGCAGTGATTGCACGGTATAACGCTTGTGTGATAAAGCTCTATGTCTCTGCAATTTGTGTGACCATAGCAGCTTCAAAAGTACTACCTGATCACATAAATCCTAGTGGCTATGCATACAGTTCCTACACGGAGGGCCTAGTGGAGGACTGTCCATCAGAACTCTATCCTGGATGTTGGATCACTGTTGCAACGTCAACCTGCTTTCTCGATGTCTTCTTTTTTCAGATTAATGTCATGAATAGCGTCAGCAGCTCTGAAGATATCAAGCCTCTTCCAGGCCTGCAAGGGATGGGAGCCATGAATTACGTGTCCACAAGCCCAGGATCCCTGACCAAGCACATCTGTGCAATTTGTGGGGACAGGTCATCAGGTACCAAATCCCACCTTTTTACACTTGACTTGTGAAGGTGCCTGGCCAGGCAGTATTAATAAAATCTTACGAAACAATATTGTGACCCTGCTCCCCTAAGATTCTTCCATCTGTATAGCACTTTCAGTGCACAAAGAAAACATTGAACATTCTGAGCACAATCATTCTTTCTGGAATCAGGAATTATGGTGCATATTCAAGAATCACAAAAGTTTATTTTTCACTATTGTGGGCCTACATAAGATATGTAAGCAGTTCTCGCAAAAGACTGGATGCTCAGCAGTGTGGCTTCTGTATGTGTCATGGTCACATGCCCTTCTCTCCTCACTTCCAACTCCTCTCAGATCTTCTCCCCAAAGACCAAACTTTGTAAACGTGTGACTACTGAGCAATGCAGAGTGAGTATCAAAAAGCAGATGTAGCCCTGTTGTCCATAAGAAAAATCCCAAAATCCCTGTTTCTGTAATTCCTTTATTAGGAGGGTTACGAGAGTGCTCTGCTGGCCCTGGTCATGCTGGGGAGAAGAAAGCATAATAGTGAGCATCTACGTATGCATCCAATTTTCTGTGTGGGGGTTCTTTTTGCATTATTTTATACGTGGAACTGGAGTTACCTTAGTGCAGAATTTGTTTGGGCATGATCCTGTGGGAAGTTGTCTTGTGAAAGACCCATTGAAACAAATAAAGCTGAGCAAGAGAACTGCCATACCGATCCCATTCATTTCAGTGAGATTGCACACGTTGTGGCTTTTTAAAAATGCGGAATATGACCACCTTTGCGTGTTGTGCTCAGGGCTACCATAGAGGCTACTCAGGCGGCCGCCTAGAGTGCCAAGGTAAGGGGGCGCTGAACGCCGCACCTGGAAGCCGCTGTCCCACAGCGGCTCTGAGAGGGCGGCTTCTGGGTGCACTGTTCTGAAGCCGCCCGCCCGCCCCAGCGTCCTGGCTTCGCTTCGGCTGGGTGGGCGCCTAAGCGAAGCCAGAATGCTGGGGTAGGGGGGCAAGCAGGCGGCTTCGGAACGGCACGCCCAGAAGTCGCTCTCCCAGAGTGGCCTCCAGCAAGGTACGCCATTCTGAAGCCACTGGCCCCACCCCACCCCAGCGTCCTGGCTTTGCTTCAGCTGGGTGGGCAAGATGGCACCCCGCACCCAGGTACGCTGGAGTGGGGTTGGGGGTGGGTGGATGAAAGCAGCTCACCTGCCTAGGGCGCAAAATAGTCTGGCACAAGCCCTGGTTGTGCTCTCTGCCTTTAGACTCTATGAATGTGGGCCAAACTGGATGTGACACAGCAGACATGTAACTTGTCTCGCAACAGTGTTTTTGTTTGTTGTTGTTGTTTTCCTGAAGCTACAGGGGCTCTGAATTTGGAAAAGCAGCTTTGGGTGGAGGGGCAACTCTAATTGGAAAATGTCCTGGGGCAAAAGACAAAAAACTCCCTCCCACCAGCTATTGTTCTGGTCAAACTTTAAGCTACGTTCAAGTAAACAACACACACTTTGGGCTTCTTTATATTAAAGGGAAATCACATTTGCTTGCTGTCCTCTTTCTCTTCCGCAATTGTAATGAGCTGAATTACACAGGAGGAGAGGGGTGACTGAAAACTTCCCTGCTCATATGTAATTGAATTGCACAGCACCCTCTAGTGGGTCTTTTGTAGTGCAACTTCAGCTGCACATGGCAAGAACTCCTGAGATATTTCAGAAGAATCGGAATACCCAAGGGTTTTTTTTATATATGGAATAACGACATGCAGGAGGCTCACGATGTCATCAAAATGACCTGCAAACTTCCATGAATGGCCAGTCATGAGCATGGTATAAATCACTCATTTGAAGAAGCCCTCTCTCTTAATATGTTTCTGCATCACATCTAGCTGGTCCCTTCTCCACAATCCTGTCACGTATTCTCTACGGTTCTGTTACTCCCCTCTTATGCAATTGAGCACATCAGTATTTAACTAATACTGAAACTAAATATCCTAAAGATATGCTTGTCTTCCACAGTTATGCATGTTATGGAGATTATAGATAGGGAGACATTTCTCTCTCTCTCTCTCTCTCAAAATACTAGAACCCAAAGGGGTCATCCCATGAAGCTGATTGGTGGGAGATCCAGGACAAATAAAAGGAAGGACTTATTCACACAGCGCATAATTAAATTATGGAGCTCACTACCACAAGATGTAGTGATGGCCACCAATTTGGATGGCTTTAAAAGGGGGCTGGATAAATTCCTGGAGGAGAAGGCTATCAATGGCGACTAACCCTGATGGTTGTGTGCTACCTCTGGTATCTGCGGCAGTAAGCCTGTGTGCAGCAGTTGCTGGGGAACATGGGTGGGAGGGTGCTGTTGCACCACGTCCTGCTTGTTCATCCCTGGCTGATGGTTGGTTGGCCACCGTATGAACAGAGTGCCGGACTAGATGGACCCTTGGTTTGATCCAGAAGGGCTCTTCTTATGTTCTTATCTTTTGCAACTTGCAGGCAAATGATAGTTGTTGTTTTTTATAGAGAGATGAAGGTGGTTCAAAGGAGAGGTCACTGCTGGTGTGCATGCACATCCCATGTTTGCCTCTGGTAAAATAGGTTTTGCACCATGTTGAAACAATGCCAAGATCTGTTTGTTTGGAGGTGACCATGAAAAAAGTTTTTGTGTTTGTGTCCACCATGAGAAGCAATGCCTCTTGTAAACCACTTTTCAACTCTTTTGAACACCTTCTCTACAGGGAAAGCTTAAGCATTTGGGGCTCTTCTTTTTAGAAAGAGAAAGTAACAGTACAATTAGGTTTAGAAAATTATACATGATGTTGAGAAAGTCGACGTAGAGCTCTTTTCTCTACTCTTTCATAATACTATAACTTGGCATCACCCAATGATTATGAAACTGTTTTCAAACTAGAACACATCAAAGAGGGCATCTTTGATCACACAATGCCTAATTTAATTTCTAGAATTCACTGCCATAAACTGGTTTGGCCCTGAGTGAGTTGGCAGGCATGGAGGGGGGACAGACGGACTGGCAGGCAATGATTGCAGTCATGGAGCAAAAGAGCTGGGTCATGGGCTCTACAGGTGACCTCCTAATGATGCCCCTGATCTGTGGAATAGCAGCACAAAGTGCTTTGCTGGGTAGGAGCCACCATCTGGAAGCATCCTTTCTGAGAGTGCAGTAAAACTCATGAAAACAGATGAGTTTCTGGAATGAGGATGTCTCAAAATGAAAGACCACTGCCATTTCCTCTCCCACCCCAACCAATACCTCTTGCCCTAATCTCCAAATTGGGCATGCACTGACATGTGTTGCTGACTTGTTGTTAGGGAAGCACTATGGAGTGTACAGTTGTGAAGGCTGCAAAGGCTTCTTCAAACGGACAATTAGGAAGGACCTCATCTACACCTGTCGGGATAACAAGGACTGCCTAATTGACAAGCGCCAGCGGAATCGTTGCCAGTATTGCCGCTATCAGAAATGCCTAGCCATGGGCATGAAGAGAGAAGGTATCTCTTTATAAGGGGAAGTGTGTGTGTGTGTGTGTGTGTGTGTGTGTGTGCATGTATGTGTGCGTGCCTGTGTGTATGTAGATGGATAAGTAGATAGATGTGTGTATGTTATATATCATTATATATCATGGAACAAAAGAGCTGGGACTCAGACTCTACAGGTGTGTGTGTGTGTGTGTGTGTGTGTGTGTGTATGTGTGTGTGTGTGTGTGTGTTATTTCTTTCGCATAACCAAATTCAGCTAGGCCCATGGCACTGTCAAGAAGTCCATTTAGAGCAGTGGTGGGCAACTTTTGGCCTTCCACGTGTTTTGACCCACAGCTCCCATTGGCTCTAGTCAGCATAGCTAACAGTGAAGGACACAAAAGCTGTAAGCCAAAGCATCTGGGGGCCACCTGTTGCTCTCCCCTGAAACTTGGCGGTGTGACTTATCACAGAGCCTTGACGTCTAGAATGTCACTTGCAACGTTCACAATGGTGTGAGTGCCCACCCCCACCCCCACCCTCTCGCAGTCATGAGAAGCCCCAGGCGTCCTTCCAATCTTGGAGCTGGAGAGAGGAATGCGGATCATGTGCTGCACATCAGAGGCGCACAGCGCAGCTGCAGGGACAATCCCAACCCCCTTTTCTTGTTAGGATGCTTTTCCTGGTAGGGATACATCGCAGGAACTGCCCAGGGAGCCCCAGCTATTGGGGAGTATAGAAATGTAATAAATAAATAAACAAAACACTTTGTGAGAAAAGGACCTCAAGTAGGAGCTGCTCATTTTCAGGGGGAAATCATGAACTTTGCAGAGGTATTGGCACTGGTAGTGATAAACATATTTAGATTTATGTAGTACTTTCTTGAAGTGCTCATAAATATTGTCTCTCATTTTCTTACATCAGGCCTCATGAGGTAGGCCCAGTGTGTTACCTCCCTTACAGACTGGGGAGGGCCTGAGGCTGAGAGGGGGGGCTTTGCCCATAGCACAGCCAGTGAATTCATAGCTGAACTGAGATTTGAAGCGGGGGTGGGGGGCTTCCCAGCCATGTCCTTCACTAGTACGTGACAACAGTTCCCACAGCTGTGGAAGCAATTTCAGAATCAGAATAATTCCAGCACCCACCTCAAAAGTTGATGTAAATATTAAAACATTCAGTGGGTAGATCTGTGGGTTTAAATTACTTTTAGGGAATGGGGCAACAGAAATCACCGAGTCCATATTCAGAGCTGTGTGCGTGCGCACTGTGATTTCTTGGGAACCTACAATAGGCATAAAGTGTGACATCGGACAAAGAATTCAACTTCCTGTGAATCATGGCTTTCACTTTAAAATACTAAAGCAAGTTCATAAAACTTGTGGCTGTGAAGATATGCTTGAAGGTCTGTGGGCAGCACCTGCGGAAATCTCACAGGTGCTGCATGTGCGTGCGCATGCATGCACGCACTAAATATAATTTCCCAAAGTAGGGTCTCCAGTGCCATCTATAGCTCCTTCCCCTCCACCATGGCTAGCAACAAGTATAAATTACACAAAGAAGCAAGCTGACGTAAATGTGCTGAATTTACATGACTACTACATGTTGCAGAAATGTGCTTTTCTTATTGCAATATTGTATTACAAGTACTTTTAGTGCAAAGCTCACATTGTCCTGACTGCCCTGGTAAAGGAAAGGCTTTGTACAAGAACTGTTTTGAGTGGGAGGGAGTCTGATGATGAGAGGGAGGGCTATTCTAGGCATTGGGAACAACGTGGCCTTGTCTATCAGTGGCAATAGGAGAAAGATGTAAAGGTGGGGATTTATTCTGGGGCACAGAGACAGAGTGCCGAAAACGTTGGTTCAGGGCAAAACGTGTGTGTTTTTTGTGTACTCAGCGGTTCAGGAGGAGAGGCAGAGAAGCAGAGAACGGAGTGAGAATGAAGCAGAGTCTACGAGCAGCAGCGGTGGCAGCAATGAAGATATGCCTGTGGAGAGGATTTTAGAAGCGGAAATGGCCGTTGAACCCAAAACTGAATCTTATGGTGATGTGAGTGCTGACAACTCGGTAGGTGGCTGCTTGGGACTGCCCCCTGAGGCTTTTAGTTAGGCCTTCAAGAGGCAGCTGGACAACCACCTGTCAGGGATGCTTTAGGGTGGATTCCTGCATTGAGCAGGGGGTTGGATTCAATGGCCTTGTAGGCCCCTTCCAACTTTGCTATTCTATGATTCTATGATTCTTGCAACTTGATGAGAATGTTGAATAATCATGCACATGCGCGCGCACACACTGGTGTGGGCCCCCTAATTGAATCAGGGCCCAAGTGGCTGCTTTTCCTTCAACCTAAACGCGGCCTGTTTAAGAAGTAGGTTAATGCAGCACATAGTCACTGCAGCCTGATTCTGCTAAGCAAGAGGCACGGCCCACTTAGGGAGCTTTAACTTGCAGTGCAATATCTGTTCACAGTGGCAGAGATTGCCTGGGGATCTTAAGCTAGGTTTAATAGAGCTGCTTTCTAAACAGATCCACAGCATTTGAAGCATTGCATTGCTCACCAGTTTGATTCAGGCTGAACAGAGTGGGTGCATGTACATGAAAGTGCCTCTTGTGTTTTACAAAGTCAATAAGTAAGGGTGCAAAGGGCCTGTTTTGGAATAGGCATTGTAGACCCATACATCTAAAGCAGAATCTCTTAACTAGTAATATTGAGAACTTGGGGACAAATGATATTTTTTTCCTGCATAAAGTATATGAAAGGGGCATTGTTTCCTGCAGTATGGATATGAATCCAACTTTTATCTCTGAGAAATCGTCTTTGAAAGTTTGTGTGGTGCTTCAAAAGTCTGCAAAATCTCTATTTTACTAAAAGTGAAGCTGGGACAAAAGACATTTTTTGTACACCACTGGAAATGATTTTTTTTATTGTATCACCTTAAACTCTCTTAGAAACTATGGTCATTCCCCAGTTTTGGTTCAGTTTACTTTAACTTTCCTTGTTCTGCCTTTTTAGTAGGCATGTGCTCCGCTCCGATTAGAAGCGCAGAAGCAGGAGCGAATTGGCCTGCTCTGCCTTGCCCAGAGGCGGAGTAGAAGCGGACCGCGGACCCCTAGAAGCAAGGCGAAGAGAAGCGCCCATTTTCGGAGCGCTCCGGTTTCCGCGGTCCGGTCTGATCGCCATCTTGTAACATTTCGCCCATAGGATTGCATTGCGGAAAAGAAAGTGGGATAACTGTGTTGTTTTTGAAGCTATCGTTCTGAAAATTCTAGTGCTCAGAGAGTCGTGGATGGGGGTCATTTTGAGACTACTCTCAGCTCTCTGCGTGGTGCGGGTCGTGCGCTAGAATTTTTTAAAAAACCGCCGGGAAATACCTTTTTCGAAGGGCTGAGGGGCAGAGTCAACTCCCGGTCATGATCACATGATCCCAAAGTTGGAGGAGGGGATAGGCAAAACGGGTAACTTGGGATTCTGGGAAACTTCTCTTTCTTAGTCTGAACGGACTTTTCCCAGTGTTTTTTAAAACAGTAGCCCCACCAAATGCACAAACACAACCTGAAATCATATACTAAGCCAATAATAAGAGAGCACTGCTACCCACCCTAACTTTGGGGAACAACTGAAAAGATGTGGTGCAAGGGGATGAGCTCCCCTAGGGCATGCCATATGGACATGCCCCCACTCTCTCCTGTCTTGCTATTTACTGTGTTATCTGTACAGCACCATGTACATCGATGGTGCTATATAAATAAATAATAATAATAATAATACTTGGGGGGCTATCACAGCCCTCCAAAGAGAGTAACCCGGTGGAGCAATGCCTATCATGAGTTGAAGTGAGCGTTCTACTTCTCTTAGTGGTGGAGCAATGTCTTTCATGAGCTGAACTGACAGCGTTGCTTCTTAAAAGACTGGTCACTAGGACCAGTCAAATTGGCAGCTGCTTCCCCCATCCCCGGGCACGTCCCCCTATTACTGGTAAAAGACAGATATAGCCTTTTTTTAAAAGTTCTTCTTGTTGTTTATTCAGCAACACTGCTGCTTTTAATTCCATCCCTCCTTTGTTTATTTATTTATTTATTCCATTTTATATGCGTTACTGGCTTATCCTTGGCTCACTTCCTTATGCCCCCAGAAATGTCTGCTGCCTGCCTGCCTTCCCTCCCTCCTCCCCTGCCCGCCTCGCAGGGATGTTGTGTGTGTCTGGCTTTGACTCAGGGGAGAAGTCCTTCCTGCGCTCAAGTTAGACTTTTGGAATTTCCAAATCCATTTTTCAAGTGTGGAAGAAGATTTCATAGGTTTATCTCTACTCCCCAATTCATGGCATGTTGGGATTTCCTTTGAAATGGCTCCATTGAGATGTCTGCAGGTTTAAGCCCTGCCAAAAATCAGGGGATGATGGGACTGCCTTGAGTTTTGGCGTGCGTGTATCCCTGGATAAGCTTTCATGGTGGCGAGTTTGAGATTTTTAACGTGCAAATTGACGGAGCTATGGAAAGGGGTGTGAATGGGGTGCCCGATTTTCATAAATTCCCCAAAAATCAGGGGATGGTGGGATTGCCTTGAGTCTTGGCGTGCGTGTGTATACCCCCATGAGGTGTCATGATGCCAAACTTGAGGTTTCTAACTTTCACAGAAAAAAAAGTTGTATACTTTTTTAGCTTAATGCAAGCCTATGGGGGGGGGGGGAAACGGAGCTCTGATCTGGATCCGGAGCTCCGAGCGGAGCGGAGCGGACATAGGCGGAGCGGGGGCAGGGTGGAGCGGGCCGATCCACAAATCGCGGATCTGGAAGAGAAGCGGAGTGGGGGGTCCGTGCACACCCCTACTTTTTAGACACCTCAGTAGCCAAGAGTTTTCCCCCTCAGGAGCTTTATTGGCATTGACAATCAGGGGAAGCATTCCTCTTTTTTGGTATTTGTTTAGTAGTGATGATCCAGACAAAGATGCATCCACTTGCAATATGGAGAGATTTCACTGGTGTCACTAGGAAGCTGGTGCAGACTATTGTCCCCAAGATTCTACATCTGGAGAATGCCCCAACAGGAAAAGATGAATGATGAATCTGGTGGCTCTTTTTAATGGTGGCAGTGTAACACACCCACCTGCTGCTGGGATTAAGTCCAGAGTTGCTTCCACTCTGGTCGGTTCCATGACCAACTGTTCTAGCGCACAGTCATTAAGGACATCAAGAAATTTAACCTCTTTGTCATGAATGGAATATGCATTTATCTAGTCAATGTGAGGATAATTGAAGTCACCCATTATTACAACACTTCCTTGTTTGGAACCTCCCTGATTTTGTTTTCCATCTCAAGGTCACCCTGAGCATTTTCATCTGGGAGACGATAGTACATTCCTAGCACTAAATAAGTTTTGGGACCCTGTATTGTCACCCACAGCACTTCTGTGAAAGAGTCTGCCCTGTTTAGGTGCTCTAGTCTACTTGACACAATGCCCTCTATGAAGTACAGAGTAACACCACCCCCAGTATGCCCCTCCCTGTCCTTCCTGTAGAGTTTGTATCCACTGGTTCTCTCCATTCCACCAGGTTTCTGTAATGCCCACAATATCCAGATTCTCTTTTGAAACCAGTCACTCCAATTCTCCTATTTTGGTTCGGAGGCTTCCAGCATTTGCATAGAAACACCTATAAGTGGTGTCCCTCACCATATGTTTCTGGCGCGTCCCTTTTTCACTGTTGCACTTTAGCCTCTTTGATTGGCTAACATGTTCCATCCTGTACTCATGGCCTATTTGCTCCCCTTCTACATTGGGACAATCAAAAACATTTTCAGATTCATCTTCTTCAGATGATTTAACCCAAACCGGGTGCTTCCCAGCTCCTGTCGGCTTTCCCCCAGGATTTAGTTTAAAAGCTGTTCTGCCACCTTTTTTATGTTTAGCGCCAGCAGTCTGGTTCCATTTTGGTTTAAGTGCAGCCCATCCCTCTTGTACAGGCCCTGCTTATCCCAAAATGTTCCCCAGTGCCTAACAAATCTGAACCCCTCCTCTCTACACCATCGTCTCATCCATGCATTGAGACTTCTCAGCTACGACCTGTCTAGCTGGCCCTGCGCGTGGAACGGGTAGCATTTCGGAGAAAGCCACCTTGGTGGTCCTGGATTTCAACCTCCTGCCTAGCAACCTAAATTTGGCTTCCAGGACCTCAAGTCTTTTTTTGTGAACCGCCCGGAGAGCTTCGGCTATTGGGCAGTATAAAAATGTAATAAATAAATAAATAAATAAAAATAAAGACTACATTTACCCACATCGTTGGTACCAACATGGACCATGACAACTGACTCCACCCCAGCACTGTGTACTGTGCTATCTAGACAGCACTTGATATCCGCAGCCTTTGCACCAGGCAGGCAACTCACCATGTGGTCTGCACGCCCATCACAAACCCAGCTGTCTATGTGCGTAATGACAGAATCTCCCACTACCACAAGCCCCCCTCCCCCCCAGAGGCACATCCTCGGTGTGAGAGGATATTCGCACATCTCCTGAGGAATGGGTCCCTTCTAAGGGATCATTTCCCTCTTCCTCGGAGTGATGCTGGCTGGGTTGCTTGGGGGTAGGTATGTTATATCAATTCTGAAGGAACAACATTGGCACCTATTTGCTTCAGAATCCAATTTGAGCTGCTGGTGCTTACCTTTAAAGGTGCAGTCCTATGGGATGCATGCTGGCTACTCGTAAGCCACCGAACTCAGGGATTTACGAGTATCCTATGCAGAGTGGGAGATGCTTCACACTCTGCATTTTAGCTAGACTAGTGATTTGGCCCATCTAGCAGATGCTTTGGTAAGGGGGGAGGAACGAGGCTGGGGGACAGCTGGGGATAACTCATAGCAATATGGCTGTAAGAAAGGCAAATGCTATTTTGGGCTGCATTAATAGAAGTATAGCTTCCAAATCACGTGAGGTACTGGTTCCTCTCTATTCGGCCGTGGTTAGGCCTCATCTAGAGTATTGCGTTCAGTTCTGGGCTCCACAATTCAAGAAGGACGTAGACAAGCTGGAGCATGTTCAGAGGAGGGCAACCAGGATGATCAGAGGTCTAGAAACAAACCCTATGAAGAGAGACTGAAAGAACTGGGCATGTTTAGTCTGGAGAAGAGAAGATTGAGGGGAGACATGATAGCACTCGTCAAATACTTAAAAGGTTGTCACACAGAGGAGGGCCAGGATCTCTTCTCGATCCTCCCAGAGTGCAGGATGTGGAATAACAGGCTTAAGTTAAAGGAAGCCAGATTCCAGCTGGACATCAGGAAAAACTTCCTGACTGTTAGAGCAGTACGACAATGGAATCAGTTACCTAGGGAGGTTGTGGGCTTTCCCACACTAGAGGCCTTCAATTGGCAGCTGCACAAGCATCTGTCAGGGATGCTTTAGGGTGGACTCCTGCATTGAGCATGGGGTTGGACTCGATGGCCTTGTAGGCACCTTCCAACTCTGCTATTCTATGATTCTAGGTCCCCAGTCTCCCCCTCTTCCCACCCCCGCCCCCCAGGAATGCCTCCCTTTCCCCCTCTCCTCACTGGCATGGGTAGCTGGCACGGTTCTCTCTGCACTGGCTTCAAGAGGCAGAGCGGGGGTGGTTGGGTGGGAACAGGAAGCACGGTTTCCAGCTCCTAGCTTGGAGCAATGACTACGGACTCAGAACCAGGAAAATGAACAATCCCATCTTCCCCCAGATGCTGTTTACGGGGACAGGATTACCCCCCTAGCTCTTAAATGGTTTGGGCCCCAAATACTGGAAGGAGCCTCTCCTCCCACAGCGAGATGTCTGTGCATCAAGATCTTCTGAGGAGACCATTCTGAAGTATTCCATATATGAAAGAAGTGCATTTTTCATTGGTAAAAGGCAGCCATCTCTGTGGTGGCACCCTGACTTTGGAATTCCTTCCTACAGGAAGTACACCTGGTACCAACTTTGCACCCTTTTCAGCACCAGGTTGAAACCTTTTTATTTTCCTAGGCATTTTAAATTCAAAATTGTGTTTTTCAGCTGGTTGAAATATTTTCTATGCCTCTCAATTTTACTGTATTGAAGTTTAGGTTTTATGCGCTTCTTATTGTATCGAATAATACAATGTGTATGCTGCCCCAGAATGAAAATTTAAAAATAAATAAGCTAAATAAACACTAGAATGCATGCTTTCTTGGTATGGGTTGGTGGTAAGGCATAGCTGGCTTTGCCAGTGCACAGAACAGAGACTGAGCTGTAGAACATGCCCCAGAATCCTCTGCAACATGCAAGGGTTCTGTGGTGGGCTATCCTTTTTTCCTCAGCATATATGTTGGTGCAAATCGGTTCTGCAGAAAATATAAAGTCTGGAAACCAATGCTATAGCTCTCCGAACATTTGATGGGCAATTTGGAGTTTTACTACCTAGGGACCATGTCTGCAGAAAAAACAAGGTGCTGGTGGCTGCTGATTTTCCAGCTGACATTCCCGTTTCTCCCTTAGACCAATGATCCAGTCACCAATATATGCCATGCAGCTGACAAGCAGCTTTTCACATTGGTGGAATGGGCCAAGCGGATCCCACACTTCTCAGACCTGACCCTGGAAGACCAAGTTATCCTCCTCCGAGCAGGTAATGGGGTCTTGGCTGCTACACCTTGCCACTGCTCTAATTCTCAAATACTAACTTACAATAGAGGACAAAGCAATAATCAGAGCCCTTGTTTTATGCAGCTTTTGCTGGTCTGTACCATGTCAGACTGTAGGTGATAGATTGCATATTTAACTGTGCCTTCAATTTTTTTATATAAAAAAAGCTTAATCAAAATTGGAGGGGGGGATTTTGTGAAAAAGTTTACTGCTGGTGAAAAAGGCCTCCCCATTTTGGCAATAGTTTGGCTGCAGAACGGAGAGAAAATGCTTGCCTATTTAAAGTGAGGGCAGGAAGCTTTGCCTTTACTCTGATTTGGCTTCATAACATCATCAGGTAGCCAAACCCGATGTGCTGCGTGGCATTGTCAGAAGTCCTATTCAATGACCCTATTCAGATGACATGCTAAACCACGGTGGTTAAGCATTTTGAGCTAAACATTATGGCCTTAGCATATCATGTGAACAATTCCTAACCATGGTGCTACATAACCAACATTTAAACACACTCAGTAACCATTTGCTGCAAAAGGGTTAGTGCCTTAGTGTTTTTCTCTGAACACGCCCAGTGTGAGGGTAATGCTTCCTGCTTTCACTCATATTTGTCTTCAACAGATGATCCCCAAATTTTGCCTGGTCTTGGTGGCCCACCAAAACTTTGTGTTCACAAGACCCTCCCCTCCCCCAAAACACAGTGTAAGGTCAGGGGGCAATCCCCTCCTCCCCTAGCCCCAAGTTCAAAGCTGGGTAAATGGGGGGTTGATCTTGGAATAATACTGCAGAGGAACAAGCCCCAACCTCCCTCTCCAGCTCAGACCCAGAGGAGAGGGAAGGGGTTGGGATTGTCCCTGCAGCTGCGCTGTGCACCTCTGATGCGCAGCACATGATCCCCATTCCTCTCTCCAGCTCCAAGGTTGGAAGGACGCATGAGGCTGGGTGGGGGTGGGCACTCACACCACTGTGAACATAGCAAGTGACATTCTAGATGTAGAGGCTCTGTGATAAGTCACACCGCCAAGTTTCAGGGAGAGCAACAGGTGCCCCCCCAGATGATTTGGCTTACAGCTCTTGTGATCCCTCACTATTGGCTATGCTGACTAGAGCTAATGGGAGCTGTGGGTCAAAACATGTGGAAGGCCACAAGTTGCCCAGCCCTGCTCCGAATGGACTTCTTGGCAGTGCCATGGGCCCAGCTGAATTTGGTTATGCGACTATGATGTCATCATACTGGGCCCATGATCCCTGATTCGCAAGATCACAGAGCAAGCAAAAATAACGACCCTGTGTTTTGTTTTGTTTTTTGTTTAAAAATGGCATTGAAGCAGCTGCTGACAGAAGCAGTGAACAGGAGCAAACTGGTGCAAAAAGGTAAGGGTTTGGGGGATGCTTTGGAGAATATTTTGGGTCCCCTGAAGCCTCCTTTTTCATGCCAAAAATGTTTATCCACAAAAATGTGTGCAGCCCTGTGTTGGCAAAATGAATATGCCAAGGAAAAAGGTTCTGTTTTAAACCTTTCTCTAATTCTGTAAGAACAGGGAAGGTTTTTTTGTTTTGTATTGAGATACATTTAAACATGCAATTCCCTGTCATCTGCAGTCTGAAATGGTATAGTCCAGCAACAAATATTGCTGATTCGTTGTTACCCTTCATTTCAATGTGCAAGGCACAGAAAATTGTAATGGCCGCCAGGAGCTGCTTCGTCTTAAGCTGCTGCTGTTTCTCTTCTCTTCTGCCTCATCCATGGTGGGTTCTTGTGTGATGAAGAGCCAAAGAGTGTGAAAGAGCTCAGCTCCCCTGACAGCTGGGACACATATCCTCTTCATAAAGTTGTATTTGCAAAGATGTGTGTGCTTGTGTGCGCTCTCTGTCATTTTACGGAGCCGGGCCAACCTTAACGTGGTCCTCTCATGTTCAATAACTCTCATGTTCAATAACTATGTCCCTTGTGCTACCCAATTTATGACAAGGGTTGCCAACTTTTCCTGCAAGATTAATGTGCTCTGACTGGCATGTGAGAGGAAGAAATTTAACTAGTGAACCTTTTCCTAGAATGGAGATGAAAGTGATGCATAAAGTAGCCCTGCTAAATTTCTGCCTATTGGACATTGGTTAAAGATAACTTAAATTTTGATAATGGAACCTAATAGATTCCCACCTGTATTCAATGTGTGAACTTTTTAAGAGAAAAACATCCATAGCATCTGTGCAACAAGGTAAACAATTTGAACCTACTTAACCCATCTCATCTCAAACATAAACAATGATCTCACCTTCTCATCTCCCAATTCTTTGCCCATACTCCAAAGCTGCCTTATTATTGTTTCCTAATTTCACACACACACCTCTTTCCTGTTATCATCTCCTCTTTTAAAGGAAAGTTTAAATTTCTGGCAACAGAGTTCTCCAGTGCAAACATCTACTATTACATTTGGTACCGTTTTTATTTATTTGTTATATTTATATCCTGCCATTCCTTCAAGGAGCCCATAACAGTGTACACAGTCCTCCTCCTCTCCGTTTTATCCTCACAACAGCCCTGTGAGGTAGGCTGGGCTGAGAGTCAGTGACTGGCCCAAAGTCACTC
Source organism: Elgaria multicarinata webbii (assembly GCF_023053635.1). Lineage (NCBI taxonomy): Eukaryota > Metazoa > Chordata > Lepidosauria > Squamata > Anguidae > Elgaria > Elgaria multicarinata. The sequence goes on along the minus strand of NC_086171.1, from coordinate 98,845,310 downwards.
AGAGCTCCATCATACCTGAACGTTTGCCCTTGTATTATACCCCTCCGTTTACTTAGCATTTGAAAGCCTTACGTTGCATTCATCTTCACACCTCTCCTGGGAATTGCTGTTTCCCCCCACCCCGCAGAACTCATTTGTACCTCCCCTTACAATCTATTGGTTGTTCGCAGGGACACCTCGCCCTGTCACGCCCCCTCCCTTTCATCAGCAATGCTGCCCTCTCTAAGAACATCAGATTGAGTACGATGGGATAAAAATACATGTAGAAGGTTGAATGCATTGCTGGAAAAACTGTTCCTTCCCTGCACTTGGAAACCTCACAAAGAAGGGGGAAGAGGCGAGATCAGGGCAGGACGTGGACGGTGTCATCTGAGTCCTTTGTATGCAACGCACCATGACAGCAGGCTGTAACGCTGGTGTGATGGAGCTCTCAGTGAGCTTCATGACCAAGTGGGGACTAGAACCCGGATTTCCCAGTCCCTGTCCAGCCCTCCAACCACTACAACGCATTGGTTCAATCCTGTTCCATTTCAAACATATAGTTACAAACTGACTGGGTTTGGACAATCGTGGGGTGGGGGGAGAGAAGCCATTGTGGCTCCTACCCCTGCTCCCATGAGTGCCATGTGTGCCCCCGTTGTTTACCTAACCTATTTCTTCGATTCTAAGACGCACTTCCCCCCCCATATAAACAGCTCTAAAAATGGGGGGTGTCTTAGAATTGTGGGTGTGTCTTAGGGTTTTTTTTCTGTTGGTGGTACTGAAATTAGTGTGCGTCTTACAATCGATGGCGTCTTACAATCGAAGAAATACGGTAATTACCTGCACTGCAATGCAGGTTAACATGTCGTCCAAACCTGGCAAACAGCACAGCAGGGATGGCTTTGTATCCACTCCACAACCCACGATGTGCAGTAAGTGCTGTAGGGTAGATATGAAGCCACCCCAGCCACACTACACCCTAGCTTTGGACAACACACTAATCCATGCTGCAGCAAAGTTAATTATGTAAGCAACTAGTGTGTGCACAGCACGTGCCGTGGCAGGGAGAGAAGCCATAATGGCTTCTTTCCCCCTGTGCTCATCCAAACAGGCTCACTGAGACACATCCATTTCTGAAAACCCCATGCCACTGTACCATGAGAATAATTAGGAGAGAGAGAGATTTTGACTGTTAAAGAATACTGTGTTGCTCAAAAGCTTGCATACATGCATAAATTAGTCTAGTGCAAGTTAATAGCAAGTCCTTTAAAGAGGCAAGTCCTTTTAAACTGTTCGCATAGGAAATGTGTGTATCACATCCATCTTCTCTTTTAGGTTGGAATGAACTGCTGATTGCCTCATTTTCCCATCGCTCTGTCTCTGTGCAGGATGGCATCCTCTTGGCTACTGGCTTACATGTGCACCGGAGCAGTGCACACAGTGCTGGGGTTGGCTCCATTTTTGACAGGCACGTTTTTCATCTTTGTCCTGACATTATAACTTTCCTAGATAATGTTTAATTTAAGTTTCAGTGGAATAAAAAACTCAGCTAGGAAATATGCACTTTTTGGAACACTGTTGGAATGGAAATCCTGTCTAGGAAGTAGTTAGCAGCAAAATAAAAATAAAAATGGGTAGGGCTGGGTGGGTAGGCTCTAGTTCCACTCTCTTAAAACAGCCTTTTGGTTTCTAAAACAGTGTTGAGGTTCATTTACCTGCAATTGTATAGAAGATGTGGTTAAGCACCTTCTGTTTGGGTGGCTGTTTCCAGACAGCTGGTTTCTAGCACTATCATTGCTCCTCTGCTGTAACATACAAGCAGAATTGCAATTCACTTCCTACAGGGCTATTGCACCTTTTTCATCCCGCTATGTTCCATCTACACCAGTGGGCAAGCTGTTGGGGTGAGGGAAGGTCCAATTTATCTGAGCAGCCATTTGAAACACTGCACATCTTTGTAATGGATGACATTTTATCATCCTGCTTATTTTTAAATCAATATTTTAATGCTATGACACTATTCTGGTTATAATTGAAATTTATAAAATAATAGTGAAATACCAGTTAAATTAAAGGGTCTTATAGAGCTACAACAATGTAATGCTATAGTGCTAATTTTCTTTAAGAAAAAACACTTTGCCAATAATTTCTATTGCTAAAATATTTTAATTAGCATTTTAGTACTATAACATTCTTTGAGTTAAGTAATACTTTGCTAATACTGTAACATCCTTAAAAAGTACAGCAGGAAAATAATTTTAGCACTATTTATAACATCAGTTAACAATAAATAAATAATCTGGGAATAAAATGGTGCCCACCACAAGGGTTACAGTGAAAATGTGCTGAGGTGTGATAGGTTCACCGACCTGATACATTGCTACCCACGTTGAAATCTGCACTTCGAAAAAGACAGGAGAGTTAGTGTTAATGACATCCATACCTGTGGAGATTGCACTACTCTTCTGTTCTACTAGAAAAAATCAGACTTCCTGTGGCCTGAGAAAAGATGGAAGAACTACCGAGAAAATACAGGTTGACAATGACTGGGTGATGGCCATACGGGCGTGCCCTGTGTAAAGTGAGTGAACAAAACATGGCAGTCCCACTCTATCTGCCCAATGTGGAAGCACCTCAGTCTCCATGAACGAATTCAGTGCCAGACCTTGGCCCTTGATCTCTATTTCTCTCTGTATACAGAGTTCTTACTGAGCTGGTGTCGAAAATGAAAGACATGCAGATGGACAAATCTGAGCTGGGGTGCCTACGAGCCATTGTCCTCTTCAATCCAGGTAAACCCGGATGGCTGGGTAGTTAAAGGCATCTTCCTTTAGCAACTCTTTAGCCTCTCTGCCCAAGGCCATGTGACCGGCTCTTCGGCTTCCAGCTGTAAATATATAATATATGTCTTACAGGCTGCTGTGAGTCTTTCCAGAAGTCTCTCCCATTTGGATTGGTGCAGGAATCCATTTTAAAGCATCCTTGAGCGATGGCTTTCCAGTCTCTGCTTGAATATCACCTCCCTATGCAGCTGGTCCCATTGTCTGACTGCTCTGACTGTTAGGAAGCTTTTTCCTGATGTTCAGCCGAAATTTGCCCTCCAGTAACATAAGCCCATTATTTTGTGCCCTACAGTTTTGGATGATAGAGAACATGTTGCCGCCCTCTTCTGTGTGACAATCCTTTATGTACTGGAAAAATTCTATCGTATCGCCCCTCAGTTTTCTCTTCTCAAACCTAAACATACCCACTTCCTTCAATCTTTCCTCTTAGGGCTTAGTCCAGTAACCTGATCATCTTTGTTGTTGTTGTTGTTATTATTATTATTTAGAATATTTATATACCCTTTGTTGCCCTTCTCCGAACCCGTTCCAGTTTATCTGAATGCTTCTTAAAGTGTGGTGTCCAGAACTAGACCTCATATATAAGGTGAAGTCTGACCAGCATAGAACAGGGTGAAACTATTACTGCTCGGGATTTTAAAGCTATACTTGTATTGATGCAATGTGAAATTGCTTTGGCCTTTTTTGCAGCTACATTACACAGCTGACTCATGTTCAGCTTGTGATCGACTAAAACTCCAAGTTCCTTTTCACATGTACTATTACCAAGCCAGGGATTCCCCATTTTATACCTGTGCATTTGATTTCCCTCCCTAAATGAAGGACTTTTCTCCGTTAAATTTCATTCTGGGTTTTCTTCCTGCTCAGTTTTTAAACCTATCAAGATACTTTTGAATTTTGTTTCTGTCTTCTAAGTTATTAGCTATCCCACTCAATTTTTTGTCATCTGCAAATCTAATAAACATTTTCCCCATCTCTTCCTCCAAGTCGTTAATAAAAATATTGACGAGTATAGAGCCCAAGAATGAATCTTGTAACAACCCACTCAATACCTCCCTCCAGTATTATGAGGAACCATCGATGAGAGCTCTTGGAATACGGTTTTCCAGCCAGCTGTGAATCCTCTAGTGAAAGTGCCAGCCAGCCCACATTCAACTAACTTGCTAATCAGAATATAATGGGGGCATTTTGTCAAATGCTTTGCTGAAGTCAAGATATATTATGTCTGCAACACTTCCTTGATCTACTAAGGAAATTACCTGCTCAAAAAATGAAATAACATTTATCTAGCAGGATTTGTTCTTGACAAATCCATGCTGCCTTCTAGTGGTCACTGCGTAAGTGTCAAAGTGCCTACAGATCGAGTGCTTTATAACTTGCTCTAAAATCTTCCCAGATATTGATGTCAGACTGACTGGTCTATAATTCCCTGGATTTTCCTTCTATCCTTATCTTTAAAAAGGGCAAAAATTGTCCTCCTCCTGTAATCCTTGTAGTTCACAAGGATTTCTCAAACATAATAGATAGTGGTTCTGAGAATACATCCGCTAGCGCCTGGGAACTTAAATCCATTTAAGGTGCTTAGATATTCCCTGACCATCTTTCTGTCAGTCTCAACCTGCACTCCTACCCCTTCAGCCTGTTCGGCACTTATGGGGATAGAGATCCTCTTTTGGGGGAAAACACTTCCACCTTTTCTTTGTCACCTGCCAGCATTTTGCCCTCTGGACTACTGTTACTTTTGTCCTCCTTTTACTCTGAACATGTCTAAAGAAGTCTTTTTGTTGTTCTTAGCCTCCCTTGCCAACCTCCGCTCATTCTGAGCTTTAGCTTTCCTGACACGATCTCTGCAGTTCTGGGTTATCTGCCTGTACACTGGCTTAGAGACCTGCCTTCTCTTCTACCTCCTATATGTGTCCTTTTTTATTTTCAGGTGTTTGCTAATTTTTTGGTGTAGCTACAGTGGCTTCTTCTTTGCTCCTGATTGCACATGGTTGCCTCTTTTGCCAAATTCATAGCTTACATAAACTTTAAGTGTGTGGATGACTGTCTGTGGTGGTGCTACTGTCTACTCCTTTTACATGGCATCGTGCTGTTATCTCTGGACATAGTTGCAATAATTTTGCCCGTTAGATTCTGCATCCAAAAAAACAAGGATGGGCAGATAGTTCTCTGAGGCCATGGCTAGACCAGGCCTATATCCTGGGATCATCCCTGTGTGTCCACATGACGCACAGGGGATCCCGGGAGCAGGGAAGGATGATCCCTCCCTTGGCCCAGGATTTCACCCTACCCTTTTAGCCTGCTTTTTCTGCGATCTTGGGATGATCCCGAGACCGTGGAATATGTGGGCGGGCGTCGCGGGTTGTCCCAGCTCCTCGTGAATAACCGCGAGGAGCCGGGACCCGAGCACCCCCATTGGGGGTGGGGGGAGGGGGAGTTTTTTTTAAAAAAAACTTACCTGGCGGTCGAGCACTCCTGCGCTCATTTCCCTTTTAAAAACAAAACAAAATGGCAGCCGCGATTTCGCGCACCGTGTGTAGACCAGGGTGATGATCTCGTGATCAAAAAATCGCAAGATTGTCACCCTACTAGCCCCCTCGTCTAGCCATGCCTTTGTCTCCCTGCTTTCTCCACATCAGATGCCAAGGGCCTGTCCAGTCCTGCAGAGGTTGAATTGCTACGTGAGAAAGTTTATGCTGCTCTGGAGGCATACACCAAGCAGAAATACCCTGAGCAACCTGGAAGGTAAATAGAAATTGGCTCAACACTACTCTTAATGCATAATGGTGTAAAATACAGGTTGTGTAAAATACAGCTGACAAGGGTGCTGGAAGAGAGACATTTACAGAACTTCAGAACCAAAAAGAGCCAATGAGCATCTATATCAGTGGTTGCAGCAACCTTACTAAAGCTAAGTCGGTCTGGGGGTGGCCAGTGTCTGGATGGGAACCCCTTGAACCTCACCTTGAGCTCTCTGGAGGAAAGGTGAGATATAATCAATCAGTAGTCTTTATTTCTCAGATCTGGACTCTTCCTTCAATCCCAAACCACATTTGTTGGTTTGTTGCATTTGTATCTCTCCTAGTATAGGAGTTCAGGACAATGAAAATAAAATGAAAATATATTGGGATTAACCCATTTGACCCTCAACAATCCTGCGAAGTAGGTTAGACTGAGAGATAGTGGCAGATCTAAGGTTGCTCAGCGTGACTCATGGCTAAACAGGATTGGAACCCAGGTCTCCTTGGGCTTGTCTTAATGAAGGGTTTGCTCTGGGGTGGATTCGGAGTGGCGGCAGGTCATCTACATGACGCAGCCACCATTGTGAAGCCGTCCAGGGGCAAACCCCAGAAACTCCATTTAAAAAAGTCACACACTTATCCCGACGTTTTTGGTTGCAGAGCCAATGGCGGCCCGATTGGTTGCCATCAACTGGGCTGGATAAGGAAGGGGGCGGACCAGGAGCTTCAAGTCGGGCGCTCCAGGTCCCTGTAAATAAGTAAATAAACGGAGGGTTGGAGAGGAATGGGGTAGCCGGGAGGCCACCGCTGCTGCTGGGCCAAGCACTGGGGAAGGGGGAGGAACGGGGCAGCCGGCCCACCTCCATCTGACCTCCCTCCAGCTGCCCCGTTGCTCCCCCCATTTAAAAAAAATATTTTTTTAATCTGTGGATGCGAAAGTTCGCATCTACAGATTAAAAACAAACTAGGGGAGGAGGAGGAGGAGGAGGAGAGGAACAGGGTAGCCAGAGGGCAGTCAGGGGGAGGAGAGCTGGCTGCCCCATTCCTCCCCACTCCTTGGTGCTCTGCCCAGTGCCAGCAGCAACTCTGCATTGGCACTCTTTCCCGTGCAGATGCCGGGAAGGCGCACCAATGTGCGAGCCCAAGGCCTCGCTGCGCAGCCGTGTCAAAACGGGGGCCTTGGTCAAAATCCGACACTCTTGCCCCTCCACCTGTAGGGATTCTTTAGACATCTGTGGGTGACTGTTTCTAACGCAAGCACTCTTGTGAAGAAGCGTCTTGAGTATCCTGCAGGTTTACATTTATTTTCATTTCCCAGAGGGGAAAAATAGCCCAGAGGCTTTGTGTGAAGTGTGAAGGGAGCTAGGCATCACTTTTCTCTAGGGTTTCTCTTGGGAAATAGACTCTCCATACGGACGTTAAAGGGAGCAACCGTCTGCTCTGGAATGGTCGCATAAGGATTTAGGCATTTGCCACGGGGGACGGAATCTTTTCCTCCACTCCACGGTTAGCAATCTTTCTCATAGGAATTCTGTGCCTTTTTGTCTCTGACAAATGCAGGAACCCCACGGCTTAATTTCTAGGGTGAGGGGGAAGTGCTGGGGGGTAGTGGGGGAACATTTGTGGTGGGGAAACGTGAAGCAGAGCAGTGCAGTGTGGAGAAACCAGCGCTGAAGATTACCTCGCTTCTCATGCCTTCTCATGCTTCTCATACCTTCTCAGGCTTTTCCTTCCTTGGAGCAGCTGGCCTGCCCACACCACACACCACGCTTGCTCGGCGGTGCCTTTGTTACCCAATTCTGCCACCTGCTGGCCAAAATGCAGAAATACTGCAAATTGAAAACCATTATTTTCCTTAAGAACCCTAATAAGACCTACTTTCTGAACTGGGTCTGCTGCCTCACAGGCTTTGGAGAGCCCCTATTGGTCAGTGTTGTCTAGATAAAGGGTCATCTCCTGAAGTAGCTTTCCTCCACCTCGCCACAAGCTTCGACTGAAGTGTATGTGACAGAAGAGCGCTTCCTTTGGAAGGCTCACAGGTATTTTCTGATAGGGTGGTTAAACCTAACGTTGACCTTGACGAAATACAATTCATAACCAAGTGTTCTGGAATGGATTTGAGCCCTCGTGCTTGCCACCTTAATTGCTAAAGCCTTTCAAACGTCTTGTGACGTTTGTGCAAACAATTCTGTAGAAATCAGTGCTTGCAGGTTGGAGGGAGAGAGAGGGATCATTTTATTTATTTACTTATTAAAAGTATTGATATATCGCTTTTCTGTCCACCAGTGCCCACCAAGCAATGTGCAATAAAATCCAATAAAATCACAACACAAAAAGCAATGACAGAACGTTCTTTAAAAACAGGACATCATGCCCCTGACCTCCACATCCCAGTCAGGTCTTCTTTTCGGAGACAAATGCTTACAGCTTGTAAATGTGTTGATTGTGTACTGGAGGAGATTCCATCCATGCATGGATGTTGGAGGGAGGGACGTTGGAGGAATCCATCTGAGGGCGTGAAGTTCGTCAAGCTTCCAGCAGCTCAGCCCCCTGGACTCTGGCTCACTTTACCCACAAGTTGGCCCAACTCAATCTGTATTGAGTCAAGCCAGCTCATGGATTTTCAGGGTTTCTCTTTAAATAAATTGGCATTTACTCAAATTGCTGCCTTAATTTGCATGAATCTTGGCTGTAATTTCCTTAATTTGTGCAAATGGTGGCCGTAATATGCTTAATTTGTGTGCATTGCAACTGTAATGTCATAAAATTAAGTCATAATGGACTATATTTGCATAAATTATGCAAATTACAACTGCAATTTGCATAAATAGTGATTTAAGGGGGGACCGAGTAAGTTCCCAAATGCAAGTCGAGCCAGGGGCTCCGGGGAAATCTGATGAGCCCCCAAAAGGGCAGGAGGTGTTATTTTGCTCCCTCCCTCCAAGTATTGATCCTCCATGGAAATTTTGACTGCACAGGGTTAGACGCAAACATCGCAAAGTTTGATGAAAGTTTGATGTCATGAACATCCATTCATGACACTCCAAGACATTCATTTTCATAGCAGAGAATGTGTATTTAAACAACTTATAGAATCATAGAATCATAGAATAGCAGAGTTGGAAGGGGCCTACAAGGCCATCGAGTCCAACCCCCTGCTCAATGCAGGGATCCACCCTAAAGCGTCCCTGACAGGTGGATTCTCTATTCTTCCACTATTTTTTCTATGTCTTCATCCTCCATTGGCTTTTATAAACAGTAATTGCCTTGGTTGTTCCTTGCTTCAGCCATACATGTAAATGAATGTAACTGTTCTGTTGCTGATCCTTTCAACCTGCACTTCTTTAGAAGTTCTGTTTCTAACACCCAAAGGGCCAAAATTAGCTTGCAAACAAGCTTTTGGCACTCTTATAACAGCTCCAGATGTCATTTTCTCCACAAAGATTTTTGTTTTAATATTGTTTTGGGTCTCCCCCCAAACAAATTTCTGGGGTGGGGGGTGGGGTCACATTGGGAGTCTGTGTGGTGGGCATATGGCCCATGAGCCCTATGTTGCCTGTCTCTGCTATATGGTATAGCTTGTTATGATGTTAGGCATAAATGCCCAGGCCCTCTCTTCGCCTGGTCTACTAGGCCCACAGATACCTTGATGGCATTTGCCAGAGGCATCCTTATCATGAAAGTATGCGGAGCAACAGCTTGAGCTTCTTCATCCATACATTTTATCTATTTATTTATTTTAGCATTTTTATCCTGCCCTTTAGCCAAAAAGGCTCTCAAGGCAGCTTACAAAAATATTTCTTAAGACAATCCCTGCCCACAGGCTTAAAATCTAAAAAACGAAAGGAAAGGAAGGGGGATTGGGAGGGAGGAGGCTGGGAAGGAAAGCAAATGCAGGCACTAGATTCTTACTTGCAAAGTTCATCAGTGACAGTTGGTAACAGGAGTGAGGGGGCTCTCAGCTGGAGCGGACCCAGGCACGATGGGGCTGCTGCTTCCTCCCCCACTGATGTCCTCTCATGTGAAGTATTACTCTCTAGAGAGATAGTTCTGTGGAAGAACTATCCTCCAGTGTCTTTTCATGCAATATGCTTCTTGCTCCCACCATATGAGAGCTCATCAATATCCCACGTGGTGGACTACACAGAATCAATGATGGAGACAGAGAGGTACTTACTAGGGATGTGCTCCGCTTCTAATCGGACCGGCGAATTAGAAGCGGAGCGGGGGGCTTCGCCTGCCCTTAAGGCGGAGGTGAAGAGGATTGGGGGGCCGGCGGAGCGTGGCGAAGAGGATCGAGGTGAAGATGGATCCTTCGCCTCGATCCGGAGCTCCGCTGGAAAGGTAAGTAGGGTTTACCGGGCCCTGCCGCTGTCGCCCATGCGGCGACAGCGGCAGGGCCCGGTAAACCCCCCCTCCTCTCCCTTACCTGCGTCCATCCGCGGTCCATTGGCTTCTTCAATTGAGCCCGCGGTTCAACCAGGAAGTCTAGGCCACACTTGCGGCCCAGACTTCCTGGTTGAACCGCGGGCTAAATTGAAGAAGCTGACGGACCACGGACGGAGGCAGGTAAGGCCCCCCTCCCCCTTGGTCCCTTACCGGGCTCTGCCGCCGTCGCTGCACGGGCGACGACGGCGGCAGGGCCCGGTAACCCCCCCCCCGCCCTCCTCTCCCTTACCTGCCTCCGTCCGCGGTCCATCGGCTTCTTCAATTGAGCCCGCAGTTCAACCAGGAAGTCTAGGCCACACTTGCGGCCCAGACTTCCTGGTTGAACCGTGGGCTCAATTGAAGAAGCCGACGGACCGCGGACGGAGGCAGGTAAGGCCCCCCTCCCCCTTGGTCCCTTACCGGGCTCTGCCGCCGTCGCCACACGGGTGGCGACGGCGGCAGGGCCCAGTAACCCCCCCTCCTCTCCCGGCCTTACCTGGCGCCACTCCCCTCCACTGTGGAGCTCCGATTCGGAGCCGTCGCTCCGCGGCAAAGAGGAGCGGAGTATGGGCGGAGCGGCGCGGAGCAGGCCAATCCGAAATTTTTGGATCGGCCCGCGGGGTGGAGCGGGGGGTCCGTGCACACCCCTAGTACTTACCTGCAACTGATGTCCTTTGGATGAGCATTTTGTGTAGTCATTTATCCCATCCCTGCTGTAGGTGACTGTCTGGCGAGATCGTGATCTCAAGCTTGAAGGTGTCTATTGGTCATAGTGTCTATGACGGTCTGTGAACAGAATTAATTATCCTTGTTATCATTTTATTTATTTGCCACCTTTCCATATGCATTATGCTAGGAGTGGTTTATATTATTTTAAAAAGCAAATAGCAACAAGAAGACAACTAAGACTTGAGCAATATATCTCAAGCTACAAACTACATAAGACTGTTACTGTTGGTTCGGCACCTGCTGGGGGTTAAGAAAACCATTGGTATCCAAATGACACACAGATTTATTGAGGCTTTACATTTCTGGATCCTTCAGGTTTGCCAAACTTCTCTTGAGGCTGCCTGCACTGCGATCTATTGGTCTGAAATGCCTGGAGCACCTTTTCTTCTTCAAGCTGATTGGTGACACCCCTATTGACACCTTTCTCATGGAGATGCTAGAGACACCACTGCAGATTACTTGACCATGACCGGATACCAAAGAGAGAGGACGAATGGTACTGAGGATTCCCATTTAGGATGTTGTAGTCCCCCATCCACTTGTGCCCGTTCCCATTCTCCTGTCTTTCAATGGGGGGGGGTATCATAAGGGGGTGGGGGGCGCGTCTATGAACATTTAGCTTTTAAAAGATGGAATTTTGTACAGATGCATACTTGTTACTCTTACCTTTAACTGGCAGCTGGGTGGGGCAGGGCATCCTTTAGCTCGCCAGTAAATAAATAAACCAACCAACCAACCAGCCAACAAAACTGTGCCACCTGTACAAATAATTGAGTTTAAATTATTTTTTCACTTCCAAATAAAATAATATATAAACCATTGGTGTTTCTTGAGGTTCCTTCTTACCATGCATTCTGATGAGTGTATGTCAGTGGAGGGGAAGAAACTCATCCATGCTGTATGCAATTTCTCTGTCAAACTCTGCTCTCACTCCCACCCGTAGGCCTGTGACCTTATTCAGGTCAGGATGTGCGCAGGTAACTGTTGCATCCATGGTGTCACAGTGATCCAAATAGGTGGGCTCAGTGTACTACTAAATCAATGGGAATCCATGATAGGAATAAAAAAAAATGAATGTCACATTTCTAGCAGAAAGGTCAGTTAATAATTATAAACAGAAATGGTCATAATCTACTTTTATATCAATATTACAAGAAAAAATGTCTTTCAAATTCTGTTCTTGTTTAATGCAAACAAATATGCAAAATATGATTCTTTTGCATACATTTCCTGAGTTTACATGGGGTTTTTTAGATGGCAGTGCAGTGGAATACAATATGCAAGCTTTTAGTCTGCATTTCATTATGTTATAGTGACAGTGCAAATACATGACAAATTTCACTTAGTCTTGTTTTGCATTGCAACATAACCTCCACATGGAGATGGATTCCCATTGGTTTAGTAGCACGCCTAGCCCACCTATTTGGATCACTGTGACACCAAATAGGGGAACGTTACAACATTTGTTATGAAAATCAGAATCTCTTAACGTAATACCTTTATTAGGGCTAACTCGAAGTCACAAAAAATCTGCAAGCTTTGGGGATCTCCGGAAACCTTCATCAGGCAGGATGTTGCAAAACGCAGGAAGGGGGGGAAAGGCTGACAATGATGAACATATTCCTGGAGTGCCCTGCCTGGCCACAGCATCCAAATGTACAAAATATCAAAATATTTAACTGGTTGCAAAGAAGGGTTATTCAGTACTAGTGCATTTTAGAATAACTCAGAAGGGGTCCTTTAGCCTGGAAAGTGGGTAGAAGCATCTGGATATAATAAAGGTTTTTGACCACGTTGCTTCTGTTCTCGTATGCTATCTGGCGTAAGCACGAAGCGCTGGCTTGGATTCTGTTGGGTTTTTCTCAACTACAAGCTATGAAGCACCAGAGGGCGCTCTCCTAAAGGGACAGGAGAAAAGGATCCAGTCTTGCTTTTTTGCACCTACAGTTTGCAATTAGAAATTTGTGGGATTTTTCTCCTCTTCTTCCCTTTCCAGCTTAGTTGCCAAGAGCACAAGTTGTGATGAGCAAGTCTAGGGACACCGCAATATCAGCCATGTACACACAGAGGCTGAACTGGGAAGGCATTCAAGTCTATAAGAAGGCCCAATTGAGGTATGTAGCTACATAGAAGAAGAAATACCTGAGCAGGTTCAGAAATGCAGAGCTTCATTTGTGTTAGATGCTGCATCCAGATGCTCAAGTGGTGGCTGTGTCTAGGTGTTCTTAAACATCTGGTGGACCAGCTGTGCCCTTTCCTGGGGAAGATTGACTTGGCCAAGATAATTCATGCTTTGATAGCTCCCAGCCTCTACTACAACAATGCACTCTATGTGGGCTTCTCTTACAAAGCATCCGGAAACGTCAATTGTTCTGTTCAAAGTAAATGCCATTTCTAAAGGGCTGTTTAGGCTTGGTAGCCTGGGGGCCTTCCTAGACGGGGCTTTAGCCCAGTGTGAGCCCCGGGCTCACCCCTGTGCGTCCAGTGCATCCAAAAGCCTGCTTCAGTCCTGGTTTTTCCTGCGGTCTCAGGCTGAGCCTGAGACCACAGGCGTGTAGCCAGGTCTGCCGCTTTTCCCAGCTACCGGATTTACTCCCAAGTAGCTGGGAAAAGCGGCGGATGGGCTACAGCGCTCCACAGGAGCGCTGCAGCCATCAGGGCTATGGGGGGAACATGGGGGGGTGGGAAACAGAGGCCGGGGAGATCAGGGGGGGGAATCATGGCCCAGGGGACATCGGGGGGAGAATTGCGGGCAGGGGACATCGGGGGGGGGGGGATCGGACATCGTGGGTGGGGGTGGGCGGGGGAAGGAGAACGGGGCCGGGGGGGGGAGATCGCGGACAGGGTGGGAAAGAGAACGGGGCTGGGGGGAGGAGATCGTGGATGGGGGCGAAGGAGAATTAAACAACAACAGCAACAACCCCTACTTACCTTTCATGGCTCCTGCGCTGCTGCTGCCGCTTTTTTTTTTAAAAAGGCAGCCCGACAGCTCTCCTCCAGAGCTCGTCGTGGCTCGCATGTGAATAAGGATGAGATCTCATGTTATTCATAACGCGAGGTCTCCCCTCCTCTCCCCCGGATTTTCCACCAGGTCTAGCAAGGCCCTGGAGCATATAACTCCTTCATCTTTATTGGTTCTGGGCCCAATTAAAAGTGCTGGTTCTTATTGTTAAGATCTGGGATGGGCAACGTCTCCAGATGGTGTTGGATTGCAAACCTGCAATGCCTCTCACCATTGGCTCTGCTGCCAGACATTCTCCACCTCTGTCCTAAATGGACTGCGACCTGAATACCTTCAGGGCTGCCTGCTCCCTCTGTTCTCTGTATTCTGCTCAACAGTTTCTCAAATTGCCAACTGCGTCCATGGCTCCAAAATGTTGCCATCCCTAATGTAACCAGAGCATTCAATAACACCCCTCCAAACTGCACCCAACCCAACTCTCAGCCAGCTCACTAAGCCTTTCCATGGACTTGCCCTTGAAGGTATATATCCTTCCTTCTGACTAAGCACATCCAGTAGGAAACAGCAACAAGGTGCTCTGATTTGGGGGGATGCTAAGAAGAATTTCACCTCTGTTCTTCCCTTAAAGAAAACCACAGGACCTTGCTAGGGCACACATTTTATTTAGTTAGTTATTTACTGAATGTATATACTGTCCTATGTTTAATAAGATTCATGTGTGTTAAACAGGAAAAGAAAAAGAAGAATCAAAATAAGGGATTAAAATGTTTTAAATCAAATTATGCCAGTAAAACCATTTAGTAGGCACCAAAACCAAAATCAGTTCCCGCCTGACATCAACAGGCAGGGAGATCCACAGAGAGAGGGAGCCAATACAGTGAAGGCTTTATTCTAAGTGGACTCCAAACAGATTGCAGGTCCATGCAGAACCACTAGGGGTGTGTCTTATGATGATCTCAGTGACAGGGCAAGCTGATGAGGGAGAAGGTGCTCCCTCAGGTATGCTAGTCCCAGAATGTTTAGGGCTTTATACACCAATAAACCTGTCCCAGTCACAAATAGGTGGCCAGTGCAGTCCCCTTAATAGAGGAGTTATAGGCTGAAAAGGGACAGCTCCTGATAACCATTGTGCATTAGCTGCAGCTTCTGGACCCTTTTTAAGGGCAGCCCCACATAAAGCACACTGCAGTAATCCAGTCTTGAGTTACTAGTGGCCCAGCTATCTCTTTCCAGGAGAGGTATATTGAAGGCACTCCCATGCAGGAGTACCCTCAGACGACAAACCTGACCTTTAAGAGGAAGTTCAACCCTATCCAGAACAGGCAATACGCCTGTCTTCCAGACTTGGGAATCATTAATCCACAGGGCCACCATCTTGCAAGGATGCCACTTCAGTTTATTGGTCCTTATCCAGCCCTTCACTGAGTCTAGGCACTGATCTAGGACTTGCACAGCCTCACGTGGTTCAGATGTTACAGGCAGATAGAGCTGTGTATCATCAACATACTGATGACACTTGGCTCCAAATCCTCTAATGACTGTTCCCAGTGCTTCATAGAAATCTTAAACAACACTGGGGACAAAATGGTAGCATGTGAAACCCCATAGCTCAGTTGTCAAGGAGCAGAGGAATCATCACCCAACATTATTCTATGAAACAGTCCCCAAAGGTAGACCAGAACTATTGTGCCTCTAATGGTCAATCCATGGAGCTGGTCCAGGAGGATACCATGGTTGATGGTATCAAAAGCAGATGGGAGACTGAACAGAACAAGGTCACATTCCCCCTGTCCCTCTTTGACCATGGCTGATTTGAAATGGGTCTAGAAAAAACCAGATTGAAATGGTTGTAGGTAATCAGTATCTTCCAAGAGTGTCTGTAGTTGCCCTGCTACAACCTTGTCAAGCACCTTCTCCAAGAAAGGGCATTCACAACTGGGCAGTAGTTGTCAAGTACCATTGGATTCAGAGTGGGTTCCTTCAAGAATGACCACACTATACCACCTTCTTCAGGACTGAACCACCTTCTTCAGGGCAGCAGGAACTACCCCTTTGTGTAAATGCATTTACCAGTCACTGGACTGACCCAGTCATATCCCCACTCCACACCACCCTTGGCTAGCCCTTTTTAGCCAGGAAGGGCAAAGATGGACAGGGCACATGGTTGGTGCAATGCTGCAAGCACCATGTCCACATCATCAGGCTGCAACAATTGAAATTGATCTCACATGGATGCTTACTTGCCACTGTAATACAGGTTCCACATTATTGACACCCACATTATGCTTGTATAGACCCCGCTTGGACTCATAAGAACTGCCCCAAATGGAAGACAGTCCCCATTATGGATGCTTCATGTGCAGTGACCATAATTCCCACACTGAAAATTGTACTTTAAATTGCTTTTGCTCTCACAAAGAGTTTGCCCCCCTGCATTCCTGTCCTTTTCCTGGTTCATACAAATAGTTTCTCCTTTCGTTGTGCCCCCTCCAAGCTTGGGGTTAGACCTGTGTAAGCCACCCTTGAACCTGGAGTCTCCTTGGTCAAGAAGCAGCAACAGGGGGGAGCAGAACTCCCCCTGCCCAGTGAACCCATGGGATCCATTGTACCTGCAGTGCCTTTGGAACCTGACATTCCAACCGCAAGACTAGAGCTCTCCACACCTGTTGCCTGGCTTCCCCCCCCCCCACAAAAATACCCCCAGGTCCACTAAGGTTCAAGCCAGAGTAGAGTATTAGAGCTGCTGACAAACTACCCAGTTAGCCACATGACATTATCATTCAAGTGAGGCTAGTTCATCGTAGGAGGGGTAAGCTAGGGTGACCATATTTGGGAAACCAAAAAAGAGGACACCTAGTGTGTGTGTGGGGAAGCAGCTTTCTGAGTCGTGCAGAAAGTACATTATTCCCCCGCCACCTTAAAGAACCCGATTGGAGTGGAGGAGGGGAAAGGATTTCATTCTGCACCACCACCATCCACTCCAATTGGGGCCTTTTCTATAATTTCCATGAATGACCCACTTTCCCCTTTAAGACCTCAATTGGAGCTCGGGGTGGGGGAATGATGTGCCTCAAGAAAGCATGTCACTCCCTCCTGCCATGCTAATGGCAACCTTAAAGGGGAAGGTGTGTCATTCCAGGACATTATTGAAAATTATAGAAAATCCCCCCTGACACCATGGAAAGAACAAAAACCAGGACAAATCCGGGGAAATCCTGACAGTTGGTCACCCTAGGTAAGCCTGAGTAGGCCTGTGGATCAGTACCTCACTGAGAGCCAGAAAGAGGTGGAGCCTCCAGCTCCTATATAAGCTCTCATTCTGAGCCAGATCATTGCTGAATCAACAGCTCCTTTGGGGATCTCTGGCAATCCTGGGCATGTAGGCACCTGCTAGGCATCAGGCTGGTATGTGTGTGGCTCTCCGGAACTGGGGAAATAGACAGAAACATGTTCAATGGAACTGATTCCCTAGGAAATGTTTAAGGTTGCAGCCCAATGTGCCCTTGATATGTTACAGCAATAACATGGGTGGAAGCTGCTTTCATGCAGCTTTATCCTGTAGTGCCACTGTAACATTTAAGGGCCCAGCAGCATGTGTGTGTTGCCAACAGTGTGGGTCCTTAACAC
This sequence comes from Elgaria multicarinata webbii, assembly GCF_023053635.1. Classification (NCBI taxonomy): domain Eukaryota; kingdom Metazoa; phylum Chordata; class Lepidosauria; order Squamata; family Anguidae; genus Elgaria; species Elgaria multicarinata. The sequence goes on along the minus strand of NC_086171.1, from coordinate 98,827,995 downwards.
ATACAGTCACCACCTAGCTGGAATTGGGGACAACTATCTAGTGGAAAAGACCCACATGTTTGGTCCTACTGGCCTTTAATCCTTATAGCACTGCCATGGGACAAGGACACAGAAACTAATATAACAAATAATTAATATGAAACAAATAATTTAAATAATAAATAATTTTAATTATTGAATTGAAAAAATTAGAATACAGATGATAGGACTTTACTTAGGACTTGACTTGCAAGTGGATAGCACAAACTAATTTCCTAGAAAAGTTATGGGCAGGTGTATGATAGGAATGCCTAAAAGTGCAAGGTTTTTGGACTACTGCGCTTGCAAAATGTAAGAACCTACTGCAATCCACAGTAAATTCAAAGTTTGGTTCTTTTGCACATCTTGGAACCAAATAGTCCATTGCAGTCTCATAAGATTTTCCTTTGCCATTTCTAGCAGCCAAAACTGCCCAGTTTCACTCTCTTACAGAGACTCCTCAAAATTAATGAAAACAGAAGTCCTCAGGATTTAGGTAACTTTCTCACTATCTGTTTCCCACTTTCCCCCCCAATTTCAAAACTTGTTTGGGATAGGCAGCAACCCTCAAATGACCCATGGGCTGTCGTTTGGTTATTAGAGGGTTGCTGCCCCCTCCAAGCCACTCCGCCCAGGTTCAGATGGCAACGGCAAACTGCGCCAGTGAGGATAATGAGGGAAATCCAGCTGACATGTGGGGTGGCTGCAACAAGCCACAGTGGCTTGTTTCAGCTGTCATGATCATGCAAACTAGGCCATAATCTTTTTTAAAAAGTGGCTCTGGTGCAATGCATAAATGAGTTCCTTCAGCTCCCGCAAGGGGGCACCCAATGGCATGGCTTTCCCTGGGACTCCTGAGTCAGCATGGAAATTCCTCACCATGCTGCCTAGAGACAACTGAAGCAGCTGCTGCTGCTGCAATTATTATTATTATTATTATTATTATTATTAATTGCATTTTTATACCGCCCAATAGCCGAAGCTCCCTGGGCGGTTCACAAAAACTAAAACAATTCAAAGTGTAAAACAAACAGTATAAAAACACGATATAAAATACACATTAAAACGAATTAAAACATACCATACATGATTAAAACATCCTGAAAACATCCTAAAATTTCACTGGATAGGCCTGCCGGAATAGATTAGTCTTTATTGCTTTTTTAAATTCTAAAAGACTGTCAAGTTGATGAATCTCCTCCGGCAGGCCATTCCACAATCTGGGAGCAGCGGAAGAGAAGGTCCTCTGGGTAATAGTTGTCAGCCTTGTTTTTGTTGACTGGAGTAAATTCTTCCCAGAGGACCTGCGTGTGCGGGGCGGATTGTACGGGAGAAGGCGATCCCGCAGGTAGCCTGGACCCAAACCATGTAGGGCTTTAAAGGTAATAACCAACACTTTGTACTTCGCCCGGAAACTAATCGGCAGCCAGTGAAGAGATTTTAAAACTGGTGTAATGTGGTCACCCCTAGGTGTACCAGTGACCAGCCTGGCTGCGATATTTTGGATTAATTGAAGTTTCCGGACTAGGCACAGAGGTAGCCCCATGTAGAGCGCATTGCAGAAGTCGAGCCTCGAAGTTACCAGCGCGTGCACTACCGTCTTTAGGTCTTCCGACTCTAGGAAGGGGCGCAGCTGGCGTATCAGCCGAAGCTGATAGTAGGCCCTCACTCAACGATGCTGTAAAAACAAGCAAGCCCCACGTTACTCAGTCTCAAGATGCAGCCTCTAAAACAGGAATGGGAAATGTGTGGCTCTCCCGATGTTGGACTACAGCTGCCGTCCTCCTTCTTCTTTGGCTATGCTGGCTAAGGCTGATGGGACTTGCAATCCATTAATTTCTACACATTCCCCACACCTGTTCTAAATCTGCCCATGGCCAAAGGATGCTATGTACGTGAAGCTACCTGAGACTGCACCAGATCATTGGTCCATCTAGCTCAGCACTGAGTGGAAAGGCTCGCAGAGACTCTCTTGGATCTCAGGGAGGGAAGACCTCTGCCTAGCATGGCTAACTGCGATGCTTTAACTGCATCCCAAAGACTGAGCCCTGGACACTTTGCATAAAAGCATGTGCTCTATTACTGAGTAACCGCTTTCCCCCTGTTGCCCCTAATGCAGCAATGCTTTGGTCAGAGCACACATGGTGATGATGAGGGAGTTCCTTTCACAGCAGTTGTACCACTCCTCTAGTCTGCTATGAAAATGACATAAGTTGGTCGTGCCTCATTGCATGGTGCATCGTATCAGCGTGGGAGTCTAGAGAAGGAGCAGAGGTGGGTCGCATACCCACACAACACAGCTGTTGCATCCGGGACCTTGTACTTTTTAAACCATGTTTTTTTTCTGTTTTTTTATTTATTTACGTTTCTACATCACTCATCAACAAAATGTTATCCGGGCAGTTGACAAATAAAAGTTAAAAAAAAAACATGCAGTATAAAAATACAGACGCAAAATCCTAAACTACTAATGCAGCATCAGAATAAATCCAGGAAAGAGCAATAGTGCAAAGAAGTCAAAAAGCTCTAAAAACACCTCATGAAATAAAGAATTGTGTGTGCTTTGGAGCAAGCAGGCTACAATCAAGAAAACAAATGGCCAAAGAACTTGTTATGAGAAATGTGGGTCTGACTGCTGCAGAAAATAACAGCCCAGCCCCCACCCACACCCTGTAACATGTCATATTGCTTACCGTGTGTATTTACATTGCTACAGTGTGTGCATTTCTGCCATTGCCAACAGCAACCTTCTGATGTGCAGCAGAAGCACCTAATGGCATGGTGTCAGGGGGACACAGGCCTTCCATGGAGGGTTTTTTGTTATTCTACCTTATAGACGAGGCCAAGTCAACCCAGGGATGTCATTCCTCAGGCCCTCTGGTTCCATCTACAGAAACAAAACAGCACAATCTGTGTCTACCATGCCTACTTGAGTTCATCAGGGCTTACTCTGATGAACTCACGTGAGGTCCTGGTTCCTCTCTATTCGGCCCTGGTCAGGCCTCCTCTAGAGTATTGCGTCCAGTTCTGGGCTCCACAATTCAAGAAGGACACAGACAAGCTGGAGCGTGTTCAGAGGAGGCAACCAGTCATCAAGTTCCATCGTACGAAATCTGGAATTAGTTACAAGTAACAGTTGCAGGGTTGTATTTAAAATCTCCAATGGCCAAAACATTGAGTCTTTCTTCTGACTTCCTGCAACTCCTCTTTTCTAGCAAAAGCAGCATAATTTCAAATAAATTATGGCTGGTTTAAAATACAGCCACAATTCTAACTACTTTTCTCTCTCTCGCTAGCAATAGTTACTACGAACATGATGTGAATGTAACATATATTGTCATCTGGTGTAGGGCATTTTAGAACATAAACAGATACGATGTTTGCAACAGATTTTTATTTTATTTTTACATTTCAAAATCATAAAACAAACGATCTAGCCAAAGTTAGGCATTTTAAGCCCCAACTATGTTACTTGGAAAGATATGTGCTTCACTTTCCCACTGAAATCAGTAGGACTTAAAATTGCTTAAGGATGGCTGGATCTGGCCGGAAATAATTTTGGTGGGTGCGGGGGGTGTCAGTGCTCCACAACGACTCTCCAAAGCAGACCTAATCATGGCACCCTAATCAAATCGTTTTGGATTCGTTTTGGGTTTTTCATCCAGTGGAGTCCAGGCGGAAAAAATGGCGGAGTTGGGGAGTTGAAGTAATACTGATCAGACTAGTCACAATCTCTTTCAAGTGTCCAGCCAATTCATACGAGACGCGTGAGGTGGGGAAAGGAATCGCGCCAAACAACCAATAAAAACGCCTCACTCCCGCAGACAGAGAATTACAAAAAGGAAACCTTGGCCAGAACGTGTTTGTCTTTCGAGCAGAGAAAGAACTGAGCCCGCCCCTTGGACGTCTCCCAAGAAAGACAAATCCATCTCTTCTAGGACGTCGCTCAAGCCCCGACTTTGGTGAAATCGCCAAGCGAAGCGGCGACCTCCTTCGCGTTGACCTATCCCAAGCAAAAGCCATGAACAAAGAGCGAGAACCTGGAGGTCCCAATGCCCCATCCTCCCCAGGAACTCAGAACGGGAGCCCCATTGAAATGAATGGCGCTGCGAGGCTGCTATGCATTCCGATAGGGTGAGGGCAGGTGGATCGCTCCCCCCCGCCCCGCCCCTCCCTTCTGCGCTGAAGATGCTTCTGCCGGGGCAACCGCTAAATCAGAGGAAAGCACCCACGCGCCCGTCGAGCGCCCCTTTCCATAAGCGGACAGGCGCCACTTCAACCGCATAGCTGGTGCCAGTGAAGAACACGACTCGCTCCGGGGCGGAGTGCGGGCCGCGACCAGGGCCGGGCAGAGCTGGTCATCGGCCCGGGCCGGAGGGGAAATGCAGGCCCCGTTTCAACCTGCTCATTAAGTATTTTTTAATCAGTTCTAAATACATATGAACTAGAACGATTTATAGAAAAGCACTTTTGTTCAAGATGTTATTAAGACATCGCTTCTTCACATTCAGACACGCTTTACCTGCTTTTCTTTGGGCAAATTCATCAACAGAAAAACCGAGCCACTTTGCCCAGGGGCACTCGGAGGAGGCCCCCTCAAAGCCGGAGGCCCCCGCCAGCGCCCCCCCCCTCCAGCCCTGGGCGCGACTGCCGGGCTGTGGCTTGGAAGGACGGGGCGGGCCGGGGCCTGCCTTCGCTGTGTTTTTAAATCTCGTGTTCGCGTTGCTTTCCTCGGGGCGTAGACGGCAGGCCGGCCCGCGCGTGCCCGGGCCTTCGATGACGCCAGCTGACTTGAGGAGCCGCGAGGCCCTACCTCCGCAGGTCGCGTTTACTGCGAGGCTTTCGGGGGGGGGGGCCGGGGCCCACGTCCAGCCGCCAGCCACTACCTTCGGCGTGACCTCACGCCTGAGAAATAAGCCTCCTTCTTCTGGAGGGGGCCGGCTCTCGGGGAAGTGCGCGCAGGGTGGCGGCCGCCGCGCTGCCGGGCGCCCCGGGCGCGAGCGACCCGCCGCCAAGCGAGACCCGCCTTCGGCCGCCGCCGCTGAGATGCGCGGTGCCGCCCCGCGCGGGCCACTGAGCCCGAGAGCCGCTCCGCCAACAAGCAGGTTTGTCGCGGTGACTCCGACCGAACCATCCAAATAAAAGCATGCATGGCGCGATCTCGCTTATCGTAAGTGGCGGTCCTGGGGAGCGGGTGGAAGTGGGGGCCAGGCACCGAAGGAGCAAGGGGCACCCTCTTTTGCTTGCAAAGGGCAATGAGAGCCGGTGAGCAGGTGAAAAGTGCCTTTCCTTCAAGGACCCACCGGACTGCTCGTCTTGGCGCCCGCGGGGAGCGGGGCGGGGAGTATTTCCCCGATCTGGAGCTCCTTAAATATTGATTTGTACTCGGAAGCAATTTCACTGCGAGCACTGGGAATTACTCTTAAGAGGTTCTGCATTTCACCGTTGGTTGTTGTTAGATTAGGGGTGATCACAGCCCAGGCCAGCGACCCCTGAACACCAGTATTTTCGGGCTGCTTAGACCACCTGGCTTTAACTTAAAGATTGCGTGTGTCTCGGAGGCAGGAAACTGTTTTTTGCTTCAGAGATGTAGCCCTTGCAGTATATATCCTGCCCTCTTTCAAGACCGCGGCTCAGGCTGCACCGCCAGCAATTTAGCCTCTGTGCGCGCGCGAATACGTGAGTTTCGCTGGGCGCGTCTCGTCTAGAGACGTTGGCAAACCGACTCCCCCCCCCCCCCGGGCGGCGCGTACTGGAGTCGACATGGACTTTTGCTTAACTGGGCTATGGATCGCAACCAAGCAGAGGCTGCGACTGCTATCGGATTCACACTACTCCAGAAATCAGTTGGACTTGCTTCCGAGTAAACACGCGGAGGATCAGGCTGTGCGAAGTCGTAAAGCGAGTAAAACAAGCTGGAGCGCTTCCTCCACGTCTCGGTGAACGACTCCGGGGGCTTTCGGCTCGGAGCGACAGTCGTCTTGCCTCCCCCCCCCCCCCGCTGGGGTTGACTGTGCCTCTAGGGCGGCGGGGGTGGGGGTGGGGAGGAAGCCTCTGTCCCTCCCTTCCTCCCCTCCCTCCCAGTCGCAGTAGGAAACAGCAGCGACGGCAAGAAGTCAGCCCTCATAGCAGCGGCCCGGGGACACCGAACTGTTCGGCCCGCCTTCTTCCCGAGCGACCCGTCCCGTCGCGCTTGCAAAAGCCTTTCGGCTGCACATGGGCCCGTCTCTCCGCCCTCCTCGCCCGGCTCAACTTGGCGGCCCCTGCCTGCTGCTCTGCTTTCGCCGGCCAAGGACGTCCCCTTTCCGCCCTGACGTGTGAACGCGTTTCCTCCACGCCGCCGCCCTCGCGTGGCCCCGTCCGCGGGCCGGCTCGGCTTCACCGGCGGCGCTCTCAGGTGGGGCGGGGCGGGGCCTCGCCTCGCCCGTGAGGGAGGAAAGCGGCGTCCGCGGGCGGAGGGGCTCGTCGTGGGGGGGAGGCGGGAGCACAGCGGCGGAGCTCGGCCAACTTCTCGGAGGTCGGCGCCGCTGGCCCGGCGTCCGGCAGCCCTGGATGGCAGCGTGGCCGCCTCGCGGGGGCCCGCCGCAGCGGCGCGCCAAGGGCTCGGGGAAGGCGGCTCTCCCGCGCGCCTGACGGCTCAGCGCGCAGCCGAGGCTCCGGGCGAGGGGCTTTCGGCGCGGAGCGACGGGCCCCCTGCCCAGCGGCCAGGTGAGTGGCGGCGGCCCGGCGAGGCTTCGGGGTCCCCCTTCTCCGTCGCCTTGGGCCCCGAGCCAGCCCTGTCCCTGGCTCTCGGCCGCCGCGGAGCTCTCGGCCGCCGCCTCCTCGCCGCCGGGTCCCCCCCCCCCCCGCACGCCCCGGCATTGGCCGTGAGGTCTCTGGACAGGGACCGAGGGGCCCCGCTGGGCTGTCAGTTGCGACTGTTTGGGGAGCCGTAACAAGTGGGCCGGCGGCAGCTGCTGACACCGCCCCGGGACTCCCCGGGGGACGCGGCCACGGACGCCGCCTGGCTCCTCCGTCCTCCCGCGCTGATGTCCCCTTCTTTCCGCTCTCTCCAAGTTGTGCTTCAGCGCACCATCCCACCGGGCCTCGGGCCATGTTGGACGGCCTGGAAATGGAGGAGCCGCTGCAGAACGCGCTGGAGCCGCCGCCGCCGCGCCCTGCGCCCTTCTCCGCCCTCCTGGGTAAGTGCCAAAGGGCGCCCCCCGCGCGCGCCCTTCCCGGGCGGGCCTCGCTTTACGCGCGCCTTGGAGGTCCGACCCCGGCAGCCGCGTGCCAAGTCGCAGGGGCAGCCGGAGTTCCCCTGCCTTTTCGTCCGTCCGCTCGCTCGCTCGTCCTCCGGAGGGAGCCGCTCGTTTGATCCCGACCGCGCATGGGGATAATACGCGCTGTCAGCTCCTGGTCGCCCTGCCCTCCCCTCCCTCGCCCCCAAACCCGGGACAATCGGGTCCTAAATATGTCTCCGATGGGAGAAAGCGGCACCTTAGCAGAAAAGCGGAACGGAACCATTTTCTTTCGCATCGCCGAAGAAAACGAATATCCCAAATGCCTTCTAAAGGGAAGCAAAGAGAAAGGAAAAGAGAAAAGACAAGGCTGTGTGTGTGTGTGTGTGTGTGTGTGTGTGTGTGTGTCTGCATGTGTGGGTGAGAGAGGTGGCAGTGGTTGTTGTTACTGTTACCAACAGTAGTTAAGAACATTTCATTATTTCACTGAAATCAACATGTGTATATAAATACACACTTATAAATATTCCCATCCAAGCTTACACATACATATGATAGAATAAAATATAGTAGATAGATCTGGATCGAATAATAATCATTCTAGTAATAACGTTTCTTGAAACTAAATGGCAGAAAAAATATTTTCATTACTTATAGGTGACCACATTCTGTACTGTAATTAGTAATCTATCACTATCCAAATATTTTTATCTATCAGCTTAATCAACAATGCAGTTAAACTAAAGTATATTGCACTGAAGTTAATTAAAACGGTTTAAATTAAAATATTTAAACATAGTTTATATTGAAGTTTGCACTATGTGTAGCAAACATAGTGTAGCAAAACTACACTATGTTTGCAGATAATGTAAGTGAAGGCCCCAATCCAGATCTGCGTAGGGTGAAGGCTTTGACAAAGCATTACTTGCTGGGTTGCGTTGCAATGCCCCACTGTGGTTTTCCGTTTCATGTACCCATCCTGGCACAAATGGCCACAAAACTGGACACAGATAGTACATGGGAAAAATGGGTGGTACAAATGTTCTCTTTGGTATTGTAATATGACCACAGAATCTAGGTGTGAAAGATCTGGTTCAGTATTAAGAAAATATCCAGATTTTTAAACAATATTTTCTTCCTTTCTAGTGTGGAAAATCTTGGTTCTCTTCCCCCTCCCCAAAAATATTTCACAATAGTTCTGTGAGATTTTGATCGTTGATTAGAAAATCACCACGATTCTTGAATTTTAAATTCTACTTCAAAGTAGAAACAAGGATAAAGAATAATCCTTTAAAGAAGAAGACAGAAAAATGTTTCGTTTTGATTCCAAAGCCTTTGGTTTTTCCTTCGTTTTGCCACTAGCCTTTGCCTTTCTCGTGAAGACCCAATCCATCCTAATACGCACTCTAAAACCTGCCTTCCTTCAAGCCATTTTTAAAAACCCTCCTAAACCAAAGACACAATTTTACAACGGAATAATAATAATAATAATAATTAATAGCAGTCGATTGCCCTTTACTGACAGCAGAGATCTTTATGGAGGGAGAAATAATTCACCCCAATTTCGAGAGAATTTGATAAAACTTGGGAGAGGCAGTAAAGATCTTGTGTTATACCAAGAGGAGGGGAAGTACATGTTGGCTGGTCGGATTCACACTTCATTCCAAAAAATGTTAACTGACAGTCTGCTCCAGTGATTTTAATAGCACTTACACAGCAACCATAACAACAACTATTATTATTATCATTATTAGCGTATATTATTATTATTATTATTATTATTATTATTATTATTATTATTATTATTATTATTGCCATCGGTGCACCCAAAGTGTTTCCGTTCATAATTTGACTCAAGGGAAGCAGGGGAAGTGGGGGAAGAGATGCCATCATGCCCTGGGGTTGGCTACAGCGGTGAATGGTAGACGGGGACTTGGCGGTTCCGTTGCATTGCTAAACCGAAGTCCTTGGCTGACAATTTCCCTGCCTCGGTTGTTCCTTTGAGAATTCCCTTATTCCCAAGGGAATGCCTGATCCGGTGCATCTTTCCTCGCAAGCCAGCCCCTGAGTTCTAAGGAAGTCCCATTGAGTACCGTGGGGCTTCTTGCTGAGCGAACGAGCATAGGATCGAGCCGCTATGTGTCCTTCAAGGCGTCCCTCCGATCGAAACAAACAGGCCTGTGCATTTAAGAGGGCTTCGAGCCAAATTCGCACACCCCTTCCCGCTGCCCCAGGTGTGCCGACAGGTCTGAAGGAGGCGAGACCCCAGGACTGGGACCCCTGGGGCTTCCGCTGGTGGCTCTGATTTCCGTGCGGCTGTAAATCCATTCTGGGTTTCAGTCAGAACCAGCCAGAACTCTAAAGGAACTGTCCAAGGTGCTGAACCCATGTTGGGGATAAGGTTCAGCACTTTGGAGAGCTCCTTTAGAGTTCTGGCTGGTTCTGAATGGAATGCAGAATGGATTCACAGCTCCATTAATACCGGAGCCACCAGCTTCCACTGGTTGGACTGCAACTCCCAGCATTCCTAATCTTTGGCCATTCTGACAAGGGCTGGTGGGAGTTGCAGTCCACCCCACGCTGCCCACCCCTGTTGCAAGCGAGACTCATTGAAAGAGGGCTGCAATAATAATAAATTTATTTATTACCCGCCTCTCCCTCTGGATCGAGGCGGGGAACAACTTTCCTGAGTTGGTCAACGGGGGCAAGAAAACGCTGCTCCCGCCGCAGGGCGCTTTAGAGACTCACATAGGCAAAGCGGTTGGGGGCGGATCCGGCTGACCCGGCCGCGGTTCATTCCATCCCTCCGCCAGGCCGGGAAGCGCGTCCCCCCGCCTTCCCTGGAGACGTGCTTCCGAGCCCTGCAGCGCCATCCCGCAGGAAGCCCCCGTGTCTGCGCAAAGCCCCGCTGGAATGAAGCTCAGTCGCCGCAGGGGCGCTGGGGGTGCCTGGTGGGTCGGGGCATCGAGGGCCCCCCTCGACTGAAGCTGGCTGAGCCCGTCCCCCCGGCCGGGGAACGTGGGCTGCAGGCAGGAGGGCTGGCTTGGGCTGGGCAGGGCCTGCGGCTGGTGGCCCCTCACGCTGCTTGCGGCTCGTTGCAGGGGGAGTGGCCCGGCCGCGCTCGGTGTGCGAAGGCTGCCGGGGCGTCATCGCGGAACGCTTCCTGCTGCGCCTCGACGACCGCCTGTGGCACGAGCGCTGCGTGCGCTGCGTCTCCTGCCAGGAGCCCCTGGAGAGCAGCTGCTTCTACCGCGACCAGAAGCTCTACTGCCGCCGCCACTACGAGAAGTAAGTGAGCCGCGCGTCGTGCTGGGCTGCGCTCGTGCCTCGTCCAGGCGGGCCTCTGGCTCTCCCGAAGGAGCCGCGGCGAGCGAGAGGTGGCGGCAGCGGCGGCGGGTGTGCCAGGAGGAGGGCGCGCAAGTGGCAGCCGAGCCCCAGCGCGTTTCCTCGGGAGGGTTCTGTGGCGCTCCTACCCACGGAAGCCTGCAGGCCTAGGCACGCTTAGGCGGCAAGGCCAGCTGCTCCGAGTAGGGGCGCTTTCCAGTAAGCTCGCGTAGGATCCAGTAAGGGTTTACTCTCAAGGCACGCTTATGGGGCCAGGGCCAGTTTATACAGTGCGATTAAAAATACGTATAAGATTGGCCTGCTAGTGTAAGTAAGGCCAGATCTACACCCAGCAGGATATAGCACTATGAAAGCGGTGTATAAGAAGCAGGAGCCACACGACTGCTTCATAGCGGTACTGAAGTGCACTGACCACTGTTGGGGCCCATTGACATACCGCTTTCATACCTCTGTATCCTGCTTGGTGTAGATCTGGCCTAGGACTGAAGCCTTAGACTCAACATTTCACTTTGTATTCAAGCTCTACTGCTGAGCAAGAAAAGTCCACCCTCTCTGCTTGCCCCAGGATGGAGCCAGAATTTCGTTTGGGATGGGCCTACCAAAATGTAGGAACACACCCCTCCTGCCCGCAGCTTCCAGTTGAACATCACACATCTATGTTCAAGTCCTGGGGAATAGTTGATTTAAGAGAAGAAAAAGGTTTCTAGCTGTCATAGCTGGGCCGGATCTACATTACTGCTTTAAAGCATTTTATAACAGTAATAAAGCGCTTTAACTGCTTTAAAGAGCTATAAAACTGTTATAAAGCGCTTTAAAGCAATAGTGTAGATCTGAGAGCCCCATCCCATGTTGCCACTGGTGTGTGTGTGTGTGTGTGTGTTAATGGTCCCCCAACTGTGTGCTGAATGAACATCTTGATTGAGTGCAAAAGGGGGACTTCATTTTCACACAAATGCATTTTACAGGTATCACACTTGGCCCTTAGGCAGATGGCAGGGACCCCCACCCCATGTGCAGACGCCAGATAGGCATTTGTTTTTGTTGTATGCTACAGTCCACAGACAGCTTCCGATTCCTATATAGCTGTGATATCCATGTATGATATCATCATCATCATCATCATCATCTGTGAAGCAACCCACACAGGTTTAGACAAGGGTGCAACTCTCAAAGGGAGGGAAAGTGAAGAGTCTGGTAACTCTTAAGCTTTCCCTAGCAGCTGAGGTACATTATTCTACTTTCTGGTCGTGGCTAATAGCCATTGCTATATATTTGTCTAATCTCCTTTAAAGCCATCTGAGCCCGTGGCCATCACCACATCTTGTGGCAATTGATTCTGGGAGGGAGCAATCCTACGTCCCATAGACAGAATTTGGGCGACAAGGGATATTTCAGTTTATTGGCTGTGAGCTCAGAGACAGGGCTTGGAGCCAAGAAGCCACGCTCCCCGCCTCCTCCCCCTTCCTGAAATCTCCACTAGATGGGTGAAAATGCCCATCTAGCTTAAATGGAGAGCAGGAGGTGCGAGGCGCAGGGTGCCTTCCACTCTGCATTGGAGTCTGGAGGTTTACCCAGGGTGGATCCAATAGGCTTGCACGCTTAGTTGGTTATGAGTTGTGTGAACGCATTTCTTGTCACAGAGTTGTTCTACAGAGTTAAGAAAGCTAGGCCATAGCTAGACCTAAGGTTTATTCCTGGATCATCCAGGGGTCAAACCTGTTCATCTAGGTGACACACAGGGGATCCAGTGCTCAGGCAGGGGCGAACCCTGGATGATCCCAGGTTAAACCTTAGGTCTAGCTGTGGCCCCAGTCTGTGGGACAAGATGAGACTTATTTTAATCTTTGGAAGAGAGATCTTTAAAAGCAGCTTGTGGCACTCCTTGTTATCAGTCTGATCAAGCGTGAGGAGGAGGAGTTCAGTCCCAGCCTGAGACCAGTAATCCGGAGTGTAACTCCCCAAAACCCCAAATTTTCTTGGTCTCCAAACAGTTTGTGCATGGATCCGAATACACTCAGATTTAATAACTACCATCACCACCAAATGGTATGCAAAACCACACATTCCAGGCACAGTACGCTCCTACCCTTGCACTCAGAGACAGAATGGATCAAGAAGTTATATTTCTACACCTTCCACTGAAGGTAACAATTGTACCCCCCACCCCACCCCAGAAACCCTGGAAAGTGTAGGGATCTCTAGCAGAAAATTATTTCTAATAAGATCCTGCTGGTCTGTATGACTTTTGTGTGTATGTGGCAGAGTTTTATACAATTTACATGATTGAAAGGGCTGCATGCTTTGTGAATTGATATTTATTTACCTACTTAGCTGGTCTAAAATATGTCTGTCCATAAGTAATATTACTGTGTGTAGCAGATGATTTAGCATCATTTGGCTCGCTAAGGAGTTCTGTGTAACTGGAAAACTGGCATGAACTTAAACCAAAAGGCATTGGATCAATAAGAGCTGATAATTTTGTATCTCTCAGCCCGAACTCATTTACAGCGCCAGATTACACAGAGGCCTTGAGCAGGTGCTGGGAAATCCAGAGAGGATTAAGAGTGCAGGGAAAGTTCACTTATTTGAATGGTCTCTGTCATAGACAAGCACAATTGTTGCCCAGGGACACTCTCTGCCTATTATATGTCCTTCAAATGCTGCATGGTAGATATATACATTTCTGCCTGTGATAGTTAGCAGTATATATGTGGGAAGCAGAAAGCTGGTGTGAATTTTGCTGAATCAGACAAACCAAATAACTAGACCTAGCAGCAATGTTGGTAAACATTATTATAACTTATTACAATACTGTTATTTTTGTTTTCCTTTGTCCAGAAGTTGCAGTGTTACATTGATTGCAATACAAACTTCCTGTGTTATTTGAGTAAAATATTTCTTCTCACGCTTTTGTACTTTTTGGTTATTTTATTTTTTTAGAATGCTGACAGACGACTATTACTAGACACAGTATAAAACTTCATATTTGTAATTATATAGCTATATGCCATTAGGCTGTCCCAAGACACTTCGGTGCCGGGGTAGAAAATCCAAATGGTGCCCTCTCTTCCCCCAGGAAGTTCTCCTGTGGGAGCTGAATTGAAATGAACAGTAGCTGTGCGAGAGCACTACCATTTCTATGGGGCTTGTGCAGAAGAACTTCCTGGTGGATTGTGCCTGGCATTAGGACAGATCTGTCTGTCTCTTCTGCCACTGTTAATTGTGCCCAAAACCTGCCTGTTGAGGTGACTGCCTCAGTTTTCCTTCTGGTAGGGCTGCTTCTGGTTTCCAAAAGCCACCTTATAGTTGGGCTTACAGTTTTCCATGTCTTAAATTGCAACACTTACATGATCTATTCAAAGCATTTTTTCTTCCTATGTTGGCAGCCAGCACATCCACCCCATCCTATAATATTCTGTTAATTATCAAGATGATAACAAAAACACTGTGTTAGCTGTTATTTATGAAAACTGAAGGGAAACTATTCGTCTATTCCTATTTCTCACATATAGTTCCTTATTAAAACCCATGCTCCAAAGGACCAAAAGTTAGTTCCTAATGCACAGTCCCCGTCCCCATCCCCCAACTGCACAAAACATGTCCATCTGATGTTAGAATTAACTTTCAACTAATATATGTTGATTATTATAATATATATATATATATATATATATATATATATGTTCATTAGCACCAAAACGCTAATGAAGAGACATACTCTGCTTGGTGTGCCCCGCCATGCCGGCTGCAAAACAGAGGTGTTCGCTCTCTTTTCCCACCCTCCCTTGGCAAGCCTGCAGTGGGTGCTTCCCATTTAAAGGGGCTGCGCGCAGGGGGCACTGGGCATGAGTTTGTGGAACCAAGGGGGCGGTTACCAGAAAACGTTTGGGAACCACTGCTCTAGCTGATTAATATAGCAAGTAATAAACTTTCAACAAATATATGATTGCAGCTGTGAAGCAGTTATGGGGACTCTCATCTTAGGTTGTTCTTTCCCACGCATGGAGAGGAGGGAGTGCTGGAGGTGATAAGAATGATCAGAATTGCACACAAACCAGCAATCATCTGATTGACAAGGTTTATCCCGGCTGAAACTTCAGATCCTTGTGGCACACAGAGAACTAGCTCTTGAGAGGACTGAGGGTGGGCATTTGCCGGGTGTCTGCTGCTTCAGGAGGGCCACCATTTTCACTTGGCATGGAGGTGGTCTGTCTCCCAATTTATGTGTCTTGCCTCTTCTGGGTAAAGGGGGCCCATGCAGTGTGCCTTGCCCAAGATCCCTCCAAAGCCAGATTGCAGGCTTTAATTGGTTTAAACCAATCACCTCCAGCACTCCCTCCTCTCCATGCGTGGGAAAGAACAACCCAAGATGAGAGTCCCCATAACTGCTTCACAGCTGCAATCATATATTTGTTGAAAGTTTATTAATTTCTATATTAATCAGCTAGAGCAGTGGTTCCCAAACTTTTTCTGGTAACCGTTCCCTTGGTTCCACAAACTCATGCCCAGTGCCCCCTGCATGCAGCCCCTTTAAATGGGAAGCATCCGCTGCAGGCTTGCTGAGGGAGGGTGGGAAAAGAGAGCAAATGCCTCTGTTTTGCAGCCGGCGTGGCGGGGCACACCAAGCAGAGTATGTCTCTTCATTAGCGTTTTGGTGCTTTTGAAACATTTCAATTCACCGTTAAAAGGACGTCTTAAATGGTATTAATACATGTGTGGATTCTTCCCCTATATGGCTTGGGATGAAACTACTTTCTCCCATAAAAATGTCCATGGGTTTTAAGACCTTCTGGAGAGGTGCTTCTCGGCCCCCTGCTGCCCCCTTGCCTCTATGCAATCCTACTGCCCCAAGGGGGCGGTAACGCCCATTTTGGGAACCACTGAGCTAGAGCTTTTGTTGCATGATTTTAATAAGTAAGGATAAATTTTAATCTAAAAGACAGAATTTGATTATGATCTGAGGCAAATTTGGTTTTGGTGTGTTACTGTAATAGGACATGCAAAAAAAGAAAAGAAAAAAGAAATATGGCATACACACTCTTTAGCCATGAGTAGTAGCTTTGGTTTCTTAAATGTTAAGTTACTTTAAAATGGTTTATAACAGTAGTGACAATTGTTGGGGCCCAGGACACACTCCATATTCAGTTTTCAAACCATTTTCAAAGTGTCATATCCTGCTTGGTGTAGATAGGGCCTCTGTTTCTCAAATACAGAAACTTTAGTTATATGCTCAGGATTGTTCTTGTCAGTTGAAGATCAATTTGAAGGGGAACGTATAAGAGGGAAGGCTGTATTCTGTTTCCTGGTGGAGAAAGATAGACACCATCCAGAATACACTACTGAAATACCTGCTTTGTTACACTGGACAGCTGCTAGTTATTTTTAAATTAATTGAGTTTTAAAAACATACATTGGGCACAATAAAAAAAAATTAACTACACAGCAAGCTGTCTTGATTTCTGTTCTATAGGGGTAACCATGCTTGTGCTTTGCAGAAAAAAATAAGAGTTTTGTGGAACTTTCAAATGTTTATTCTGATGTGAGTTTGCTTAGGCAAGAGTCCACTTGCATAACGTGTTATGTTCAGTGGGTAGTATCTATCTATCCATCCATCCATCCATCCACACACACACATATACACAGAGAGAGGCTAAAAAAACATGAACTACAGAAGATATCAGTAAGTCTGTGATATTTCCCTGCAGAGCTTGAATGTATGGCTAGAACAGCCAATCTAGTGGTGTAGTCTCTGGTCCACAAGGCTGATACTACAAGAAATCTGTGAAGGTGCTAGAAGAGTCTGCTGTTTTTGTTGATTTGAGTGAGTCAAGGGCACTGTTCACACCTTATCTTCCACATGTAGGCTGAGTGTGCACATTAATGTGCACTCCAACCTCTGTACATTAAGCCAAAAGTGAGAACAAAGGTGGGCTATGTTTGCATTTGGGAACTGCAGTCATCCCTGGGTTCTAAAAGGAAGAGCAGACCCAACCCTCAGACAGTTGTATGCACGGAGAGAAAAAGAGAGTCCTTGGTTGTCCTGGGTTGCCCCCAGGATCCTGTGAATCATTTGGATGCATAGGGACGATCCAAGAACTACCCCGGGATATAGGGCTGGCGTAGACGTGCCCTTAGTAACTGTGCACATGATTGTGTCCAACACAGTAGAACTTACTTCCAAGTAAACAAGCGTAGGATCAGGTTGCACCACTGACTATCCATATCTGGGCATTCCATTCTGGAAGTATATTTGTTCTTAAATCTGCTGCTGTAATGTGATAACTTAGGCTTCAAACCACACGGGATGTTAAGCATGTGACTCTTTGCTTCTGACATTTTCTGTCTTTCTGTCTTTTCCCCTGAAGCAGCCACCACGGCTGTAGTCTCCAAGAGGAATCCGATGCTAGGGTGCAGATTAACATTTTCTTCTCTGCTGGTTTTCTAGCACCAAATTTATTTATTCATTTATTTATACCACTTACCCCCCACACACACGGTTTACAAAGAAAGATTAAAATGCATTAAAATTGCCCCTTGCCCTCACATTGCTTCTTGTCCTGAAGATGAAGAGATATGGGCCAGGTACCAATTTCTTTTCCTCTGTAGGGCCAAAAGCTGTGTGTGTGTGTGTGTGTGTGTGAGAGAGAGAGAGAGAGAGAGAGAGAGAAAGAGAGATTTGGAGTGGGAAAACCAGCAGAGTAGGAGGCGCTTAAAGTACTCTCCCTCCCGTGTTAGACCTGCTTTGGAAATTGCAGCCTGGGCAGCTGATTTAGGCTTAAAAATACAATAAAACGTCAGGGAGAAGGACATTGGACATTTAAGGAACAAACCAAAACTATAAGCAGAAAATAACAAGAAAACAAGTTGCTGTGAAGTTATTTAAACCATACAACCATACAATTGAGTCAATTGTGAAATTGACAGAAATCAGCATTCCTTGGGCTTCCTCTCTGTCAGTTTTGCTTTTTCACAATTGACTCAATTGTATGGTTTAAATAACTTCACAGCAACTTGTTTTCACGTTACTTTCTGCTTATAGTTTTGGTTTGTTCCATGAACCAGATTTGGTAGCAATTGCTTAGAAGATGTTATGTTAAGCTGCCTTCGCTCTCCACACAGAAATGGTACAAAAATAAAAAAGGACAGCAGCTTCATTGGCACAAGAAAGACAGAGGGGAAAATACCAATAGGATTGAAAGAAACAATTTATTATGAGTTGAAATTAAGTTTATAGGCCCACAGAATTAAATATTAAAGTAACTATTACAACACTAAGTATACGCTATTAAAAAGCCCAGCCAAAATTAGGCTCTTTTCAGTCTCACTGATTTGCTTAACTCTCATATATATTGACTGAACAGATATACTGGAAAATAGTTACAGTTGAGAATTTTGTGCGTGGCTGAGCATTTCTGCCCCTGGACATTGCAGAAATTCAACAGCAGAAATTCCTCCTCCGTTTAATTTATATCCTGCCTTTCTGCCAAAAATGGTGATCAAGGCAGGTAACAATAAAACACAGGTTAAAAACAAAATATTAATTAGAACATGACATAAAATATAAAAAAACAATTAAAAATACAGCAGCAAAGGAAATAAACGGAACCCAGTCAGTTAAAAAACCCTTCAGCAACAGACTAGCTTACGCACGCACCATAGGCCTACCTGAATAAAAATGTCTTTGCTTCTTCCTCCTCCTCCTCCTCTTCTCTAGAAAAGGCTCTGCAGGCATTATGACGTTAGGGAAACTGAAAGTGTTACACTGTGATCTCAGGTATCAGCTCCATCTCAGAAATTTGAGTTAAATCTCTCCACACGCTGCTTGACAGAGGGGTGTGAAAGGTATGAAGGAAGACTGAATGGGGAATAGCATGGTTATTCGCCCTCTGCTGTTAAAAGAAAAAAATGGCAAGAAACTAGCTTTAAATGTTTCAGTAAACCAAAACTAAGGAAAGAATGATGTAGAATGAAATTTTGTAGACATATGGCAAAGTATCAAAATGTGAGTTTGAATTCTTGAACAAGTTTTCCTGTCTAAGAATCTTTTTGAGTCACTATTGAGGGATAAGTTTTGAACTAATATTTTAATAAAATGATGTTAAACATCATCTTACAACATTCATACATGTGTCGTCCCCCCAAGCCCTTAAATCCAGCATTCCATGATTGGGAATACCGAAAAAGCATTTAAATTAGGAGATTTTTTTTTCTGAACTCAGGTTAGTTGAATGTTCTTAAGAGTTTTCTCCAAAAAATAGCTTCAGCTCTAGAATTTTTCTGAAAAAGTGGCGAAGTGGTAAGGGGTCCAGCCTAATACATTCTTGTGCCTGAAACAAACAGTTCAAATGTTACCAATATCAAAAGGAGGAAAAAGCTATTTATGGGTAGCATTTCTGTACGTCTTTTGACTTTGCCACCTACTGGTGAGCAAATAGAACTGTATTTCCTCTCTACCTTACCTGTAGTTCCTGTCACCTTTATAATTCCACACCACCAGTGTTTTTGAAGAAGACTTGGGGTGTCTTTGGAGGAGAGGGTTCGTTGCTTTCTTGATGTAATGAAATAGAAGCATAGAGCAGTCACTGTACGAATGGAAAGTTGGTTATGTGGCTGGGTTGAGTGCCTAGACTGCTATGAACCCTTTGGATCATTACTTTGGTGGGGAATGACATTTTGCCATCCTTTAATGACACCCAGAATTCTCATTTGAAACAGCTAACTCTCAGCCTACTGGTAGGAGTGACACTGCCTGCAGTTCTTGGTGGAACTGCTGTTCTATGGTCGTCAGTGAGAAAACTTACAAAGAAGTGGTTTGGGAAATTAATCTATTGTTTCATGATACATTAAAGATTCCATAGCAGTGCTGTGACTTTGCCAGCATTGTTCTCTCAAATGTCATTTTCAACTCTTATGTTTTGCAGCATAAGGAATGAAGATGAACAGGTCTGTATTTCATCACTGACAGTTTTTGTGTGACTGTGGATGAAGCTAGGTACCAACTTGGAGATCAAAATGAAGCTGTGGCTGCTTTTCCAAGAACTGCATTTACAAAACCGCTTAGGCTTCCATATTATACTGAAATTTTTTTTAAAAAAACATTCAGTAAGTAGCCATTTGCAGCTAAAGTTTCAAAAGAAGCAGTCTGTTCCCAGAACCCTTGGAATAGTGGATGCTGCCAATTCAGATCTAGGTTCCAGTTTAGTCCACTATCGAGAAACACAAGGAAGACTGAACATCAGTGACCAGCATAACTGGACTGAAAGGAGGAAGCTTAAGGAGGCTGCAGAGGGTGGGTACTAGTAGATCTTTGGGTGATTAGCAATAGGTCCACAGGGGTTTCTGGCTCTCCATTATTTTAACAACAATAGTAACATTAAAATGACTTTTCCCACCTAAAGTAGGTTGCTGAAATGAACAAAGGTTGAAGCCAGCAGTAGATTTTTGCCTGGAAGGATTGTGAACTCAGTTCAGTTCTGGTACTAAAAACAAACTCCCAAGGCTCAGAATGTACTCAGAGGCAACCATCTGTCAGGGATGCTGTAGGGTGGATTCCTGCATTGAGCAGGGGGTTGGACTCGATGGCCTTGTAGGCCCCTTCCAACTCTGCGATTCTATGATTCTATGTTCTTTAATTTTAAGTGTATGCCTGGTTGTAAAACAACCCAAAGCATGAAGTCTGCCCACCTGTAGCTCAAAGTAACAAGCAGTTCCACTTGGGACTCCATATACATGACCAAAATCTAAAAGAAAATGTATTTACTGGAAATATATTCCAGCTATTTGTAATTCTAGTTTTTTTTTATTCAGAGAGAAATTTATGCAGATTTAATTAAATAATAAATCCATTAATAAATTTAAAAATTGTATGATTTACTGACTAAATTTTTTAGAATTATATTACTGTCTAAGAACCACCCAATTAAAATGAATGAAACAAATTGAACAGAATATTGAAGACTATTCTTCCTTAGCGATTTGCTGAAGGATACAGCAGGGGATAAGAAATAAGACCTTTTCCCAGTTGAGAGATTGCGGGGCTGGGGGAGCTGGGGAGAAAGCTTGGAGAACCTCCATGGGACATATCTGGTTTGTGTGTTGGAGGTGCTCCTCCCCTACTCTATGGGAAGCCACAGTCCCACAGAGTAGTGATAATAGGACTTTTTTTTCATGCTGGCTGAAAAAGATTTGCTAATTTACAAAATAGCAGAAGTAACTCATACATAACAATACCATCAAGCTAAACTATGTAACTGGATGTGGATCAGCCTAACCAATCTATAATGGTGAGATTCCACAAATAATACCTTCCAGAAATAGGGAAAGGCTTTAGGGTGGCCATATGAAAAGGAGGACAGGGCTGATGTATCAGTTGTACAGAAAAGGGTTTTTCAGCAGGTATCATTTGTATGTATGCAGCACCTGGTGAAACTCCCTCTTTATCACAACAGTTAAAGCTGCAGGAGCCCTGCCCACTGTTAGGGTGACCATATGAAAAGGAGGACAGGGCTCCTGTATCTTTAACGGTTGCATAAAAAAAGGGAATTTCAGCAGGTGTCATTTGTATATATGGAGAACCTGGTGAAATTCCCTCTTCATTACAACAGTTAAAGCTGCAGGAGCTATACTAGAGTGACCAGATTTAAAAGAGGGCAGGGTACCTGCAGCTTTAACTGGTGTGATAAAGAGGAAATTTCACCAGGTTTGCATATATACAAATGACACCTGCTGAAATTCCCTTTTCAATACAACTGTTAAAGATACAGAAGCCCTGTCCTCCTTTTCATATGGTTATCTTAGTCACTGTAGTGTAGTATAGCTGTAATATAGCTAGAGTGACCAGATACCAAAGAGGGCAGGGCTCCTGCAGCTTTAACTGTTGTGATAAAGAGGGAATTTAACCAGGTGCTGCATGCATAAAAATGATACCTGCTGAAATTCCCCTTTCAATACAACTGTTAAAGATACAGGAGCCCTGTCCCCTTTTTACATGGTTACCTTGTACCATTGGACCTCTGGTTCCATAGGCCAAATGGGTGAGACTACCTGAAATGGAATGCTATAACCTCTGATATATGACTGGTCCAGGAATTTCTTCCAATCATTCCTATGTAAAGATTTATGGAGGAAAAAAATGAACTGTATACAGTACTTGTAGTGCAATCATATCTATGCTTATTCAGAAGTTTGCCCCATTGAGTTCAATGGTACTTACTACAGGTAAGAATGTACAAGACTGTATAAGAACAAAATGTATCATGTGTATTTATTATAAATGCCTTTTTCATATTAAAACATATTTATTATTTAACACGTATAAAATTCTTAAAATTTCAAAGTGCTGTACAGATATTAAAGTTAATATTATACTCGTCTCAATCCAGCTAGGGAGCCTTTTGTACATGGAGAATTAGCTTGGAATCCTTCCCAACCTGGAACCACACACAACATGAATGCTGAATTCATGGGGTTGTATCCAACATTAGTCTAATTTAAGTACCATTCATTTCAGTGGGTCTGCTCTTAAGTAAGGCTAACATTGGATACATTGTTCCTTCCTAGCCCAGTCTGGCAGCTAGGGCTACATAAAGAAGGAAAGGAAAGTTATGGTTTTAGTCCCCCTGACGCCTTCTTTTCTCCAGATAGAGGTTTGGTGTTATTGCTGATTGCTTGATCAGGGCTATGTGTGCACATGCAGCTGGACAGAGGCAATACAACTTTATTCATTAAACAAAAAACCTACGGTTTACAAAACAACGTTAAAGGCTCTACAGTTTTCAACCAAGCACCAAAAAGCAGGGAAATTGGGAGTTAAGGCTCACAAGCCTTAATGCCACATCCTCCCTAAGGAGACAGAAAGTGCCAGTGAAATTCTAATTCTCCCAAAGCAGATATAAATCATGAGGACAGGATGGAGAATAGGATATGCAGAGGTGACCGTGGGGTTGTGGAAAACTGATGACGAACAACTTACTTCTATTTTTTGTTTAGAGCAGCCCTTCCCCAATCTGGTGCCCTCCAAAGTTGTTGGACTACAACTCCCATCATTGCAGGTCAGTATGTCTCATGGTCAGCAATGCTGGGACTTGTAATCTCAAACATCTGGAGAGCAGCAGGATGGGGAACGCTGTTCTATATCCTTACCAAATACAGGGGCTGGAAGCTTTATTTCTATGGGATGGAAATGATGCAAAGGATAGATTAGCTTCGCCTTTGCTTTCAGCACTTGGCACCGGTGGCGGGTGTGTGTGTGTCTTCCTTAACTACAACCAACCCCAGGATGGTTTCACTATGGGCAAATGCTGTCCTATGTTTCCCTATGGGCAGGTATGATTTCCTTATGTGCAATTACTATCCTGTTTCCATATGGGCAAGCATGGTTTTCCTATGGAGAGGTATTTTTCCCTATGGACATGTATTATCCTATGTTTCCCTATCTCTATGGGCAAGTACTGTCATTTGTTTTAGTATGTCTGCTTATTATCTGTCCTGAATCTCCCACCAATAACTTTCATGGGAGCCATGGTCCCTAAATACACAGAGCTCCAGAGAAAATTATAACAAAATCCACATACCCCTTCAAGCTAGTGATTGGAGTGAGGCTCATTGCACTCAAAGGAACTTACTTCTGAGTAGATATGCCTTGGATTGAATTGAATTGAAAATCAAGCAGCAGCAGTGATCAAATGAAAAATAAAAGAACACACACACACACACACACACACCCATGCAAGCAAGTTGTTGATTGTAGAATTATTGTGCTGGAAAGGAGAGGGAATTCTCCGTAACATCATTCACTTTCCCCCTTCCAAGGTTCCAGGCAGTTTTTAAAAGGCTACAATCCTCTACACACTTACCTGGGAATAAGACCATTACAGTCAATAGAACTTACTTCTGAGAAGACACTGATTATGAAGACACTACTAAGGCATTGTCTTTGCTAGAGGAGTCAGCCATTTCCCCTCCACATTGTAATGTAGCTGGGGGAGGGGGAGGGAGCTGCTACTGAGCATGTGTGGCATTATGTTTTCAAGATGGCCACCTTATTCACCCTAATGCAATGAATTAATATTTATTTAAAATAACTGAAGGGATTTTTTTTAAAAGAAAAGCTATTCCATCAACTACAAGGAAGGAGAACGAAGACACCACCACTGGATTAATTAATAGGGTCTGATTACTTCAAAAATTATGGGCACAAATCTCGCCAGCCCAAATTCAGTAACCACAGTGAGTGAGAGAGGTTTTTTTTCCCCTACTTTAAACTGCCATCCTTCCCTCAATTTTTCACTAATCTTCTTGAAATTTTCCAGGTTATATAAAACCAACATTTCTTTCTGGCACATGTAAATTTCAGGAAGATTGGTGAAACATTTTCAATTTTATGAATGTTAGAATGACACACACACCATGCCCAAATACCCCTTTATCATGTTGGAATGTGTTTTTCCCGGTTGGGCCTTAACTAAAGAGGTGCTGCTGTGCCACTTTTAAATATTGCATCATTATATATCTATCCATACGCTCACACCTTTCCCAAGTAACAAAAGGAAAGGAAAAGTTTTTCCTACCTCAACCCCAGGCTTCCACCCCTACTCCCTCCTCTGCCATGAGTGCCCCTGCCTGGGAAGTTTCCCTTCAAGACAGAAACTGTTTTAATTAAAACATCCTTAATATTTTATTTATTTATTTATTACATTTCTATACCGCCCAATAGCCGGAGCTCTCTGGGCGGTTCACAAAAATTAAAACCATTCAAAGTATAAAACAGTATAAAACCATAATATAAAATACAATATAAAAGCTCAACCAGATAAAAACAGCAGCAATGCAAAATTACAAATTTAAAACACCAAGTTAAAAAATTTTATAGACTGTTAATAAAAAGGTCTTCACCTGGCATCTAAAGGCATATAATGTAGGTGCCAAGCGAACCTGAATAAATGTATAAACTGAATAAATGTATTTTCATAGAATCATAGAATAGCAGAGTTGGAAGGGGTCTACAAGGCCATCAAGTCCAACCCCCTGATCAATGCAGGAATCCACCCTAAAGCATCCCCGACAGATGCTTGTCCAGCTGCCTCTTGAAGGCCTCTAGTGTGGGAGAGCCCACAACCTCCCTAGGTAACTGATTCCATTGTCGCACTGCTCTAACAGTCAGGAAGTTTTTCCTGATGTCCAGCCGGAATCTGGCTTCCTGTAACTTGAGCCCGTTATTCCGTGTCCTGCACTCTGGGAGGATCGAGAAGAGATCCTGGCCCTCCTCTGTGTGACAACCTTTTAAATATTTGAAGTATTTCTAAACTCTCTTGCGTGTTAGGTAGGTTTAGAACACATTGAAACATCATAATAGAGAAATTAACGCCAGTGATGGTATACATTACATTAGGAATGTGGATGAAACAGTTCATGGATAACACATGAACAAAACAGAAAGAAAGCTGTAAAGTGCAGGTTGTTAAAAAATCTGGTGGAATTATTGAGGGGAGGGAGGAGGAATGAATATACTACCTGAATTTAATTTAATTTAATTTCCATGAGATTATCTGGTCAGCACAATCATATCACACCATGTTAGAGTAATATTTAGCAAGGCTGTTGTATTGCAGTTGGATCCTAATAAGAAAAACAATTAAGGCTGCCTGCAGTCCTATACACACTTACCTGGTGAAAAGTCCCATTGATCTCAGTAGTGCTTACTTCTGAGCAGACATGCGTATAATTGTACAGTAAAAATGCAGTGTGGAAGAAAGGCATTTCTAATTGTGTGCATATGTGTATGGGGATTTAATTTATTTCTGTTGTCTGGTTTTAATGTGTAAATTTTCTGTTTTATATTGTGTTTTTTAATCAAATATTATGAACTGCTCAAAAGTTTGTATTGTTTTTCTTTGACAATAGTGGGTTGTCATATTGGACAAGACTTGAATTTAATCTAGAGGGACAAAGGCAAAAGGGGAAGATCCAAAAAGAAAGGGGTGTGGTTAGGAGGGGGAGGGGCTTAGAGAGAAAGTGGGTTTAGAAAAAGAAGTGATGGGTTGAATGGGGAGGGATCAAAGAAAGAAAAGATGTGGTTAGTAGACGAAAGAGGGAATCCAATTGGGTGGTATCAAGGAGGGGACAGGACCTACAGAAACTTGGAGCTGACCTTCTTTGGCAATATATCCTTCTAAATCCTACAGTTGAAGGGAACATGAAATGGCTGCTCCTGCCCACTTTAAAGACTCTATTTTAGCAAAAACAAATAATAGACTTGGCTTTTTGCCACTCACCTCCCCCTTAATTAGATTTGCACCTAGCAATTATCATTTTATAGGAAAGAGCAGACGAGATGGATATTTGGCAGCATTAGAGTTGGGCT
Source organism: Elgaria multicarinata webbii (assembly GCF_023053635.1). Lineage (NCBI taxonomy): Eukaryota > Metazoa > Chordata > Lepidosauria > Squamata > Anguidae > Elgaria > Elgaria multicarinata. The sequence continues at coordinate 98,802,051 of NC_086171.1, read as the reverse complement.
TTCTCCCATGGATGATCTGAGTAAGCCTTGCTGAGGTAGACAAGCCAAATATACACATCAACTGTCCCTTGTTGCTAGGCGCAAAGCTCATCTTGGAGCAGGGCTTGACACTGTTCAGCCGAAGCTGGCTCTTGATGTTATGGCCGTGAAATGCTGAGCTAGAGTTCATTTGGAGAAAGATGATAGGGTTTGTATTTATTTATTTATTTTTGTTTTTTTGTTTGTAGTGTTGGAGGAGGGATGATAAAGGCATGGTTGCCTGGGATGTGCGTACACTCTTTTCAGTACTAACTAGGGTCAAACAGTTTTTGAGCTGGTTTTTTTTTTTTTTTTTGCAGAGGGGAGAAGTGCTGTGGAGATTTGCAAAATGTTTTTAACAGTAGACAGAAGCAATGTATTTATATACTATGGACAATAATGACTTTATTATACTACCTTCAATCCTCTGAAAAATTATTGCTGTCAGTTGATATTTTTTATTGATTAAATCTTCTACTATTACGGAGTTGCTCTGAAGACAGTTCAGCCCAGGTTTCTGTGCTTGTTGCAGCTACCAGTATCATTTATTATTGGTAAAAGTGTCTCAAAAATACCTCATGCAGCATGGTAGTTAAAGTGACTGGCCTGTGAACCAGGACATCTGTAGTTCAATTCCTGCCTCTCCCATGAACTCGCAAGTCTTAGGCGAGCCACTTTCTCTGTCACAACTTCTCCAACTGCAATACGGGTATAATATTACTGATTTGCCTTATAGACTTATTGTAGGCTTCCTGCGAAAACGTTAACATATTGTTATGCGCTTCCCCTATTTCCCCAGTGGCAGCATTATAAGGTTTAGTTTTATTTGGATGAGAGAGTGCACAAAAGACTTACAGTTTCTTTGTAATATCCTTTACAAATGAGGAAAGGCAGAGCATAGTAAAGGGAAATGCACTCTTTGGAAGATGACACAGCTGGCACCTCTGCATCATATTCCCCTAGCACACCTTCTGCAGGCCCCCTTTTTAATGCGACACCCCAGTTTCAGCTAAAATTCAATTTAAAAGCAACAATTGTTTTTTCTTAAGTAAGAAGAATTATGTGTATATAATGTGTATATAGTGAATATATATAATGTGTATATCGATGAATATATAACTTTTCAAATAATATAAAAGTGAGAAAAAAAACCTTAGAAAGTTTCTAACTTTAATTTCGGAGGAGGGTGGAGACATTTCTTATTGTATGTTGGAGGCAAATCAAGTTATGAAAGGTGGCAATTTTATGACTCTAGTCACTAGAGTCTGGTGTATGCATGGTGGATTCTTTTTGTGACTTCGTATTAGATATACATTTCATCCCAATGAATGGGACAGAAGGTATGGTATGAACACTGTAGTGAGAAGGTCATGCAAATCAAAACTATATGCTGGTTATAGTGCAAGGAGCTTCCAAGTGCATTGTATCCTGTGTTATTAGTTTTATCATGGACATCTTACCTGTTCATGCTTTTGATCATGAGCGGCAATAGATTTTTGCAGAGCTGGACAGATGCCAGCCATCCTATAACTATGGGCATGTACTTGGGTAATATTCTTTGTGTGTTGTAAATTATCTCATTGGCGTGGGGAAAAATTTACATTTGCCTTTCCGTGAAACCATGTAAATACTTGTGATCTTTCAAGGCACTTTTTTACTTATTAGTTTTTGCTGTAATGCATACAGTTGAGTTCATCAAGCAGGGATTGGGCCCTCCTCCCTTCACAGATACTATTACAATGGAACTGCCCTGTGAGCAGGAGAGGAAGAGGAAATGAACCATCACAGTCACCATCTCTTCAAATAGACTTAATTTTTTAATTATGTATACGCTGGGTTCACACTATATGCTAATTCACTTTCCTTCAATGCATCTTTATTACTTATTTTAAAAAATCTTGCAACACTTAGATGCAAATGCATTTAGATGGTTTATTTAAATATATTTCTTTTATAAAAATATCATTCATATATGTTGTTTGAAATTAATTGTTCTATTTGGCACCACTTTGCATACTGCAGTCACGGCCTTCTGGAGCCCTTAGTTACAATGCAAAGTTTGCAAATGAGTTAAAGAAGTTGGTTGCTGAGAAAGATACTGATATTCTTCAGATTCAGAGCACCCCATTGCAGTACAACTCAGGTCCATGCAATGTGTTCTGGAATATCTCATGGGTGGGGATGGCTTTGTTCTAGACGTTAGTCCCATATATTCATCATACGAAATTGTTGTTTAAAATGGATACTGTTTATACTGTTGTTTTTATATTTTTTTTGATGGTTTTAAATTTTGTATACTTTTTTAATGTCCTATGTTTTTAACTTTTGTAAACCGCCCAAAGAGCTTTGGCTATGGGGTGGTATATAAATTTAACAAATAAATAAATAAAATAAATAAGACAATGGATGATCTTCAAAATTTCAGGAATTTTCAGCTTGAACAAATAAATCCTTTGCAGTCTAGGTGACTTTCTAGTCTTTTGTTTGACAGAACATATAGCCCTTGTCGTAGAAGGCAACATGTTAAATTTTGACACTGTGCACTGAATTTAGCTATTGTAGTGCAAATTCACTCATCCTCCTAGCTTCATCTGGCAGCTTCCATCTTCTATACTCTGAAATGCTTTTCCATTTCATTTTTGCATTTCCAGTTACCCACATTTGGGGTAGGGATAATTTTCTGAGGATTCAGCCACTGGACAAATCATTTCATTTTAAGCAAGCTGCTGTGCTCACTGTAAAAGATCCCATATCTGGTGATCCTTCCTCTGGTCTGAGGTTGTACAGTATATCACTCAAAGAGCAACACACATTCGAAAAAGTCCAGCCAGTGGGTTTAAAAGCCAATGTGATCAAAGGTCTCAGAGAATTTGTTCAAGTGGTTCTGCAAAGCCTTAAAATTAATTTGCATCATGGGCAGAAGGTGAAGCAAAGTGTTATTCCAGTCTAGAGTGATGAGGGAATTTATTGGTGCTGATTCCAGGCACTGTAGTGTTTTCTATTTGTCTTGGGACAGGCTCACTTTTGAGCCCAGAACTTCAGCAATTGCTTGAAAGACCTTTTCTTTTCCAACAGAATATGTGCCATGAACAACTAAACTTCATGGGTTTAAAGTCACCGTCTCAAAGGCAGTATTGACAGCAAACTGAATCATTTTTTGCTTTATTAAGATACAACATACTGTAGCCCTTTATTATTATTATTATTATTATATTATTTTTAAAACATCCAAACAATACAATATGAAACAATGCCCCATAATACACAATAATATAAAGTAAACAATTTAATAACAAATGTTCTAACTTAATTCCATTTAACATAACATAATTAACATAAGTGTGCTCCCTCCAACCCCGGGATCTTATTCATATTTCCAAAATCTCATTACTTCCTCTGGAGGTGTTTTCCCTCTCCCCTTTAATAGTACAAATTCTAAAAACTGTTTCCATATTCCTTCAAAATCATTCGTTTTTATCATTCCTCTTCTAACTTTCATGTTACATGTTAATTTATCATTAATAGCAATATCCCATATTTCTTTATAGCAATCTTCTATATGATAATCCCCTTGAATCTTCCGGTTCCTAGATATCATTAGTCTTGCTGCTGTCAACAAATTCGTTATCAATTCTTTTGTCTCTTGATTACAATTCAGTTCTCCATAAACTGATAATAATGCCACAATAGGTGTCTCTTCAATCTCCATTCCTAAAATTTCTTTTATCTCTTTAAACACCATTTTCCATAATTTTTCTACATATTCACATTCCCACCACATATGTAAATACATTCCTTTCTTGTGACAACCTCTCCAACATATTGCTGAGTTCATCTTATTTATTTTATTTAATTTCACAGGGGTTAGGTACCACCTCCAAACAAGCTTGTAATTATTTTCTTTTATCCTCACGGACATGTTTCTCAATATCCCGCCTCTCTGTCTGCTAATAACTTTGTCTCTTTTTTCAATGCTAAAATCCAAACTATCCGCTCTGATCTGGCCAGCTCTGCTCCTCTTCCAGTTCCTGTTCCTCATCTGTCAGTTCCTCCTGCAAATTTCTCTGCGTTTCCTTCAGTCTCAGCGGATGAACTGTCTACAATACTGCGCTCTTCGAAGCCTTCCACTTGTTCTCGTGATCCGATTCCTTCTCGCGTCTTTATTAATCTTATTCCTGCTATCCTCCCTTCCTTGCTACATATTATTAATCTTTCTCTGTCCTCTGGTTCATTTCCTTCTGCTTTTAAACATGCTACAGTCTCTCCCATTCTCAAGAAACCTACTCTTGATAGGCTATCTCTGTCTAACTACCGACCTGTCTCTTTGTTGCCGTTTGTTTCAAAGATCCTGGTGCGGTCTACACTCGCTGTCTTGACTTTCTTTCTAGTAACTCTGCTTTGGATCCTTTTCAGTCTGGATTCCGTCCTCTACATTCCACCGAAACAGCCCTTACTAAGATCACCAATGATCTCCTTACTGCCAAGTCTAAAGGCCATTATTCCGTTCTTATTCTCCTTGATCTAACTGCAGCCTTTGACACGGTTGATCATGATCTTCTCTTAGATTCCCTTCATGACCTTGGATTTTGTGGCTCTGTCTATAACTGGTTTGCCTCCTATCTAGCGGGTCGCTCTTTCAGCGTGTTGCCTAATGGCAGCTCGTCTTCCTCCTTTCCCCTTTCAGTAGGGGTTCTGCAAGGCTCAGTGCTTGGCCCGTTGTTGTTTTCCTTATACATGTTGCCCTTGGGCAAGCTTATTCAATCTCATGGCCTCCAATATCATCTGTACGCCGATGATACACAACTATATCTGTCATCTCCGGAACTTTCTCCTGATGTTCACGATCGTATCTTGGCATGTCTTTCAGATATCTCAGCTTGGCTGCTTCATCGTCGTTTGAAACTTAATATGGCAAAGACTGAATTGCTTGTTTTTCCTCCTAAACCTTCTCCTCATCTCTCATTCTCTCTTACTGTCAATGATGTTACGCTTACTCCAGTCAAGGAAGCTCGTAGCCTTGGCTTTATATTTGACTCCTCGCTCTCCTTTATTCCTCATATTGAGGCAGTAGCTAAATCTTGTTGTTTCTTTCTGTATAATATTGCCAGGATTCGATCATTTTTGTCTGTCTCTTCTGCCAAGACGCTTGTTCATGCGCTGGTTATTTCACGGTTGGACTACTGCAACCTTCTTCTCTCTGGCCTTCCTTCTTCTCACATCAGTCCGTTGGTTTCTGTTCACCACTCTGCCGCAAAGATCATCTTCTTGGTTCGCCGCTCTGACCATGTTACTCCGCTTCTGAAATCTCTTCATTGGCTTCCAATTCACTTCAGAATCCAATATAAACTTCTCCTGTTAACCTTCAAAGCTTTTCACGGTCTAGCTCCTTCCTATCTCTCCTCTCTCATCTCACACTATTGCCCTGCTCGTGCTCTTCGCTCCTCTGATGCCATGTTTCTCGCCTGCCCAAGGGCCTCTACTTCCCTTGCTCGGCTTCGTCCATTTTCTTTTGCTGCCCCTTACGCCTGGAACGCTCTTCCAGAACATTTGAGAACTACAAGTTCAATCGCAGCTTTTAAAGCTCAACTAAAAACTTTTCTTTTTCCTAAAGCTTTTAAAACTTGATGTTGTGCGGACTTTATACTGCTAGTTTTACCCTACCCAGTGCCTGCTTACCCTACCCTGTGCCTGTTGGCATTCTCTTCCCCTCCTTATTGTTTTACTATGATTTTCTTAGATTGTAAGCCTATGTGGCAGGGCCTTGCTATTTGCTGTTTTACTCTGTACAGCACCATGTACATTGATGGTGCTATATAAATAAATAAATAAATAATAATAATAATAATAATAATAATAATAATATTCGTTGTTTCCATATCCCTTCCCAACTCTGTTGCCCTATTTGTTCCCTCAAGTCAGTTTCCCATACCATCTTACCTACACTTTCCGTCTCTACCTTTTCCACTAATATTCTATATATTTCACTTGTTAAACCTTTTATTGATTTGTTTTCTCTTTTCTCATTTTCTTTTTTTAAAATCAGCTCCTCAAACTTCGTAATTCCTCTACACTCTCCATTATCATTTAACCATTTCTTCGTCCACTGTTCTAATTGAATATAATTTAACCACGATATATTTCCCTCTTTTATTCTCTCCTTTATTTCTTCCCTAGTTTTCATCCTTTCTAACCAATCTTTTAACTTCATTACCTTTCCTTCTTTTAAACTTTTTCCCAACTCTTTTTTTAAATTTTCCGGAAAGTTCCTCATCATTAATCACTGGTGATATTGGGGAAATACTTAGAAGTAAGTCCTTTTTGTATAATCGCCATATTTCCCAGTGATTTTTTAAAAGGGGGTTCTCTATTTCTTCCCCCCATTTCTTTGCATAATCTCTAAAAAATATATTTTCTAATTTCCATTCTATATCCTCTCCCTTTCTATCCTCCAACCAACTTAAATCTCCTATTCCTATCATACTTTCTACTACATGTCTCAACCTATTAGCTATGTGATATATTTAGGTTTGGGAGCCCTAGCCCTCCTTTTTTTTTGCATTGCATACCAACTTTTTTTTATTAAGTCTCGCCTTTCTATCTCCATTACAAAAATTATTTACTATACTTTGCCAACTTTTTAATTCTTTTTCTGATATTCTTATTGGCATCATTCTAAATAAAAAAATTACTTTTGGTAAGATCCTCATTTTTATAAGGGCTATTCTTCCAAACCAAGATAAATTTATCCTTTTATATTTTTCTAATTTACTCATAACTTCTTGTTTCAAACTGTTTAAGTTTCCCTTTTCCAAATCCTCTAAATTCCTAGTAAGCTTAATTCCTAGGTATTTTATTATTTCTTTAACTTTCATATTTTTCTCTTTACTCTCCCACTCTCCTCTTTTTTACTATAATTAAACAGCATCATCTCTGACTTTGTCCAATTTATTTTTAATCCCGTCACCTCCTCAAATTCCCTCAGATGATGTTTTATTCTATCCATTTTCTTGAATGGATTCTTAATTGTTAATACGGTATCATCTGCAAACATATTTATTTTAATTTCCTCCTTCCATCCTATTCCCTCAATCGCGTCATCTTCTCTTATCACATTTGCCAATAGTTCTATAACCAATACAAATAAAACCGGTGAAAGTGAAAGTTGTCTTGTTCCTCGGGCTAGTTGTATTTTTTCTGTCACTCCATCATTTACCACTACTGAAGCTAAATTTCCTGAGTATAATTGTTCTATTAAACATACTGTAGTCCTGAGATGTATTCAGGACTACAGTATGTTGTATCTAAATAAAGGGTATGAACTTTCCAGCCAATCAGGAAATGATACTGCTCTGCCCTGAAGTCTCCAGTGTGTAATATAACAGTCCCATTTGTCAAGATAAAAAGCATCACTGCAGCACCAGGACAACGATTAGCATCAAGCAATAAGCAACACTATTCTGATGACATTTATTATGCATTATCTATCCATTGACAGGATTTTAAAGTACTGGTCTTGCACGTGAAGTTTGCTCTTCACTAGGTTTCCAGTTATCTTGTTGCAATATATTGGGAATGTAAACTTTTTAGTTAGGCCACCATAATGATCAGAATGGAAATTTGTCAGGAAATACCCCTTACATGCTTCAGTTTCTCCATACTGGAATGCATCTACTACAAAACCTGTTCCTGGTATCTTCTTATTCGGGAGGCACTGTTTTTTTCTTGTTTCTTCTTCAGCAGGACATGCCTCTTTCCAGCACACTTTCCGCTGGGTAGGTTAATGTGTTGTCTGAACAAATATTGAAGGAAATGTGAGTAAACTTTACATTTATTTATGTATTTACTTAAAATATTTCTGGACTATCTTTCAAGGCAGTAACCCTCCAAAGGTGGCATACATCGTAATAAAAACTAATGTGGTCATAAAAAACAGTGAAAGACAAACAGTAAAAACACAATAAAAACTGCACAAGCAGCAAGCATCTAAACACAACAAATACCAGCATAAAATAAAACGGACAACTGCAGTTACAACCCAGTCCAATAAAACTTATAATCAGGGGAAGGCCTGAGTAAAGTGTCTATTTTCAGGGCTGCCTTAAAAGCCTGCACTGATGGGACCTGTCAGACCGCTGATGGCAATTTATTCCAGAGGTGTGGGGCCACTGTGGAAAGGTCCCGTCTCATGTGGTTGCCCACCTAACTGCTCTCACAGGTGGGCAAATGAGAAGGGCCTCTCTTGCTGATCTTAAAATGCAGGCAGGTTGATATGGATGCAGGCAGTCCTTCAAGGAATTTGGTCCCAAACCATTTAAGGCTATAAAGGTCAAAACGAGCACTTTAAATTGGGCTTGGAAAATCACATGTAACCTAATCCCCTCGCCTCCAAATAACACTCGGGTGGCCACATTCTGCACCAGTGGAAGTTTCTGGACCGTTGTCAAAGGCAGCCACAGCACATTATAGTTGTACAGCTTGGACATCACTAGTGCATGGATAACATTTAACAAACAAAAACTGACATTCATTGATTAGTTTATTAATCTTCCAATTAAAACAATTAAAGCTTGCAGACCTATTAAAATGAGTTCATTTCTTCCTTCAGATTTAGAGAAATTCAGATAACTCTTGGCTATTATATTTTCATACAAAGAGTGGCAATTGCTTCATTATTTCATTATTATTTCCTTTTGTGCAACCTGAGATAGTTTTGCATTAGGCACAATTTAACCTAATCAATTCTGTAAAATTCCTCATCTGTTCAATCTGAAGATCATTGCAAACTGGCACTCCCTCTTCTTTTGTTTTGCTTAACCTCCATCCTGAAGAAGAAACGTGGTGAATGCGAAAGCTGCCCACTACTTTGCGACTTTTAGTTGGTGAGCTCAACTTTTAGTATAATATAAGAGGCTGATATTAAATCTTATACGACAGGACTTAAAGCAGTGTTATTCTACTGCTGCTGTTGGAATATCAGCTAGGGGAAGGTGTTGCTACAGTCTCTTTCTCCACTTCCTGTTTACTCCAAGTTTTTCTCTTTGTTTTTGGAGTTGAAAGAGCAGATTGCTAGATTGATGAGGACAGAGCAGCATTAGTACACGTTGCTCAGTATGCTAACTGATCCCTCGTCATGCTCTCCTGAGTGCTATTTGGTGGGATCTGCTGTCTCATGTCACCGCGCAACTTTAAGACACAAATTCCTAGATGAGCATAGCATGCGTGCTGCTTGTCCCCAAGATACTCATTGTCCATTCTTAGCCCTTCAGGGTTTTGTATTGATTCTGCCCAGCTGCTGCCCCGTCATGGTTGGCTATGCAATGTCTGTCCCACTCTTCCCCTGTGGGCTCTCTTTCCTAATGCTGTTCTTAGGAAGAGCTTTCTCTTGTTGACAGCGGAACAAATCCCTTTGAACAGAGCCATCATTCCTCTTCCCACTGGCCTCTCCCTCTTTCCTTCCCCATCCCCCCCCACTGATACCATGGGAATCTTCCCTGTGCGACTGTCCCCCTGGCATGGGTACACCCAATTCTACAGAAGAAGTGACATGATGAATCCTTTCAATGGAGCAGAACTGACCTCCAAAAGCAGTCAAGCCACTCTGGCCAAAAGTAGCCACCACCGCTTAATCTACAGAGGCATTCTAGGTACCACTTTTATTGCCACGTCTCTCCCTTGCTTTCGATTATTTTGAAGGAAAGGCATTTTCATGAGTTTCCTTTTTCATGAAAGAAAGCCAGGGTGCTTATTTTATGGCTGTTCAATCATAGCATAATTCATAGGCCATGAAAGCTTGGACAGGGCCAGCCTGAGACATTTTACTGCCTGAGACAGAGCAGCAAATAGTGCCCCACAACAACATGCACAGAACTGACTTGAAAGGATTTTTCTTATTATTCAGATCACTAGATAGGGAGAACATAGTCCACATTATGTTGGTCTTCCCACAGGGCCAAAGATATGAGTCCCCTAAACTCAAACAAATGGGATCAGGAAAGAATATTTGCTATAAGTTACGGTATATCCTTATGCTTCCCCCACCTTGATGCATTTATCTTTGAGGAATTGCTTGTTCAGTCTGTTCCAATCCATATGGGAGGGGCGGTCAGGAGGAATAATGGTGGAGGGTTTGCTGCAATTGCTGCACACCCCCAGCATCCACTGTGCGAGGCAGCTGCCTCACTTTGCCTAATGGTAGAGCCAGCCCTGCTCTTGGGGCTGTGAGGTCTGGACTGTTATCCGTTTATTGTGCTCAGTCTCTAGACAGCTTTCCATTGCCTTGTGCTCCTGGTGAAAGGATGTCCTATTTTTCTAGCAATGAATGTGGCATAGTTTGTACCTGGGAAAATGTAGTTCTTAATGAGTGGAATGGGTGCCAGTTAATATTGCCCATGACAGCAGAATCATAGAATAGCAGAGTTGGAAGGGGCCTACAAGGCCATCGAGTCCAACCCCCTGCTCAATGCAGTAATCTACCCTAAAGCATACCTGACAGATGGCTGCCCAGGTACCTCTTGAAGGCCTCTAGGGTGGGAGAGCCCACAACCACTTTAGGTAATTGGTTCCATTGTCGTACTGCTCTTAACCGTTAGGACGTTTTTCCTGATGTCCAGCAGGAATCTGGCTTCCTGTAACTTGAGCCCATTATTTTGTAGTGGAAGACAACATAACACCCAATCCTGTGCCATTTTGTGATTGGTATTTTATTTTTTGGGGAAAATGCTGTAGAGGCAGAGTGCTCTCCAACTGTACCACTTCAGAATGGCAGTGTTTGTCATGGTCTATGCAGGCAGGAGAATGCAGGCCAAGCTGCATGTTACGCAGGAGATCTGTGATTAGGGTAGAGGAAATGCATCACCAAAAAGAGGAAGAATATGTATAGGTGCAATTTTAGAAATTATTATAATTTAAATAGAAGTGCAGTACATCTCCCCATAGTGGAGAAGACAGTGCCCAGGTGATCTGTGTGCCAGGTGCTGCTACTGTTGATGGGCAACCTGAAGGCTGAGCTCTTCCTTCTGATGGTTCTTTATCATTAAACCAAACTTGGACTAGACACTCTTCAAGTAAAGGATGCCTTCCAAATAGAGGAAAGTCCTCTGGCAGGCCTTTAAGTAGAGGACTGACCTTTGTAAAGTAGGATACGTGGCCACCCCTTGATGGTATTTCTTTTTTACTTTCTTTTTATAAGAAGTAAGGCCTGATGTGGAAGGATCACACTCCTAAATATATATAAAAATTTGGGTGGTGGCAGCATTTGCCTGGGACAACAAAAGTCCCCCAACTGGGGCAAAAGAGATGGTAATAATAATTTTAAAAAATACAGGTGCTATCATGATTGGTGAAGCTGAAAAATTGAATCTGGGATGTAGAGGTAAGGAACAGGAGAATGGGAAGGCCCAGTTGATCATGTTAGTAGCATTGGTGACCTCAGGTATGATGGTGGCAGCAGATTGTTTAAAATATGCTATCCTCTTGTGCCATGCAAAACCCACACATAAAATTCAGCATATCATCAAAAGGTATGTTAATGCTGAGTTTCCTTTCTTTGCTTCTTTTTTCTCTTGCACCTTCCTAAACTGACAACAAAGTGCATTTCATCATCACAGCCTGACAGATCAGATGAACTGGAACTTCACACAGGCCCCTTAACTTCGCCAGAAATTTGCACTGATTTGCTTGATTGCAAAGCTACCTGACTCCTCAGAGGTTTTTATTTTTACTGGGGAGGGGGAGGTGTTACTCCTCAATGCGTATCTGCTAGAGTGACAGGGATCTAAGAATACTCACCACTTGGAGGAAAAGCAAAAGGGTTTAATTATTTATATCTTTTGACTTTTCCACTGACAGTTAAAGAGCGAGAGGGCAGGATGTGAAATGTATGCATCCTTTAAAACAGCAACATGGACACGGTGAATTGGTATGAAAACCATTAGAGGCTAAATCTAAGTAGATTTACTTAAGACAAGCTCAGGTAAATGATTTCTCCCTCTTCCCTTCATCCATAATAATTAGAGGCTTACGGGATGATCTCAATGGACCAGCTTAAAAGTTTAATGACACTTAAAGCGTTTATAGCTTGGACTGTTAGAACTGGGCTTGTTTCAGATCTGGCCCTGAGAATGTTGGTTAACCAGAAAGAAAGAATGTTTTATCACACACACACACACACACACTCCCAGCAGGGAAGTCAGAAATGCTTGCTTGATTAGGGTTTGCATTATAAAGACAGATGGCTCAGCATAGCCATCACAGTCCAGGAGCCAATCTACACTAGTCTTATAACGTTGCTAGTGTCCCTTTCTAACATGGTTCTCTGTATCGGTTCTCTGAATCACGGGGCATACTAGCGTGACTTACGTTTAGCTGTAACTTTACTGCAGGGCACATGGTTAAATCCTTTCCGTTGTTCTGGGTTGCTCTGAGCTGCTGGGTTTGCTCCGCCCTCTGCCTGCCTCGTTCCTAGCCAGCAGTGCAGGGCAATAGTCATAAGCACACACACAAACCCCCTCCCAAAACATCTCAATGCAGGTCCCAGGGAATAGCCTGAGTGCATAAGAGCCAGCAATTTTGCTGAAGCTAAGCAGGGTTGGGTCTGGTCAGGGTTGGGATGGGAGACCAAATTGAAAAGTTTTAGCAGCAGCCCTATTTAAGCCCCGCTGGTCATGAATTTTGGACTGGGGCCAAGTTAATTTTCCTGCACGGAGCTACAGCAATCCGTTGAGCACTCCTCAGCTCCTTTGCAAAGAGGGGGGAAATGTTAAAAAAAAATCATAAAAAATCAACCGATGACCCAATTTGATTCAAATTTTAAGGCAGGATGCATGGGAGTACTTCACAATAAAAGCAGATTCTAAGGTGGAAAACTTCTGAGTCCTTTGCATGCAATTGTCAGTGATTGCACAGTATAAGGCTGGTGTGATTTATCTGCTGTAGCAGATAAGATAGCAAACGGGGCGAAGGGAGAAGAACAGGAAGTGGGCGGAGCAAACCCAGCAGCTCTGAGAAAGGGAGAGGAGAATTACCGGTAGGACGAGGCACATGAATCTGTAGCCACGCTGGAACTAAGAAATAGAAACGGTAAGTAGAACTCATTTACAACGTTGGAGACCAAGGGTCACGTGACGCTGTGCGTCACAGTAACCCATTCAAAACGTTAGAATAACACCAGTGTAGATTCCCACCAGGAGATGCTTACTTCACTTCTATGACAAATAACAAGGATTTCTTCAAGTAGTGTATTTGGGTCTAATGCTATTCCTTTCTGTTTCATTCTTATCTTCTGTTTCATTCCAACATGTCAGAGTTGAACACAGGGGCACTTGTAACTGTGGCACCCCTTTTCTCATTCCAAGGGATAGCACATGCAGGTTGACTAATTCTGTTAATTGTAGATGGGAATGTACATCTAAACATGCACATCCTACTGAAAATAATACAGCGTTGACAGACACTTGTACTTGGATGCACGTTCCAATGTACATAAAGCCTCTGTTTCTCCTCCTCTGCCCTGCTTGTAAAAGAGTTTGCACGTCTATTTGCTGATTTTGGAGAGTAACTTGGACATAAGTCAGGATAATTGATAGCTATGTCTACACTAGAAATCAAATCTGGTGGATGATCATGGCATTCCTAGTTACAATTAATATGAGTCGTTGTCCCCCAAATACAGGTAAGGGCAACCATAGAGCGCATCATGCCTAAAAGTACACAGAACTCTACCTGTCCTTCCTATTCTCCCTGCGGAGAATAGTGTGGAGAGAGAGAGTTTTATTGGAACCACAGCTGGCTGGGGTGGAGAGTTTAACCTTTTCCTCCCCTCCTGTAGTCCTGATGAAAATCGCTCATCCTAAGCTGCTTGTTGCATTGGGAGGAAGATATCTATTATAGGGTGACCCTATGAAAAGGAGGACAGGGCTCCTGTATCTTTAACAGTAATGTAGAAAAGGGAATTTCAGCAGGTGTCAATTGAAGAGGATGAAATTCCCTCTTCATCTCAACAGTTAAAGCTGCAGAAGCCCTGCCCTCTTTTGTATCTGGCCACTCTACTATAGCTAGTGTAGCTTTAAACTGTTGTAATGAAGAGGGAATTTCACCCACTTCAATTGACACCTGCTGAAATTCCCTTTCCTACATTACTGTTAAAGATACAAGAGCCCTGTCCTCCTTTTCATATGGTCACCCTTAGCACAGATTGGTTAGCTTGGCCTTGAGAGGAAGAAAGGTGGGCAGGTAGAGACTGCTTACTCATTCCTCTCCAACTGTTTTTCAGCTCAACATCAACTCCTAACCTGCAGCATTTTCACCCATGGTGGGAAAGATACAGGGACTCTATGGGCATGTCTACATCAGCCATTAAATCCGGGCTGGTCTCTTGTGTGTCTCTGTGCGTCCACAGGGAATCCCAGGAGCAAGCGGGGACGGCCGTGGGCTTTCTGCGGGATATTGGGAACCACAGAAAACTGGATGTTTCCTGTGGTCCCAGGAGCATCTTGCGGACTTCCGGCGGTGTGACTGCCGCTCCCGCCTCTTCCTTTTCTCCCTGCGAGTAGCGGGGTGCTGAAAATGGGCATGGAGCTGTACAAGGAGGCTTCATGCCCATTGGGGTGGGGTGGGGAGGACTGGGTTTGGTTTTTTAAAACAACAACAACAACAACTCACTTTTCGGTGGAGTGCAATTGTACTGTCTCCCCGCGACGTCCCTCTTTCCTTCCAGGACGTCGCACGGCCGTCAAGACGCTGGGGGAGGATCACGGAAGTAGGTAAGTCTGTGATCCTCCCCCTCCCTCCCTCTACACCTTAGGTGTAGATATGCCTCATATCTTCCCCACTCTGGGTTTGGCAATTTTGAGCTGGAAAAGAACAAAAAGGAAAACAGTGCACCCTTCTTCCACTCAGACTTGCAGCCTGTCCCACTCCCAGGTAGCTTTGGGTTAAAGACAACAACTGTTGGCTGCTGAGCATTTTCCTAGTTCTTCTACACTGTGGTCCATGCTGTGGATTTCAGAGCTCTCTGAATCCAGTACAGAATTAGGTCCTGCCACCCCACCCCACCCCACCCCACCCCAGTGTGGGCCTCAGAGATCACAGCAGAGCTGGTAATGTTGGAGCAAGCCCCCTTCCTACACAGGCCAGATTGAGAGGGAGCATGTACTTAATCCTACACTATGTAGATACAAAAAAAGTGTTAAACGAGACCACATTATGCCAGTACTTTTCCAGCTTCATTGGCTGCCAGTCCAGGTCCAGGCCCGATTCAAAGTGCTAGTATTAACATTCAAAGCCCTAAAGGGCTTGGGGCCAGGCTATCTGAAGGAACGCCTCCTCCCATATGTACCTGCCCAGGAGCCCTTCTTCGTGAGCCCC
Source organism: Elgaria multicarinata webbii (assembly GCF_023053635.1). Classification (NCBI taxonomy): domain Eukaryota; kingdom Metazoa; phylum Chordata; class Lepidosauria; order Squamata; family Anguidae; genus Elgaria; species Elgaria multicarinata. The sequence goes on along the minus strand of NC_086171.1, from coordinate 98,786,670 downwards.
TGCCAAAGGAACTGAGGCAGGTGACTACCAGGAGGAGGGCCTTCTCTGCGGTGGCACCCCGGCTGTAGAATGAGTTCCCTAAAGAGGTTCACCTGGCACCTACACTATACTCCTTTAGATGCCAGATGAAGTCCTTTTTATTTTCTCAGCATTTCAACAGTCTAGTAACTTAATTTTAACTTTGCTGTTTTAAATTTGTATTTTAAATCTTTATTAATTTCTGCATTGCTGTTTGATTTTATCCTGGTTGTGTTTTTATATTATGCTTTTATACTGGTTGTTTTATATTTTGAATGGTTTTTGTTTTAATTTTTGTAAACCGACCAGAGAGCTTCGGCTCTTGGGTGGTATAAAAATGCAACAAATAAATAAATAAAATTGTGCAGGCAAATTTTCATGAGTTTCTAAGTATGGGGCGTATGTAATTCCCCCCCTCCCCGAGTGGGCTTATATTGATCTGCAATCTTTTTAAGATTATCGGCTTTGGCCTCCTATATATTACACACTCTCTCACACACACATGTAAGTAGAGACAGTTGGTTGTGAACAAATACACAAATACACAGACCTGGCTAGAATTCCCAAAGCTTGCAAAAAACCCAAACCACAGATTACAGAGTCAAGGAATGGGAAGAGCTCGGCTGTCTATATGAAGGGAATAACACTTCTTGCAGGGCACCGACACTGGGGATCTTCTGTAGAGATTATGCATACAACATTTCTGCCATTGTTGAAGCAGAGAGAGGTGATAGGAAAAGGAGAAAAGAAACGGAGGCAAACATTTCTGGGATAATAAAACTGAGGCTAATAATGGCAATCTATTTACATATTTTATTAAGTGGGTTTTATTTTGGTTTGTTATTCCCACTGTCTGTAGAAAGCAAGGACAAGGCGTGATATGATGACGGGGGAACTCTATTCCCTGGGTAATGATGGCTATTAGCTTGCTAGAAGCTTACAAAAGTGGGCATTTTTATTCCTGACTCCATGCCATGGACAAACTGCAATGGTTAGGGTGAGCAAAGGAGGACAGGACTCCTGTATCTTTAACAGGTGCATAGAAAAGGGAATTTCAGCAGGTGTAATTTGTATATATGGAGAACCTGGTGAAATTCCCTCTTCATCACAACAGTTAAAGCTGCAGGAGCTATACTAGAGTGACCAGATTTAACAGAGGGCAGGGCACCTGCAGCTTTATCTGTTGTGATGAAGAAGAAATTTCACCATGTTCTCCATATGTACAAATGACACCTGCTGAAATTCCCTTTTCTATGCAACTGTTAAAGATACAGGAGCCCTGTCCTCCTTTTCATAGGGTCACCGTAGCAGTGGTGTTAGCACCAAATGACACATTAAAATAAATGTGTTATTACATTTAATGTGACTGGTTTTTAGAAATAACACCATGGTGATAGTGGGGAAACATATATGGACAGTTTAACTCAACCTCCCACTTCCACTTATGGTCATAATGAAAATCCACCCAAAGCTGCTGTCTACATTGAAAGGGAAGCTCTCATTGGTACATTGGAAGGGAAGCTCTCATTGGTACATTGGAAGGGAAGCTCTCATTGGGATGTCACCAAGAACGTTGCCTGTGCATGTGTGGGGTGGGGTTGGACAAAGTGTTAAACTAGGGTGACCCTGTGAAAAGGAGGACAGGGCTCCTGTATCTTTAACAGTTAGATAGAAAAGGGAATTTCAGCAGGTGACATTTGTATATATGGAGAACCTGGTGAAATTCCCTCTTCATCACAACAGTTAAAGCTGCAGGAGCTATACTAGAGTGACCAAATACAAAAGTGGGCAGGGCACCTGCAGCTTTAACTGGTGTGATGAAGAGGAAATTTCACCAGGTTCTCCATATATACAAATGACACCTGCTGAAATTCCCTTTTCAATACAACTGTTAAAGATACAGGAGCCCTGTCCTCCTTTTCATAGGGTCACCCTGTAAGTTAAACTCTTTCCTGTCTGCCATAGTCTCAATCCAGGTTGTGGTTGTTTTAAATGCAGTAAATAATATAATGTATAGTTTGGCCTTTAGTTTCTAGTTTCATCTATACATTTGGGGTGTGGAGCCTAATGGGATAATAACATTCATAGAAGCTTGGGGGAGCTGTGCAGAGTGGAATAGGTGTGGAGGAGCTAGGCAGGTGGGTAGGAAGCAGCGCAGGGTGTGAAGGAGCCAGGTACATCCCTGCTTTGCAGTAAAGTGCAGGTCTAGAACATGGAAATCCCAGTGTGGAGACAGCTTTTGAATCCTGAGAAATTGAGCAGCATTAGCAAATAAGCCCCAGGCTGATGCAGATGCAAGTGGAAGGCCACCTCCTCTCTCCTTAAGAGTTGGATAGGGTAGAGCGTTTCTATAGTGGCACTTTTCTCACCCATTCAACACTGTGACGTGACAAACTGCACCTGCTGGACTTTGTCGTTCTTCTCATCATGCCTCAACAGTATAGGATTCTTGCCCTCCATTGCCTCTGACCACCCTCTGCAGCCCTCGTGATTGCTGAGACACATTAGTAAATGCAACAGCCAAAAAGCCAAAAGAGAGAAACAAGATAGTTAAGGAGGAATTGTAGCCCACATTTACTTTACTTTTTCAACTCATAAATATTAAGATTTCTTTCAAGACGCTGAGGTTTTTCACACTGGAAATCATTTCTGAATATAACCATCATATAATAATTACAACATTCCATTCAATTGTAGTCTGGGTTTTTCCATGCTTATGAAAATGAAATCCAAATTCTGTTATTAATGTGCATATTAGCTGTGACGTTCCAGCTGGTGTTATATTTCACATTGCTTAAAGAGCTGTTTACAGCTGGAAGAGCGTTTTGGATATAGCCCTAAGAAGGCCTGCATTCAAGTCCTCCCCATAGACTCATAGTCTGGTAAGGTCTTGCCTTGGACAAGGTGATGTCACATCCTCTCAGTTTTTTATCTGTTAAATTGGAACAATATTAACTGATGTCAGAGGGTTGTGATGATATGTACTGACCAGTGGGATAAGGAGGTACCATATTCTTCCTTGAACTTCACAAATGTTGGCTTGTTAATAAATCTAGCTGTGTGCCTACTTGGAGTAAGTCCCATTGAGTTTAGTGGGATTGAGTGAAGATACATAGAACTGGACAATAAATAATGTCACTTTTTAGGACATCCCTTTTCAGACTCTCCCTGCTCTCCTTGCTGATATTTACTCTGCAGCCAAGGTGATGCATTGCCGCCCGCTTGCCCCTTCTCTTTTTAGAGGCGCTTGTTGTCTTTGTGGCAAGTATTAATTGCTTCCTGAATGTAAAACACATGAATAAAATAGTTTGTTTGGGAACAAGTTAGCCAGTGGCTGAATGTTTTGCTGCTGTTAATGCATTGCTGACCCTGAACCTTGTGGATGCAACAGAGCTCTCAACAAATTTACCAGAAGCCCTTTCAGCAAGGGGTGCCCATTGTAAATCCTTAAGTAATAATATGATGTATGGAAGTGGATTACATAATAGTTTGCAGTAAACCTTCTGGGCATGAAACCTTTTCTGAGAAACTCTCTCAACTGCTATAAATGTGGCATTGTGCCCTTTTTGCCCTTGGTGGGCACCAGAAATTCACAGTTGTTTTTTTATGCTGCAACTGTTATGATTACTTTTAAATAGTGCAGTAACAGCCTCAGAGCATTTTCAGAATATTTGAAACAAGGGCAGCATCTCTGCACTTTTCAAGAAGATAGTTAATTACTATTCTTCAAGGTTATATCAATCCTGCAATCACTTTATCCTTCTTCACCCTGTCCTCATTCTTTCCCACATTAATTTTGTGAAAATATCACCATAAGGTGATTTACATGGTGAGTTTTTGTATTTACCAGATCAGGGTGAATCTCTGACTGCTACTGGCACTTGCTCTACTCTGATAAATACTTGAACTCAAATGAATGTGCTCCCAAAAATTCTTCTCAGAATTCCCCTCTGAAAATTTTGGTGCCACATAGTTTCCAGATATTTTCCGAATGCTCAATGTTGCTAGCTATTCTCCAAATATTTGACATATTAATTTAATCTCTAATGATAATTTTAGCATTCGTTCATGGATTGGACATCTGATAGCATCTAGTTCTGTGATTCTATGAATTCTATGAGTCAGAGCTATTTTTGCTCCGCTCTGTCTTTTGTCATCTTTTCGTTACAAAGCCTTTAGCATTCCTAAACGATGCGCTGCATCTTATTGCTATCTTTGATACCCACCACCAGTGCTACAAAGTCGTTTCACAAGTGGGTGCTTGCGTGTGGAGATGTTTGCTGCCGTTTGCTGCTCTTTTTCTCTTTCTGGTTCAAAGAGCTGTTATTGAGTCCCTGCTGTCTGCACACTCCTGATGATACTCTTTAATTCTGGCTATTCCACACTGAACTGAGTACATTGGATATGTGATGCAACAATCATTATTAGGATAAGGAAACTGTTACCATGTCCAAAAATGGAGATGAAAAATAGCGACCCAATAGAACAGGAATAGGAACAATTCTTTTCAACTTGTTTATAAATGATTATTTATTTATTACATTTATATACCTCCCCATAGCCTAAGCTCTCTGGGCGGTTTACAAAAGTTAAAAACAGTAAACATTAAAAAAGTATACACAATTTAAAACCATCAAACACATAAAAACAACAGTATAAAAACAACAGTATCCATTTAAAAACAAAAGTTCTGGCGTCTGTTAAAAAAACAACACTTAGTGTTGTTAAATGCTGTTAAATGCCTGGGACAAGAGAAAAGTCTTGACCTGGCACCTGAAAGATAAATTTTATAAATGTTCTGGAACTAGGAGTGAGCAGTGAAGTGGCCAAGTTTGCCGATAACACCAAATTATTTAAGGTGGTTAAAACAAAACCACCTTTGAGGAGCTCCAAAGGGATCTCTCCAACCTGGGAGAGTGGGCATCCAAATGGCAGATGCCGTTCAATGTAAGCAAGTGTAAGGTGATGCAAGTTGGGGTGAAAAAAACCAACTTTATGTATAGCTTCATGGAATCTGAGCTGGCGGTGACCGAACAAGAAAGAGATCTTGGGGTTGTGGTGGAGAGCTTCAGCTATTGGGAAATGAATAGAAATGAAATAAATAAATAAATGAAAATGTCAGTCCAGTGTGTGGCCACTGTAAAGGAGGCAAACTCCATGTTAGGCATTATTAGAAATGGAATTGATAGTAAAACTGCCATTTATTTTATTTTATAATAAAATTGCCTTTATTCAAATCTATGGTGAGACCACACTTAGAATACTGTGTACAGTTCTGGTCACCACACACCTAAAAAAAATATTATAGAGCTGGAAAAAGTTCAGAAAAGGGTAACTAAAATGATGAAGGGGCTGGAGCATCTCCCTTATGAGGGACGGTTATAACAGCTGGGATTGTTTAGCTTGGAAAGAAGGATGCTACAGGGAGACTTGATAGAGGTGTACAAAATTATGCATATTATAGAGAATGTGGATAGGAAGACATTTTTTCCCTTCTCCGATAATACTAGAACCCGGGGTCATCCCATGAAGCTGATTGGTGGGAGATTCAGGACAAATAAAAGGAAGTACTTCTTCACACAGTAAACTATGGAATTAAATACCACAAGATGTGGTGATAGCCATCAATTTGGATGGCTTTGGATGGGTTGGATGAATTCCTGGAGGAGAAAGCTTTCAATGGCTACTAGCACTGATGGCTATATTCTACTTCCAGTATCTGAAGCAGTAAGCCTGTATACACCAGTTACTGGGGAACATGGGTGGAAGGGTGCTGTTGCACCGTGTCCTGCTTTGTTGGTCCCTGTCCTACAGCTGGTTGGCTGCTGTGTGAACAGAGTGCTGGACTAGATGGACCCTTAGTCTGATCCAGCAGGGCTCTTCTTGTGTCCTTATGTCTGTATTTAGGGACAGTGGAATAGGATGTAACAAACATATGCTTGAGAAAGACATGGGCCTTTGCTAGACCAGGCTATATCCCGGGCTGATACCCGGGATCACCCCTGTGCATCCAGATGACACACAGGGGATCCCTGGCTCAGGGAGGGATCAACCCTCCCTGGCCCTGGGATATAGCCTACCCTTTTAAGCCTGATTTTTCCCACAGTCTCGGGCTGAGCCTGAGACCGCGAGCATGTAGCCCATTCCGCGCTTTCCTTGGCTCTGTGCAATTACTCGCGCGTAGCCGGGAGAAGTCGCGCACGGGGTGCAGCGCTCTCCAGGAGCACTGCGCCCATCGGGGGCAGGGTGGGGGGAACGGGGAAACTGATTTTTTTTTAAAAAAAAGCTTACCTGGGCACACGAGCGTTCGTGCGCATCGTCCCTTTAAACAATAAAAAAATGGCAGGTGCAATGGCTCGCTTCGTGAGCTCGTCGTGCCTGACGTATACACTAGCGTGACAGCCCACGATAGTTGCATCGTGGGCTCTCCCCTCCTCTGTCGCGCTTTTTAAGGTAGGTCTAGCAAAGGCCATGGTTTCTTCCAACCGTGTTTGGATTTCTCAGGGGAACTCCTCCATTACTTTTTCATCCCACCATGCCTTTGATGGTGCTTCCTATTGGAGAACTCCTAGCACTTACCATCAAGTGCTATAGCTATGCCATCTTTTCTTCTTAAACTGATTTTTTTTCTGGTAAGAAAAAGGTTTGAAGCAGTGGAAAACATGGAATGGCTACAAATTAGAAAATGTCTTCATCTGAAACCAGCTTCCCCCTTCCCCTTCAAAAATTCTGTGAATGAGGCAGCGTGATTGCACCATAAAGCCTCACCTGGAAATACCTGTGTAATCTGGGAGGGTCTGAAAACCTTTTGATCAAATTTGGGTTCTTTTTCCTGCAAATCTGGTTGTTTCTGATTTATGTAGAGGATACTTCTAATGGAGACTTTTATTGTGCAATTGCCCTGCCTCATTCACTGAATTTTATCTGGGATCCAGATGGTGTTGACTTCCATTTGTAACTCTCCCTCATTTATCCGCCACCTCTTCTGTCATATATATCTCACACATCCATTAAGGATAAGTTGGAATAATTGCACAGTACATTTTGGGTGGTAATGCTTGGAGCTGTCCATCTGAAAGCAGCCATCCCCCTATACCTTCACCAGCAAGTATCCTAACATTTTAGTACTTTATTAATATGGAATGTAGAACAGGGTATGCATGAATAGATTAGCATGTCCTGACAGCTAGGATGACATCTGGTTTTCCGTGTTGGGGTTGGGGGTGGAGAAGGGCATTGCCATATGGTCCGTCATCTGCTACCTGAAGTGGTACATCCCAGGCACAGCTTTAGCAACTTTGTGAACTAGGCCCAGGACTACAACAAGTCCACCTTTCTGCATATATCTCCATACGTTTTGGCAGAGACAGACCCCAATACGGGGCCTCAAATCATAGTTGAATATCTCACTTCCAGGCTAGTTGAAATTGGGGGACAACTTGTCCCACTGTGTTAGGCCATTTGAGAATGACCTGGTAGAAGATGTTGACGTTCACAGGGATAGTGGAAGAAAGGCAGCAAAGGGACTCATGAACAGTCTGTCAAATCACAAGGAGCTGAGAACATTTACATGAAGGTGTGTGGAGTTAGAAGGGTTTTTGGTTTTCCTTTTTGAAAAAAATACTTAGCAGGTACTTATGAGTTCTAAATCAGGCTGAGATCAGCACCGTATGTTCCCAGCCAGTTATAGGTACCCACAGTTGGAAAGAAATGGAGAATTAACATTCCCCTGACTGCACTGTAGCCACTGCTCAGACATTGCCTGCCTTAAAATCATGATCGGAGTATTTTTGTGGCGTGTGTGCACATGCATTTTGTTAATGACAGGAGAATGAACAGCATCAACACTGTTGATATCCGTGTATATATCACACATCAAATTTGGCATCAAGAAAGCTATTTTGTATTATTTATTTATTTATTTATTTATTACATTTAGCCAAAGCTCTCTGGGCAGTTTACAAAAGTTAAAAACAGTGAACATTAAAAAGTATACAAAATTTAAAACCATCAAAAATATAAAAACAACAGTATAAAACAGTATCCATTTTAAACAACAACAGTTCTGGGGTCTATTAAAAAACAAACAAACTTAGCATATGTTGTTAAATGCTGTTAAATGCCTGGGAGAAGAGAACGGTCTTGACCTGGCGCTGAAAAGATAACAATGTTGGCGCCAGGCGAGCCTCATCGGGAAGATCATTCCATAATTGGGGGCCACCACTGAAAAGGCCCTCTCCCTTGTTGCCATCCTCCGAGCTTCCCTCGGAGTAGGCATTCAGAGGAGGACCTTAGGTGTTGAGCGCAGTGTATGGGTAGGTTCATGTCGGGAGAGGTGTTCCGTCAGGTATTGTGGTCCCAAGCCATGTATGGAAATCAAACTTGCAGTCTTGGATACTGCATCTGTTTCTTCATCTATTTTTACAATAGCTAGTTTCTACAACAGCATTTTTGAAATGATGCATTTTTCTTTGCATGCTTTTCAAATGTGCGCATTTCATTGAATACGTTTTTCTGTTCTGCACAATGTATATCAAGTCCAGAATGTATAGATTTCCAAATGAAAAATGCATTCAGTCTACAGCCATTTTCAGGTGATGTGGATTGGAGAAAACTGTTTAAAAAATCTGAAGGTGCAGATTTTTCACACATCTCTGGTTCTCACACAACTTGTAAGCTCATCAGGTATTCTTCAATGAGAAATTCAGTAACAACGGACAAGGTTTCCTGAGGATTTGTAGGAGAATGTTGGGTATGTTCTAGGTCACACTTAGTTCACTTAGGTCAACTCAAGTCTATTAGGCCTAGCCAGTGCCTTACATGGACTGAGCGTGCTGGGTCGTCACAGAGATGCAAGGATAGCTCAGCAGTTGTGTTGATTTGGAGTGTTCCCTGATGGTAGAATGTTTGAAAATGAGTGGTCTACAGCAATAAATAATTTGGTTTTTATAAATTTCCATTTTGACTCTAATACATATCTTGATTTTGTTACCTGGCTCCATAGGCTGGATGACAACATTTTACTTTATTTTCATAGCTGCTGAAATCCCCCCCCCTGAATGGGTCTCCCAAACATAAAATTATACTACGTAGCAAATAGATTAAGACATGTTGTAGAAGCAATTATGGGAGTAGGAGACTTATATTGGATGGAAGAAAAAACTATAAGTAAGGTAGAGATGAATTTGGAGAATGTTTTTTTTAAAGACGGAGGAAGAAAGTGGGTTGGAAGTATAGATAATCCACTCCTGAGGACTCAATGGGAAATTTGGAGTAAATTTAAAGGGAAGCTGCTTCCGAGCAACTCTCCCTTAGCACCGATAATAATGTTAAAGAATTTCCCAGAGGATCTAAAGGGTAGATTATGTAAAATATTAAAAGAGAAAAATAAAATAAAATTAAAGGATTGGGTAAGAGATATTAAAACAAGAGAGGATATGGAAAATTTGTTAAAGGAGAAGAAGCTATCTTGGCTAGAATATGGTCAATTAGAACAATGGAATAAAAAGTGGATTAAAGATAATAGAATGTGCAGAAAGATTATTATTATTATTATTATTATTATTATTATTATTTATTTATATAGCACCATCAATGTACATGGTGCTGTACAGAGTAAAACAGTAATGATGAGGTTTGAAGAATTAGTAGTAAGTAAGGAGAAAGGAAAAGGAGGTAGTATAGTTTCAAAAGGATTAATGAGTGAAATATATAAAATATTGTTAGAGAAGGAGTTTAGAGAGAATACAGAGAAAATGGTTTGGGAATCAGATTTGAAGATACAAATAGGGCGACAGAGCTGGGAGGGACTATGGAAACAAAGAGTGTTGAGAAGTTTATCAGTAAGAATAAAGGAGAATTATTTTAAAATTTTATGGAGGTGGTACCTAACCCCGGTTAGATTGAATAAGATAAGTGATCAACATTCAGCAAATTGTTGGAGAGGTTGTGGGGAAAAAGGAACGTATTTACATATGTGGTGGCAATGCAAATATGTACAAAGATTATGGAAGATGGTGTTCTCAGAAATTGAAGAAATAGTGGGAATGAAAATAGAACAAACACCAAAAATAGCATTGCTGTCACTATTTGAAGATATAAAGTGTTGAAAAGGAACTATAGAGCTGATATCGAGTTTGTTGGTTGCAGCACGACTGATGGTAGCTAGGAACTGGAAGATCCAAGGGGAATATTCTATTGAGGAATGGTATAAAGAAGTATGGGACATAGCCATTAATGATAAACTGACATGTAATATTAAGTGGAGAAAAGGCGTAACTAAAATAAATGAGTTCGAAGGAATTTGGAAACAGTTCCTAGTGTTTGTGTTTACTAAGGGAAGTGGGAAACCACCAGCAGAAGAAACGATTAGATTTTGGACTCAAGAATGATCCCGAGGTGGGGGGTGCACTTTTATGTTAAGAACGAAGATGTTGTAGTATGATAAGGTATATGTAATAGTTTTTGATATTTGTACTCAACAATTATTCAATATGTATGCAGCAGATATTTGATGTTTTTTTTCTTATTGTGTTTTGTTCAGTTATATTTTGGTAATGTTTATCTATGTTTATATAGCGTTGTTTATAAAAAAAAAAAATGAAATCCCCCCCCCTTTTCTAACTCTTTTCTCTGGTTTCCGTCTTCCTATTCCCCTGCTTTGACTTCATCATGCTGAATATGTTAGCCAGACTACAAAAATGTACAAGAAACAAGCTTACAACAATAAATGGGCAGAAGTAACAACAAATTGATTACAATATTATGAATTTAAATTTTGTGCCAGATTCCCCACGTGTCTGGAATTGCCAAATATAGCAGGAAAAATGCAAACAGAACTATTGCAAAATTATTATTATTATTATTTATTTATATGTGTTTTCCCTTGTGTTCACTATTCATTATTCAGATTTAAAAAAAAATTCTTGTCAGTTTTTAGTTCTGTTATCTTAGCACTAATCATTTCCAAATGAATCCATGGCTCCTAGAAATCTGAGGAAGTGCTAAATTTGGCCAGGTTGCGCAAATAGCTAGGAACCCTCCATCTCCAAGCCGGATTTGGGACTAGGATACAGGATATCAGGGAGCATCAGTTAATGTCACTTATAAAATAAAAACCATACTTAATGAAGTTGCAGATGAAAGACAGACAGGGCTAACAGCAAGCCTATTCCTTCTCTTTCCTTGTTCTTTTTGTTTCTTGTTTGTTTATTTTTTAATACTCTAAAATTAATACAAAACCAAGTATAGCACTTCGCTACCTTGAGTGCCATTTTTTGGTGGAAAGGCAGGGCGGAAATAAAATAAAATAAGTAGCACTTGAAAAAATAACATAAAAATAGAATCATGGGTCTTGTTTGTTTTAGACTAGTGAAATTATAAAGGGTATGCTTAAGTGTGGAGAGAGTGCATATGTATATTGCACAGGCACTTGGGGATGCGTTGGTTTGCAATTCCGGTTTGCTCGAACTACAGCTTTCAAGTTCACTCATACTGGTAATCTGCAAGCCAGAAGTATTCTGTTAATACTGACAGTTTGAGGGAATGAAGAAAGGGAAGGGGAGAGGAAGGAATGCATAAGCACTGGGCTGGTTTTGGAACTGCCAAACCACGGGTTGGACTGTAAGGCCTTTGCTAGATGAGGGGTTAGCCCGGTGTGAGGCCCGGGCTTGTCCCTGTGCATCCAGATGACACACGGGATCCCGGGCTCAGGCAGTGGTCAAACCTCCTTGGCCCCGGGGTAACCAGCACCACTTGTGGCCCGGTATTTCCCGCTGTCTTGGGCTGAGCCTGAGACTATGAGCGTGTAGCCCATTCTGCCACTTTTCCCAGCTACTGCATTTACTCGTGAGTAGCTGGGAAAAGCAGCTGCGGCCATCAGGGCAGGGTGGGGAGATGGGGGGGGGGAATCGGAGCCGGGGGGAGCGAGGAACTCTTTTTTTAAAAAAAAAACACCCTCACTTTTATCGTTGGTGTGCTTCTGCGCACATGGCCCTTTAAATATGAAAAAAAATGGCGGATGTGACGGGGCTTTCCTTTAGGTAGGTCTAGCAAAGCCCTAAGACTGGAAATGTGATGTTTGAATACAGCCTCTGTCATAGGTAATATGTGGGTTTTGCCTTCCACCGCTAGATAGTAACCAGTTGCTTTCCTTGTACGGTCAACTCATATAGCTCAGGGTGGCTTCTGGCAGGCATTGTGTAGGTGAGAGGTAGATAGGGAGACTACCTTCTTGACTTCTCATTGTAAACCCATATTGGCCTGTTATTTTGCTGATTGAGTCTGGTGCAGGGTGGGGAATACTTTCCAGTTACCTAGGGGATGTGTCCACGGAGCTTTTATTTCAGTTCTACTCCACCCCCGAGTCGATCATGTCAGATGACACATGTCCCTCTCCACAGCTAGCGTGGCATTTCTTGCCCTAAATCCTTTCCCCCCCCCCCCAAACTCATTTTGTGATGTATTTTCCCATCACTGCGTATTCAGGGCGGTTTGGGAGTCCGTGTGCCCTCAGCTGGCTTTGGTGAAAGCGGCGCTGATTGGTTGAAGGGAAAGTTGCACGAGTGTGGGCTTGGTGAGAGCAGAGGGCTAAACAAGGCTACCTGGAAGTCCTTCATTGCCTTCCATTGCAACTGCCGAGTACAGGAGTGGGGCAGGGAGTCAGCCCTGCTGCCTTGAAACTGCACTGTTGTGAACATGGGCTCAAATGCTGCCTTTACACTCTCTACTGCTAAACTGTTTCGCAGTTGTGCAGCTGAGCAGTTGTGCACTTTCAATATAAAGTACTTCAGGCTTTCCTAGTTCACCGCGGGTTAGGGGCGGAGCTGCCGCCCTGGGCAGAGAGAAGGGTGTGAGGGTGGATGTTTGCATGTCTCCTCAGAAGTAACTCCTCCATTTCACTTTATGAGCATGCGAGCGAGGGGGGAAGACAGTTGTTTCAGAGCTTCGCAACTATGAAGGAGCACAGCTGAGGGGGGGTACCTGTTGATTGGAAGCTGTGTAGGTGAGGGGAGGCACCCTTTCACTGCTACAGAGTTGAGCATAACGAGGAAAAAAATGCTTTTAGAGCAGCCATCATTAGTTGCTATTTGCTGCGCAATGTAACCAACCCTGTGAAGTTTGGGGGCAGGAATTCCATGTTCAGTTCTGCCCACATATCACAGTGGTTGTTACTTCGCAACTGTGATGCTGCGGGGTTTTTTTTTGGCATCAACAGTGAAAGTGGTGCCGTGTAGCTGGCACCCTAGCGGTAGCTACAACAGTATTTAGAATGTTGCTTTTTACCTCTTCTACCTCTGGAGACAAATTTAAATTATAGGTTTTTTTAAACTCCCAAGTACACCTTTGAATTATGCTGTGAGTTTTAATACTAGTTGTACATATTTAGCAGAGTATTCCTATTCTTTTTTTCCCAATGACACAGCAGCTTTGGAGATATGTGATTGCAATCACAAATATGCTGCTACGTTTTTCTTAGTAGGTCCAGATAATCTCAAAACTGGCACATTTTATGGCTCATAACACCCTGAAACATCCCTTCTGTTAGTATAATGTCATTTCGTATTGCTGGTACTCTGGCAATATTTGTTTGAACAAAGGTGTGGCAACAGGTAGGTTTTATAGGTAGTGCCAAATACAGTGTTAAAATCCCCAGGTCCGTTGCTTCATCTGTCTTGGCCACTATCATGGCTGCCTTCTACTGGAACGGCCTGTGGGTCCATCTAGCCCAGGACAGTCTGAGGTGAAATAGCACTCGAGGTTTTGGGGCAGGGACTTTGGGGTGAGATTCAACCTGGGACCTTCTATACCTCTCATGCTGCATTTCATGGTACTCTCGAGAAGAAATGAAGAAACTTGGAGTTTGCTCAACTTTTATGGAACTCCCTTTGCTGAAAAATGTTCCTCCCCAGACTGTTTTTACTTAAGGAGGTCTCAAGCATTCGGTCACTGCACTCTGAAATACCCAGACCCAAGGCTCATTGTCATGTTTCCTGTTCCCTCCAGCATTCATACATTCTGGGAAACTGACACGGGACATCCACATCAGTGAGATTTCTTTTATTGAGGGAAATCTCACGGTGAAAAGCTTAACGGTTACACACTTTAGAAATACTTAAAGCTGATCAAGGGTCAGAAAGCTTCAGGCTCCAAGTAATGTACACTCAAAATGCTACTTACTACATGCACAATTTTTGTCTCACTTAAATTGGGGTTATTTTGACTTTCTTTCTTTCTTTCTTTCTTTCTTTCTTTCTTTCTTTCTTTCTTTCTTTCTTTCTTTCTTTCATATTTTCAAAGTCTGCCCTTTCTTCACCGAACTCATTGCAGCAATGTTCTTAATCCTGTTATCCCCATAAAAATCCTGACTGAGTTCACACATCACGACAAGCCACTATGGGTTAATCAAGTCTCAAATCCACTGTGGTGTGTGCTGGCTGCCATTTTGTGTGTCTGCTGCCTTGGCCAGCAGTTGTCATGTTGTGTGTCTTGGGTGGCTGGGGTTGTACAAGTGTTAAATGACCTTTGAATAACCCATGGTCTGTTCAACCCTTGCATAACTCCCACTGCTCAGGTTTGCATGATATAAGAGGCTACAGCAACCACCGGCTGGGGCTTGCATATTCAAAATGGTGCCTGGCATGTGCTGTGGTGCCCTGAAGGTTAAGTAACATATGGTGACTTGTTCAGATGTGAAAAGTGGCTTATTTGACTGCCCCAGTGTCCCCCAGTTTTGCTTCCATGTCCACATGCAGACATGGAAAGATTGTTTTTATTACTAGAACATTTTTTAAAATTAATTTAGCTTTCCTTTCATTCCTGGATTGTTAGGGTGACGATATGGAAAGGAGGACAGGGCTCCTGTATCTTTAACTTGTATAGAAAGGGGAATTTCAGCAAGTGCCATTTGTATGCATGCAGCACCTGGTGACATTCTCTCTTCATCACAACAGCTAAAGCTGCAGGGGCTATACTAGAGTGGCCTGATACAAAAGAGGGCAGGGCTCCTGCAGCTGTTGTGATGAAGAAGTAATTTCGCCAGGTGCTGCATGCATACAAATGGCACCTGCTGAAATTCCCTTTTCTATACAACTGTTAAAGATGCAGGAGCCCTGTCCTCCTTTCCATAGGGTCACCCTAGGGTAGCCTATTAATAGAAACCACAATTATCTTTTCTATAAGCTGCAGTGAGGAATCAACTGTGTGTTTGCTTCCCTTGCTTTTTGTTCTTCTTTTTAATACAAACCTTCATCCAGCACTTGACTGCCTTTTCTGTCTTGGTGTGTGCAGTGTGTGTGTGATTTCGGCTTCATTTAACACACTTTCAGTCATTAGCGGTCTTGGGTGGCTGTCAAAGACCGTTTGCCCATTTGTGAGCATTTGGAACTAGAGATGGCAAGCGTGTGTGTGTGCGTACACACACACACACACACACACACACTGTTGTATTTGTAATTGTGCTCAACTAATCAAGCTATTTTCCTGAAACATTGGGCTAACATGGCTATTTTCAAGCCCAGCTGTGAGCCAAGCTGGGCCTTATTATTATCCTGATGGTACCATATGGATTATGATGGGGTGCAAACTGTCCCCCCAGGGCATTGTGAATCACTAAGTGTATGTAACTGATCTGAAGACATATTTCCCCCTTTTACCCTCACTTCCATCTTCCTCTCCTTCTCTTGTTGCCATCTCTGTGTTGAATTTTAAATTGTAAGCTCTCTAGGGCAGGGAGCTATCCTTTTTTTGTTGCTTTGTGAAACACTATGCAACTGATGATGAGAAGATTGAGGCTGATCATGCTGAGGCTGACCAGGGACTATCATTGCATCCAAGCTTCTCAAGAGATATTTAGCTTCTCTACATGAGTGATTTATTGCACGCTCATGGTTGGTCACTCACAGAAGTTTGTGGGTCCATTACATGATGATGTGAGCCTCCAGGATGTCTCCAGCACCTTCTTCCAGTAATCTCACTTTAAAAAAGATCAGAGATAATGCACTATTTAAAATTATCATGTGATATCCCCAGTGTGTAAAGTCGGAGTTGCGCTATAATACAGCAACTAGATAGCACTGCTTCATTGAACTTTATGGAGCATTGTTACAAATCATGTGGTTGCTGTTGGTCATTGTAGCAAACATGGAAAGAAGCCAAACGAAGAAAGCCTAGTAAGAACACAGATTTTTTCTCTTAATGTAGAGCTGCTCCTTGTCATGACATGTCATGGAGTCAGAGATACTGGCAGAGTAGAAAGGGAGAGATCAGGGAATACTTAGTCCTGCCTCTTTTGCGCTTTGTTCTCCAGGAAGAAATCTTGTTGCTTCTGGAAAAAGTGTAAGGAAAGAAGACTGTAGGGCTTGTCTAGCAACTACATAGTAGTAGACTCCTATCCCAACAATTTCTGGGTTGACCAACAACTTTTCCAGCCCCCTTTCCTGAAATTGGCAGATTTAGTGGCTGGGGTACAAAAACAACAGCAACAACTGGGTGTACTAGGTATGCTTGTATGTGATCAACACGAATTATATTTATTTAATTGGAAGGCTGGATCTTATTCCCACTCATGGATCTAGGTCAGCAATGACCAACTGATGCTGAAGTAGATTAACATTTGAAGGGTGAAGACAGATATAATTATTTAATTGTGATGGAAGTTTTTGAACATACATTCATTGCTCTGAAAACAAATGTCACAGAATGTAGTGAAAGGAAGTTCAAAGCACTTCTACCCTTCTTAAAATATTACATTTGTCTTCACAGAGGTAGTATTAACTGGCCACTGCTAGCCTTACCAAATGTTATTCAAGAGATAGTAAAAAGGTTCATAAGGAAAAGAAAAATGACTTGAAGTTGTAATTAATATTGCTATACTCCATATTTTAATGTTATATACAAAATACATAGAAGAAATTTAAAGTGTATATAATATGTAAACATGTTCAAATTTGTAAACAATGGGTTGCAGCTAGACTTAGTCATACTTATTGAATCTTTTTTTTTTTCCTGGTTTGCCGCCGCGATTTCCACCTCTGTTTCATTAGTGGGTCAAGCTAATGGTTCCTTTCACGTGTGTTTGTGGTATCGCCACTGTACCGCTGAAATCTCCTTTCGCTTGCTTGCTCTCCCACTCCACCCCGCCCCTTCTCCTTCCCCCTCCAGTTCATTGGTTCTTGTCATTCAACTGAGTCAGCACAAGCCTGTTTGTTTGACAGGGCATGCTGGAGGAGGAGAACTTCCTCTTTCACCAGCAAAAACTCCCTTAAACCACACGCCCCCAACAAAAGACATAGCGCAAGGACGGCAGTACACGGGGGTGGAAGGGCACTTTAATGCTACATGGAGGAAATAAACCAGACTTTCCGCACTCTAGGAAAACACAGAAAATGGAGGGGGAGAGGTGGGGTAACTGCAGGACAGGCACGACATCAAGTGAGTACCGTGCTGCAAAATGGCAAAGCAGGAATGACGAGAGTGCGATAAAACGCTGGTGTGATGGAGCCTTTACGTATGATGAAGGGCCAAACTAAAGATTTGCCCAATCATGCATGATTGGAGCATTTACTTTAGTGTCAGGACATGTGGCCCCAATTCAGATTGAGAAGGATGATGCTTTTTATACTGTATTTTGTATTTGTGCTTTTAACCTGTTGGTTGTTTTATTATGGTTTTAATTTTTGTGAACCGCCCAGAGAGCTTCGACTATTGGGTGGTATAAAAATGTAATAAATAAATAAATAAACCTTTCCCTGGTCCCATTTTCATCCCAAAAATCCACACCCACCCATGGGGGTGGCGGTGTTAAAAAACAACAACCCTTCATTGCAATCAATGGAGATATTTTTTCTTTAATAAAAAAAAATGGGTGGAATTTAAGGATGAAAATGAGGTGGTGGGTATCATAGAATAGTAAAGATGGAAGGGGCCTATAAAGCTATCGAGTCCAACTCCCTGCTCAGTGCAGGAATCCACTTTAAAGCATACCTGACAGATGCCTGTCCAGCTGCATCTTGAATGCATCAAGTGTGAGAGAACCCACTACCTCCCTAGGTAATTGGTTTCATTGTCATACTACTCAAACAGCCAGGAAGTTTTTTCCTGATGTCCAGCCGGAATCTGGCTTCCTTTAACTTGAGCCCATTATTCCATGTCCTGCACTCTGGGAGGATCGAGAAGAGATCCTGGCCCTCCTCTGTGTGACAACCTTTCAAGTACTTGAAGAGTGCTATCATGTCTCTCCTCAGTCTTCTCTTCTCCAGGCTAAACATGCCCAGTTCTTTCAGTCTCTCTTCATAGGGCTTTGTTTCCAGACCCCTGATCATTCTTGTTACCCTCCTCTGAACCCCCTCCAGGTTGTCTGCATCCTTCTGAGGCCTAACCAGTGCCAAATACAGAGGAACCAGTACCTTGCGCAGTTTGGAAGCTATACTTCTATTAATGCAGCCCAAAATAGCATTTGCTTCTTTTTTTTTTGCAGCCACATCACACTATTGGCTCATATTCAACTTGTGATCTAAAACAATTCCAAGATCCTTCTCGCTTGTAGTATTGCTGAACCAAGTATCCCCCATCTTGTAACTGTGCATTTGGTTTCTATTTCCTAGGTGTAGAACTTGGCATTTATCCCTATTAAATTTTATTCTGTTGTTTTCAGCCCAGCGCTCCAGCCTATCAAGATCACTTTGAAGTTTGTGTCTGTCTTCCAGGGTATTAGCTATCCCACCTAATTTTGTGTCATCTGTAGATCTGAGAAGCATTCCTTGCACCTCCTCATACAAATCATTCATAAAAATGTTGAAGAGCACTGGGGCCAGTATCCTGCAGTACCCCAGTTGTTACCTCCTCCCATTCTTGAATCCTCCTCATGGATTACCATATTCCCAATCTGAATTGGTGTTGTGCATGCTTACACTAAAGTAAATAATCCAATCACGTATAGCTCTGCTATGTGTGGTTGGATGAACATTAGTTTGGCCCCAAGTCTGAATCCAACCTAATATCCCTGTATATGTGTTCCACACTTCAGAAACACTTACTGTAAGATGGCACTAACTTCATAATGGAGTGATGACCACTGGTGAGGTGCTTGATATTCTCAGCCCTGGGTGCCTTGGCTAGAAAACAATGGCCACTGAGAATGCAGAAGTTACCATCTAGATGATTCTCCTGTTCTTTTAAAAGTTACATAAAGTTACGTGAATGAAGTAAAAGCAAGAAGACATTTGCATTTGTCAAGGGATCACAGGATGACCTCCCAACAGCTTCGGTGTTGTCCAGGAAGTGGTTGCTAGGCAACTGCCTGTGGTGTCCTTTCCAACCTTCTTCAGTTGAATTGAATTGCCCGTGGTTATGCTGGTGCACCACTAGTACAACATTGGAAGGATATATCTCATAAACGAAAAGACCTTTCTTATTGGGCAGTTGAAACAATAAAGAAAAAAACAGATAGAATTCTTTTGGAAAGGGAGTCAAGGTAGATAATTATTTTATTATGAATTGTATTATATCTTGATGTCTTGTTGCAATGTATTCCAAAGTTTTTTGAAGTATATTGTATAAGCATATATGATTTTACAATTCCTTACTCTTGTAAATATTATATATTCTTTTAGATTGCCCTGAAGAAGGACTTCATAAGTCCAAAACATGTTGACATATACAAATAAATATTTCCTAGACATATCTCCATTTCTACCCCCTTGCCCTTGGCTTTTTTCTCCTGCTATTTGGGGTTTCCTTTAGTTTTTGGCTACTTTGGATGTACTTACAAGCCTGTTTTTCAGTGGCTTGCTCAAAGTTCATAATGCCATTCATAGAGAATGTAAGACATTAAATAACTTTAAATTATTTAGCTAGCAGGTTTAATCAATATTTGTTTTTGCAAGTACAATTGAGAGAAAGAAAGATTTAAGAGAACCGTTCATTGCTGAGCAAATATTTAGAAAGCCAAAGCAATAAAATTGAATAGGTATAGAGGTAATATCCTCACTCTCTAGTGCCAGTGAGAACAGCCTCTACATCTCACGCAACAATAAATGGAAGAGAGTGGATTTGCAAATTCAGGTTGCTCTCCACTAGTGCAGGTTGTGTTGCTGTGGGTTCGAATGGTTATAAAATAAGGCTGCCAGTACTCTGCATGCCTGTGTGTGCCCACCCACCCACGTACGCACACACACATGCGCACATATACAGACACAAACTTTTCAATAAAAATAATTTGTGCTGATCAATACAAGTTATGCCAATGTTACTATCATATGTAAGCTCTGCTCTCTTGCTCTTTCCTTTGCATACTTTGTTCCGAGCCTATTATTTGAAATTTCCCAGAATTCCGGAATTAGAGCAAAGAGCAGGGAGGGAAATATGGATAAGAGACAATGTCTGTCTGTCTGTCTGTCTGTCTGTCTGTCTGTCTGTCTTGGAGTTTTGATGTATTTCTGACCTTCTGGATTTGGGGGCATAAACCATTCTATTATAGATTTTTGTCATGATGTTTGCTTATAAACTACACAGGATATTTTTGATTGTGTCTCAGACAGGAGTGGAGAAAGGTCAGGAAGGCTGATAGAGTCAGGAAAGGCAGGTGCTGCTGGAACCAGCAGGAAAGCAAGGAGCCCATGTGAGGCCCAATGGACTTTTGCTAAGGCAAGAAGCTGTAGTTGAGTGAAATGTATATATAGGTTGTGCAGGAGACAGAGAACCAATCCTGGCATAGTAGGTAGAGATGGTTGGAGTTCTGATACCAGGGAAAGAGCGTCTTCTGCTATTACCACGGATAAGCCTGGTAGCTTTTGGAGGATATTTATTTATTTAAAATCTTTTTGTACTATCCTTGAGTTAAACATTTCAAGGGTGATTTACAATAGGACATAAAACAGTAACACAATAAATCAATAAAGCAATCATGGGCAGTAGTCCTAAAAACACTATCAGCAGAAATAAAATAAAATAACATTTTAAGTACTTACTTGAGCCTCCTGGGGAAAGAATTCCGTAAGAGAGGCCCCAAGAAGTGCCTCTTCTCAGGTGCCACATGCCTCACCTCGGTTGCTAGGGGCACTGGAGGAGGGCTCCTGAAGAAGATTGTCATGTATAGGCAGGTTGAAGGTGGGAGAAAACATTTCCCCAGATAGTTTGTTTGCAAACCGTGCTTTAAAGGTAAGCTCCTGCTTTGTGACTTGTGTTCATAAATGGACCTGAACCCAGTGAAGCTCTTTAGCATTGCTGAGATGTGTTTGCAGTGCTCAGTCTCAGTTGATAGCTTAATAGCAGCTGTATTTTGAGATAGCTGCAGTTTCCAGTCTGCAACAATAAATAGACCAGAACACCAAAGACAGCCCCACATAGAGTGCATTGCTGTCACAAGAATTCAGTTGGGATGCTTTCAAAGCAGAGCATGCCTCATTGAATGCCTGCAGGGATGTGCTCATCCTGATGCTGTGAGCCACCACTGCTACTACTGCTTCTCCTTTCCCTTGTCCCAAGATCCCCCAGAAACTTACCTTGGAACAGAGGAAGGCAGAAAGCAACAGTGATAGAGGCAGCTTGGGGTACTCTGGGACCCTGGAAGAGCATTTTGTCCACTCTATGTGCCTTCTTTTTAGCAGGAATTACAAAGAGTGCATCATTTTCCCATTGTTTATGCTGGGTAATGTAGTCCCAATCCAATCCCTGGTGGGGAAAGATCCTGTGCTGGGACCTGGGAGTACCCAAAGCCGCCACTGCCTCCACCACCTCCTGTCTCAAGGCAAGTTTCTGGGCTTTGGGGCAGGAGACGGTATTGGTGTTGGCATCAGGCGCTTTGCAAACATTCACACTGAATGCTCACAGAATGCTCTTGGCCCTATGAGTGTTTTCTTGGAATGCTCACAAAAGCTCAGCTGTTTTCAGGGCAAGCAGAGGGATACTCATTCATCCCTAGTGGTCAGGCTATTTCTACCTAGGAGGGGGCTCAGTGGGCATGCTAGAAAGCATTTCATGCCACCCAGGCCACTTGGGCCTCTGGTGAAAGAGATGGACTAATGAGCACCCCTGGAGTAATCTTTTAGAGGAGTGAAAACCCATCTGGAATAGGTTGAATACTGCTGCCCTTAACAGGCAAACTGTCCATCATCAGTACCTCCAACTTGTTGATACTGAGCTCCAGTTTATTGGTTCAGTAAGTGCCATTCTTGCTTCTAGGCAATGATTCAACACTTCTACTGTCTCACCTGAATCCAGTGTAAAAGAGAGATAGATCTCAGTGTCATCTGTGTGATGATGACACCCAACACCTCAGTGGTTTCATTCAGATGTTAATCACCATTGGGAGATGATGGACTGAATAATGTAGATATCATGGGATCAAGCAGAAGTCCTCCACCATCACTTTTTGGAATTAGCCTTCCAAATAGTACCAGAACCATCAAACAACATGCCCTCACTTCCATATGAGAGACCAATTCAGAAGGATGCCGTGGTTGGTGGTAATGAAAGCCATTGTGAGATCCAGGAAAATTTCTCGTCCTATCAGTGCAGGGCGCCCCTATCATTCAGATCTTGTTTTGAAACCAGGCCTAAAAACTTATTGAAATGGATTCAGATCTTGACTATCAGTTTCATCCAAAAATGCCTTTAGTAGCACAGCAACCACCACCTGAGCATGTTGCCCAAGATGGAGGTATTTTTGATTGGCCAGTAGTTATTACTATCCTCAGGGTTCAAAGAGAGTTTCTTCAGGAATGACACCACAACTACCTCTTTCAAGGCAGTTGAAACTGCTCCCTCTCATAAAGAAGTATTTATCACTTTCTGATCCCAGCTGGTCAATTGTCTTCTGCTTGGTGTCATAAGCCTACAAGGACAAAGGTTGAGCAAGTACATGATAGGGCACAGGCCTCCAAGTACCTTGACTTCATCCTCAACCCACTATAATTGACATTCATCCCATAACCCAGGACTGGATAGTCATGTAGCCCAGGGATCCCCAAATGTTTTGGATCTTAACTCCCAGGACTGCCAATGGTCAGCAATGCTGTTGAGTTGAAGTCCAAAACAGTTTCTGCCCACTCTTTCTCTAGACGGTTTTTGTGAACCGTCCAGAGAGCTTCAGCTATTGGGTGGTATAAAAATGTAATAAATAAATAAACAAACAAACATACATATCCATAGACACCAGTTCAGAGGCTGGCTCACCTTGGCATTTACACAATGCTGAGCCATCTCATGCCCTTTTGGAGGACTTCTCTTGAACGTCTAGTCTGCTGCTAAATCTGACAGTAAAGGAGCTGCGTGCATGCATATCTTTACAGAAAGGCGACGGCATATTTTTATTAACCGAACATGTAAAAGTCGTGTGTTTGTCCCTGATACTTTCTTTCTGCTCAGTTGTCACTTCTGAACTCCAGACAGCATGCACTTCTAGCAATAATTTGTGATTGCAGAGCTGTCTGATTTCTTTGAATCTACCTGAAGAAAACACCAAAATAAAACAATAATAAAATGGAACACTGTATGGGTTGAAAGAATATTTGTCTGTAAGAGCACCACCCTAAGTATGCTTACTGAGAAGTGAGTTCAGTTGGACTTGCTTCTTAGGCCACAGCTAAACTTAAGGTTTATCCTGGGATCATGCAGGGTTCTCCCCTGCCTGAGCACTGGATCCCCTGTGTGTCACCTAGATGAACAGGTTTGACCCCTGGACGATCCAGGGGTAAACCTTACGTCTAGCTATGGCCTTAGTTAGTATGCATAGGACTACAGGCAGTTTCTATTTTGCAGAACATTTCCCAATCATTGCAGAGGATGTTTCTTTGACAATTGTTCTACTGCTGAGCTGGACCATGAAGGGCATGTATGCATAGATCAGAGCGCACATGGTTGTATGAATGAAGAATGATGCTATTAAGACACGCAGATCTACTGTCTAGTTGGGGTTCAGGAGATTCTCATCTGGTTGTAACTGATACTACAGCAGCTGTTTTTCATTCTATAAATGAGGTTTTGAAAAGCTGTGGACTGCACGTTTCAGCTATTGTGTGTGTATGTTTTTAATGGAAGGATCAACAAAAATAATTTCCCACCTGCCACAGGGGATGAGCTGATAAATGAAAAGATGAAAGATTAGATCATGAAGTCAGAGTCTAACTGGAAATGGATAACTCCATTTGACAATCCCAGGCCTACTCCTGCCATTCTAAATCTGTTTGTCATAGTTAGCCTAAACAGCTGGTTTGTGCCTCGACCGTATAGTTTATACTCTGATTCCATGTTATATTACCTATCAATGTTACGGCAGCCAATTCCTGCAGAAATTTACAAAGCATGCCCTGTGCTAAATGGATATTCCTTTGAGCTACTTAGAATTATCCATGAAAGGAGAATAGTCATGACAAAGAACCTATACCTTAAATTTTAAAAACCTTTGAGTTGATTTGTATGCACGCTTGTACCAAGAATGAGCACCTGCAGACTTCCATGCAGAAGTATGGGCAGCTTTTCTTCCTCCCCATTCAGGAAACTGGCTTTCAGTTATAATGATGAGATGTGTAGGTCCTTGACTGCTGCTGAGGAGACAATGTTCAGTGTTAATCCTTTGCTGATGTGGAGGATCAGGGATTGATATGTTCTGAAACATCCATTTCCTACCAACCTCTTTTCCAATATCTCTCAATTCAGTCATATATGTTACACATATGTTCGCCATGCTGATGGGGGTTGTAGTCCAACCTTTTCTGTTTTGTTCTAAAGCTGGACTTCAGCAAGCAGCAGTAAAGGAGAAGCTGTACCCTGAGACTTCCTGCCCTGGTCTTCATTTTCTCTTTTCCTTGCTTTTTCCCCAGTGGAATCTCTACATCAATTCTGATGCTTATGATACAGCGAAAGCAAATTTTACCGTATGTTTCATAATCATAAATTGATGATTATTAGACAGCAAAAGCTCACTTTTGTCCATAGGAGACACATATGGACATTTAAATCTCAAGAAACACTGTACCCTAAATATTGCACACAACAGAGAGTTTAAAAGATAGAGAGATGAGTTATCAATAGACACAGATGCACAAATGTGGTTGACTTTCTCTGTTGATGAGAAAAATCAATCACATACAATTTAAGAAACAAAGAAAGCAAACACTTTTTAGGAGAGAAGGAAAGGAAAGGAACCTCTCATGCAAGCACTTGAGTCATTGCTGACTCCTAGAGGGATGCCTGCTTTCGCTGACGTTTTCTTGGCAGACTTCGTAGCGGGGTGGTTTGCCATTGCCTTCCCCAGTCACAGTTACCTTTCCCCCAGCTAGCTGGGTACTCATTTTACTGACCTCGGAAGGATGGAAGTCTGAGTTGACCTGAGCCGGTTTCCTGAGAACCAGCTTCCGCTGGGATCAAACTCAGGCCGTGGGGAGAGTTTCGGCTGCAGTAACTGCCGCTTACCACTGTGCCACACGAGAGAGCAGAAATAAATTCAAAATGGGTGTGGGTGGGGTTTCCAGATGAGGTTTTATCCTCCAATTGCTTTGCCTGAAATTGAATTTTATGTGTGTGCAGTCAATGTTATAATTATTTTTATTTTTAACCCTGCCATGTTTCTCTACCACTTTCTACATCTTTCTTCTTACCAGAAAGCGATCCTTTAAAGAGGAAAAGACAGAAGAGGTGCACAAGGCCTTTGGATTGGTAGCACTTGAAGCCCTCTATCTGGAAGCCCCTATACACACACTTTGGGCATGTCTACACTATGGGAGGGAGCGGGGAGCCGCTCAGTGTCCCGGGCATCACGTCTGTTGCGGCGGCCATTTTTTTTAAAGAGAGAAGAGTTGGAGTGCACTTGTGCTCCAGCAAAAATTAAGGTTAAAAAAAAAAAGGCCAACCCCACTCCCCACCCACGATGGCCCTGGACTCTTCCCGTCCCAGCTCCTTCCCTCTGATGACCCCTGCTACTTGTGGGGAAGAGGGAAGAAGCTGGGATGGGTGGCCACATCACCCGCGGTCCTTGGGATCGTCCCGGGACCGCAGGAAAAGCCGGGAAAAAGGGCCTGCTGATATTCCTGGGAAATGGAGGGATCATCCCTCCCTGCTCTCGGGATCCCCTGTGCATCATGTGGACACACAGGGATGATTCTGGGACGATTCCCGGGATATTGAGTGGTGTAGACATGCCCTTTGTGGGAAGCGTATGGGTCAGAGAAGGGTGGGTAGCAGAATCCGCTCGTTGTTCTTCATGGTCTCTGTGCCTCACACATATGGGCTCTGCACCTGCATGGAGCTATTCTTCGGGAAACTTCTAAAGCTGAGAACGTTCATTTTGGGCGGGAAACCCTCCACCCTCGTCTCACAGCGCATGTCTGACTGGTTCCCGCCCATCTCCTCAGTTTCTCTTCAACTGCCTTGCTGGTAACATTGAGGAAACTTCGTTCTAGTCTTTTACTGTTGGGATTTTTTTGGAGAACGTTCATACTCTACTATATTTCTTACTTTCTTACTTTTCATATATATCTTACTATCTTTTTTCTTCTTAGTTTCTCTGGCTTTCTTTACTGGGGTGTATAGCATTGAAGGCCCTGTTTAGAAAATGTGTTAAATGTCGCAGCGATTTGTCTCTGGCAGACGGACACTCGCTTTGTCTTGACTGCTTAGGTGAGACGCATATAATTGAGTCGTGGTCACATTGCATGAGTTTTTCTAAACAAACTCAACATAATCGTTCAGATCGTCTAAAAGCGCTTTTGTGGAAAAAAGCATTACTCGCTGTAGACGCTCCAGGGCAAATATGAATCCGATGAGTAATCTTGGTAGATTGCCGGTCCTGTATACAGGACAAGCAGACCCGGTGGCGTCAGGTCTATCGGTATTGACAGTGCCGGCCAAGAAGTTGCCTAAGAAAACTAAGGATACACACCATATCTCAGGTGTGCTAAAGGCAAAAAAGAGAATATCTGAAGTGTCTGGGGCCATAGCTAGACCTAAGGTTTATCCCTGGATCGTGCAGGGGTCAAACCTGTTCATCTAGGTGACACACAGGGGATCCAGTGCTCAAGCAGGGGCGAACCCTGGATGGTCCCAGGATAAACCTTAGGTCTAGCTGTGGCCTCAGACAAAGCATGAGGTTAAAAAGGCAAAAAAACGGGGATCATTCCTATATCTCCAATGCTTACTTTGGGTTCACCTACCTCATCAGAAAGGCGTCCATCAATACCGATAATAATACTGGTATCGAGAAAGGATTCATCGACACTGACGCCCTCGATGTCCAGAACCGATTGCGGCAATAAACAAAGCTTTGCACCGATAGGTGTAATGCTGAGATCCAGAAGTACATGAGACTTACCAACTCCAACTCCTTTGACGTCTAGACCCGAACGTGCCAATACAACATCAATGTCAGAAGGTGAAATATGAGATACCTCACCTCCAGGACTAATTATAGTAATAGATTTACCACAACAGTCTTCCCCTAGACATCACCATGGTTACAGGAAAACTATTCTCCGACATGTCAAGGGCTGACCATGCCTCGTATGTGTCCAGATCAAGGTCACCCAGGAATAATTCAGCTTGGTCACTCCCATCTCACCAACAACATGACTATGCCGACTGACGTCAGGACAGAGAAGAGGAGAGAAAGGCAAATAGGGCCATCAAAGACTCATGCCCTCCCTTCGGCTACATTATCTAGACCTCCAGATGATGGGATTTTTGTACAACCACCACCAGTTCCACCTAGAGGAACATCACTTACAAGGAGTCGATCCTTAGATAAATCTATAAGGGCCAAGAACCTCCCACCATCGATCATGGGGATCGGCCTCTACCTGCTCCTCTGACTGATCATACCGAGAAGGATGATGATCGCATATCACTTTCCTCAAAATCAGTGGAAGAATATTTGGCAGACACAACTTCGGCGTCTTCTATTCCTTCCTTCCCTGATGATGTGGTGGGAACACAAGAAGGTTCATCTCTGTCTCAAGATATGTTTCATTTCACTAACCAGATCTTGAGAATGGCGCAAACTCTAGGAATAGAGATGCACCAACCTGTTGAGAAGAAACCGGTGTTTGATGCAATTTATACAGAAACCACAACTCCAGTATCAATACCATTTCTTCCTACGCTATTACAGATGGCCAAACAATCCTGGAAGGCCCCGGCTTTGATGGCACCTACATCAAGATGACTAGAGTAGTTATATAGAGTGCAGAAAAAAGAAACAGGTTTTCTATTTACACACCCCAAACCCAACTCTATAATAGTAGAATCATCTCAGGGAAAATCCCAGAAGACCCATGCCTCACTGGCTGATAAGGAGGACTGGCGCTTAGACCTCTTGGGGAGAAGAATCTATTCTTCAATGCATTGGGACTTAGAGTAGCCAATTATCAAGCTACTATGTCCTGTTATCAACTTTTTCTTTGGGAAAAAATAGGTTCCTTATGCAATTATTTACCTGAAGAAAAAAGAGAGCTAGCACGAGTTTTCCAGGATGAGGCAAGTAGGCTGTCCTGACAGCAAATTAACACCACTCAACACCAAGTCGATTGTGATGCAAAGGCCATGATATGAGCGATAGCTCTCCATTGATACGCTTGGCTACAACTGGCAGTAATCACCCCAGTGTCTAGATCCCACATCGGATTTGCCATTCGATGGTGAGGGGCTGTTTAATACTAATACAGACGATACAATGGACTCTATGCAAAAAGCAAAAGCTACAGCAAAAAAGATGGGAATTACCCAATAACAGCCTCCAACTTTCAAAAACAAACCAAAAACTGCCACCACAACAATAAAAGCAAGCTGCATACCCTTGCTACAGACAACCTTGGGCAAAACCAGATATGGCCTCAAAGTGGAGGCTTTGATTTCCACTTCCTCGATATCTAACAACCAAATTGGTCACTGACTTCTTCATTATCTAGACAATTAGAGAATAATTACAACAGACACCTGGGTGCTGAACATAAGTCAATTTGGCTACAAGATAGAGTTCGAAGTCCTCCCTCCCATCAGTACTGTAAGAGTTACACCTGTTTCTCTGATCCTAAGACAGGAAACAGACTCCCTCTTAAGAAAGGGAGTGATCACTCAAGTAAAGCCCCCTATTACAACGATCAGTTTCCTATCAAGGTACTTTACGGTAACAAAAAAGGATGGAGGACTTTGTCCTATCTTAGATCTCAGAGATCTCAATCGATTCATAAAAGTCAGAAAATTCTGCATGACTCCTTTTAATATGATGTGTGGTTTGCATCGATAGACCTCAAAGATGCATGCTTCCATATCAGCATAGAACCATGGGTTATGCACTGTGACTTTGGGGTTGGGGTTGGGATTAATGTCATTTGCTATTCCACTTTGGGCAGCAAAATGTCTTGGGCCAGCCCTGACCAGAGCTGGCTATAATTTAGATACTGAACAACATGCATTGGGTTTCCTAGGTGTACAGGGCCTAGGTGTTTCAGGCAGGATCTACATTACTGCTTTCATAGAATCATAGAATAGAGTTGGAAGGGGCCTATAAGGCCATCGAGTCCAACCCCCTGCTCAGTGCAGGAATCCACCTTAAAGCATCCCTGACAGATGGTTGTCCAGCTGCCTCTTGAATGCCTCTAGTGTTAGGGTGACCATATTTTGGAAACCAAAAAGGAGGACAACATGGTCGGCCCCCAAGGGGGCATGTCTAGCACCAAGGGGGCATGCCCACCCGAACATAGCCTTGGTCACATGTCTGATTTTACAGCACACATTTAAGACAAATCTGTTCTACAAAATAATTTTAAAATCTCAATTTTTAAAAAATTCCTAAAAAATCAATGAATGAGTGGATCTGTTTCAAATTTGGTATGGCTAAAGCTCTACCTAAAACCTATCATGGTGCAAAGTTTCATCTCTTTATCTTTAAAAATGACGTTTTTAAAAATAATAATTTTAAAACCTCAATTATTAAAAAATTCCTAAAAAATTAATGGATGAACAGACCTGTTTCAAATTTGGTATTGCTAAAGCTCTACCTAAAACCTATCATGGTGCGAAGTTTCATCTCTTTATCTTTAAAAATGACGATTTTAAATATAATTTTAAAACCTCAATTATTAAAAAAATTCCTAAAAAATCAATGGATTAATGGATCTGTTTCAAATTTGGTATTGCTAAAGCTCTATCTAAAACCTATCATGGTGCGAAGTTTCAGCTCTTTATCTTTAAAAATGACGATTTTAAAAATAATAATGTTAAAAACTCAATTATTAAAAAATTCCTAAAAAATCAATGGATGAACGGATCTGTTTCAAATTTGGTATGACTAAAGCCCTTCCTAAGAGCTACCATCGTGCCATGTTTCATATCTTTATCTTTAAAAATGACGGGGTTATAAGCATTTTTGTTAATTCCCATTAGAGCTGCTCTTTGGCTGGGGAAGATTCGAAAAATTCAGATTTCCCCTCCCCCTCCCAGATTTGTCACCAAAAACCCGGACAAATCCGGGCAAATCCGGTCATATGGTCACCCTATCTAGTGTGGAAGAGCCCACAACCTCCCTAGGTAACTGGTTCCATTGCTGTAGTGGTCTAACAGTCAGGAAGTTTTTCCTGATGTCCAGCTGGAACCTGGCTTCTTGTAACTTGAGCCCATTATTCCATGTCCTGCACTCGGATGATCAAGAAGAGATCCTGGCCCTCCTCTGTGTGTCAAACTTTCAAGTATTTGAGGAGTGCTATCATATCTCTCCTCAGGCTTCCCTTCTCAAGGCTAAACATGCCCAGTTCTTTCAGTCTCCCCTCATAGGGCTTTGTTTTCCAGACCCCTCATCATCCTTGTTGCCCTCCTCTGAACCCCCTCCAGTTTGTCTGCATCCTTCTTGAAGTGTGGTGCCCAGAACTGGAGGCAATACTCAAGATGAGGCCTAACCAGTGCCAAATAGTGGGGAACCAGTACCTCGCGTGGTTTGGAAGCTATACTTCTATTAATGCAGCCCAAAATAGCATTTGCTTTTTTTGCAGCCACATCACACTGCTGGCTCATATTCAGCTTGGTATGTACAATTCCAAGATCCTTCTCGCATGTAGTATTGCTGAGCCAAGTATCCCCCATCTTGTAACTCTGCATTTGGTTTCTTTTTCCTAGGTGTAGAACTTGGCATT
Organism: Elgaria multicarinata webbii; assembly: GCF_023053635.1. Lineage (NCBI taxonomy): Eukaryota > Metazoa > Chordata > Lepidosauria > Squamata > Anguidae > Elgaria > Elgaria multicarinata. The sequence continues at coordinate 98,755,537 of NC_086171.1, read as the reverse complement.
TATCCCTATTAAATTTCATTCTGTTGTTTTCAGCCCAGCGCTCCAGCCTATCAAGATCACTTTGAAGTTTTTTCTGTCTTCCAGGGTATTAGCTAAACCACCCAATTCTGTGTCACCTCCAAATCATTAATAAAAATGTTGAAGATCAGTGGGCCCACGACTGAGCCCTGTGGTACCCACCCACCCCAGTTTAAAATTGTTTATAACAGTAGTGACAACTGTTGGGGCCCAGGACACACTACATATATAGTTTTCAAACCGTTTTCAAAGTTCATATCCTGCTTAGCGTAGATATGGCTTCAGTTTGCTCTTACTTTCCTTTCACGAGGAGTCTACGTTCGTGGTTCTGCCTGCACTGGTTCAAAAGTAACTCTTTTCTTTTTAAAAATGTGTTCTGTCTGTCTTATCTGAATGTCAAGGAAATGCTTGGGTCGTAACTACCTTGTTTGAAAGCCCTTTTCCTTACTGTAATTAGAATTTGGCTAATTCATGCTATATTAGAAACAACACCACTTAAATTAATCAATATATGACTTATTTCAGAATATATGGTTAGGATGGCAGTTTTAGTGTGAGATGTACCATTATTTTTCTTTCATAGATCTTAACACGTGGGACACAGCCCGCCCACCTAGAAGTATACTTTGCCTCTTCTGTGCCCCCCTTGAATTTTTTTCTGGTACAGCCACTGCTCCTTCTCTGTGCTGGCTTCCTGACTGTGCCTCTAGTGACGGCGGCAGAGACCCCCTCGGCAGATACTGCTGCTTCCTTCGCCATCGCCGCTTCCTCAGCACCTTCTGACACAGCTCCAGTCCTGAAGAAAGACCCTGGTCCCTGCCTTCCTCCTCGTGCTCAACACGGCACAGGGAGCCAGGGACTTCACCTACAGCCTTCACTACACCGAGCGGAGCTGCCTGCTCCTTGTGCTCGTGGTGCCCCCACTGGTTCCGGGGTGGGCAGACGGGGGGAGAGGAGGGAATAGAGTGCAGCAACAGGCTGGCTTGTTGTTAACCAGTGATGCAGAGGGGAAACAACGTTGCCTCTGTTTCCTCTCCCCTCCGGGATACTCGTTCCTCTCCTGTCTGTACCCTCTCTCCCTCTTCTACCCCCACTCATAGGGGCACTTCTCTCTCTTCCTTCCCCCGGGGCTCCCCCCACACCAACCCTTCCCTTCTGCCCATGAGAGGTTTCCCAGCTTCTCTTTTCTCCTTCGTCTCCTGTCTGTCAAGGGCAACTACACATTCTCACAGAACCTGGCCTTGTGGATCATGCTTTCAGAGCCTAGGAGATCCAAACAAACTCAAATAAGTCAAGCCAAGCTACGCTATGCTCTCATATATTATCTTGCTGGGACAGAACAATTCTGAGACAAGACAATACGTTGTAGTTGAGCAGACATAACAGTCATAAACAAAAAGTAAAAATACAACTACCTCAATGACATAGCAATGTTGTAGAAAAAGAATAGGAAAATATACACCACTGGCTATCACAAGACAACCACAGTCTGTTTAGTATGCACAGAAATGAATTTAAGACCACTGGTGACCTGTCATTAGATTACCAATATTAAAATATTTACAAGTTTATCTCTTAAAATACCCATGGAGAGTACAAGAAAACGCTGAAGGTAGTGCATCTGTTTATCTTAGGTAAAACTTCAAGTTTCCAGTCCAGCTCCATTAATGCCTTTCTGAATGAAGCAGAGCTTGAAAAACGTGCTGAACATTTTCTGTTGCACTGTAAAATGTCTTTGCTTCCATTTAATTCCATTCAGGGTTATTTACAATAAAACAACTGTCATTTGTCCATAAATCCCTACCTGATACATTCTTTTCCCAAGTTGCTTTATTATTAATTAGAATTGGAACAAACTGCACAATCCTTTCCTTAAATCCAGCCAACAGCAGAGCTTAATAGAATATAAAGCATGATGCTTGTTAGTTGTTATTTTAGTTATTGTTTTAACTATGTCCTGTGATGGCATCAGCCAGGAAAAGTAGAAAATATTATTTAGTATAGGGAAAACCCTGTATTTTCCTTGACTGGTGCTTCCCCTACCCGCACCCCATGACACAATCTTAGAAACTTACCACCAATGCTGCCAACTTGCTGCTCCTTCATTTTTGTGCCACTACCTGGCTGGCTGGCTGGCATTTTCCTTGATTGATGATGGGAACAGGGGTGCGCTGCTGCATGCCCCGGCCCCAGCCCCTTCTTCTTTGTGCCGCTGCTGGCAGTGGACAGCACAAGCGGGCGGGACGCTGCAAGCCCCAGCCCCATCTTCATAGTGCAGCTGGCAGAGGGTGGCGCAGGTAGGCGGGCACGCTGCTGGCCCCAGCCCCTTCTTCATGCCGTGCAGAAGATTGGCTGGGGGGGGGGGCGCGCTGGAAGAACTGTTCCCGGAAGTCTGGGATTGCGTCTTCCAGCTCCTCCCCCCTGGGCTGATTTCGGCCTTCTCCTGAAGGGCTAGATCGGCCCTGGATGCAGGGGCTGGTAAATGTGCTTCTGCGCATATCAGCCAGCAGCCGGGGTCTTTGGCGCAAGAATTGCGCAAGATCTCAGCTGCTGGCTGGGGAAGTCTCGCAGGAACTCCCGCAAGACTTCCCACTCTTCTGAAAGAAGATGACTGCGCCCGCACCCAGCCAGGGAAAATACAAGGACATAAGTTGGGAGCGCGGGCCCAACCCCAGTACTTTGGGGCCTAACTCCAGTTCCTCTGGTCCTCCTGGTACCCCCGGAGATTTCCAGAGTTTCCCGGTGGGTATGGTCAGGCTATGTCTGGATGGTTTTGAACATAGGTCTCCTTGGGTGACATCAAGCATTCTAGCTATACACCACAGCGCACTTGCATACTTTTCTGTTCTGAAGAATGAAGTTTTGTTCAGCTTCAAAGGTGAACTTTAAAATAGTGAAAACAGCAAAGAACCCCTGCGTCACCTTAGGGACTAACAAATATATTACGGCTTTTGTGAACGACAGTCCGTTTCATTAGATGCATGGAGTCTTATGCTAAATTACAAGCATCTGATTTCCTTTGACCTCACTATTTATGATTTCCCTCCACATCCATCCACCATCTGTATATGCACATGTAACTCAGGAAGATAACATTTCATGCATCTGATGAAGTGGAATGTAGTACACAAAAGCTTGTGCAAAATAAATGTGTTAGTCTTTAAGATGCCGCAAGACTCTTTGTTGTTTTTGCTGCAACAGCTTAACATGGTAGCTAGATATTTTTTAAAAGCATGGTTCTCAATTGAAAGCATTTTGACTCAGGTTTTCCCCAAAGTTGTGTTTCCAGTTCTTTTTAATGATATGTTTTTAATTTTCTAAAAGCCATGAAATCTGGGCCACAATGGGAATTACAAACTCAGGTTTGGGTTTAATTCTTATGCAATTGCTTTTTCCAAAGTATCTCATCCAGATATGGCAATGAAGGGTCCTCATCCTCCTAAGTGGGCAACGTGTATGATAGATTCCCTCTAATCGTAACATGTTCCATTTAAGCATAAATCTCAGCAGAAACAAAAACTCAGGAGAAGAGCATTTCAAAACTCCTGCAGATATGTTTAAATCAGGACTTACTACTCAGACTAGTCTTTGTAACTCTTGGTTCCCTCACCCCAGGAGACGGCCTGTTTATGCTATGCTGTGCTGCATCTTGTTTGGGTGTAATTAATTCTGACCTCTGGCTTCTTTCCTCTGTATTCTGATATTAAATTTGCCTGGCAATGCTGTATTTTCCCCCATTATCTTTGTTTTATTGGGAACAGGTTTTTATTGAATTAAGCTGGTGTGAAACTTGCCTCCTTGATATCTGGAGCTGCATTAGGTAGGAAAGACATTATTTTGAGACAATTTAAGGACAGGTCAGCCCTTAAGTCTGAATTGAATGAGAACAGCTTTTTAAGGTGGTGAATAGAGATGAAGAGTATAATCCTTCCAGGAACTTTTCCTGCATGTCTCATTAAAATGAATGGGCCAGGTATGTAGTCGCTTAACTCCATCCTGTTTCAATTTGGGCGTACTCAGGCCAGATCCACACACAGGCTTCGGGACGCCCTGAAGGCGCTTTAGGGCGCCCTGAAATCGATGATGTAGACCCTACCTTAATCGTTCCAAGAAGAGGAGGAGGAGGCCCCGCGTCGCCCCTCGCGGGGACGGGATGAAGAGTTGCCACGCCCGGCGGCTTCGCCGGGGAATCAGCTGCCGCCCACCTACCCGCCGGCTTCCTTTTGCCGGCGAAAGAGCCACCCGGGCCCACCCGGGTCAGAGAGCTCGGCGGAAGAAGCTGCCGCTGGCAACGTTCCGGGTCCCCGCCCGGTGCTGTGAGGAGAGCCGTCCGTCTCGGGAGCGGAGCGTGGCCGGAAGGGGGCCGCCTCTCGCCCGTAGCGCACCGCATGTTCGTGGGGCACCCTACCCGATTAAGGTAGGGTCTACATCATCGATTTTGGGGCGCCCTAAAGCACCTTCAGGGCGTCCCGAAGCCTGTGTGTGGATCTGCCCATAAAAGAAGTTCACAGTGGATTGTGTCCACAATAGTGTACACCAAATAGTTTAGTAAAATTAAGAGACAATGCCTATACACAGACAATTGCTTTTAAGAAAATTGAAAGTAGAGCGTGCACTCATTTATTCACTCCAACAATCATTCTGTTAGGTTCTGTTTGACCATAGAAGCTAGTGAAACTGCCAAAATGATGAGCATGTATAGCATAGACAGTGATGGTTTTATAAGAACATTGTCCTCCCTCTTCAAATCTATTGTCTGTCTTCAGCCAGTGTGAATGTGTATGTGTTTATGTGTTGGAGGGCTTATAAATGGGAAGGTATGTGTGTGTACCCAGTAGTGGTAGTAGTGTCCATTTTTTTTTGTTTTTGTTACATTTCTACATGCATTATTTCAAATCACAAGAAAGCAAATGTAATGTCTGGTGAAGGACTTAATTTTTGGGGGGACATTATCAGTTGTCTTTTTTTGCATTGTGTCCATGACAGTTCCGCATGGCAATGGGGTAGGGCTGAAATTAATGGAAATTGTGTTGAAATTAATGGAAATTGTGTGTGCATATATGTATGTATATAGTTTTTGCTCTAGTAGTTAAACTTCATAGAGCATGAAATGTTGCTCACCGTTGTCAGAAATGGGCGTGAATGGAGCCAAGGGAAGGACGCAGAAAAAAAGGGAGTGTGGAGCCACAGAATTCTCCAATAAACATGATTCTGCTGAGAATACATTTTACAAACATGCAGCTAAGTTGGCTCCTTTTGTCGAGGGGTTTGTTAAGCATTAGCTAAAGAATGCCATGGTCCAGCCTGCACGGTATGAAACCTAATTCTTCCCCTTTCTGGAGCCATGGCATGGGGTGTTTAATTTTTCTCTCTCGGTAGGGCTGCAGGCCCTCCAGTACTCCAGCCAAAAAACGCTCATATTTTAGCAGGCTTAGCCCCAACCCGGTTGCCAGGCAGTAAAGTGGACTCTTGTCCACCACAAGGGCGGGTGAGGGAGGTGGGGGAGGCAGAAGGGGAAAAGGGTTGTGTTTACAACTACAAAAATGTCCAAACTGCTTGGTTCACAACAGCGATGTTTTATTTACAGAAAGAAAACAACACAAAGATTTAAAGGATTGATCATGGGAAGCTCCAGAAATCTAAATTTCAAAAATTTCTGTTGATGAATGGATCAAATTTGAGACTATTTGCCCCATGAACTTGTTTAGAGAGGTTAAAAGGGGGGCATTATTTCATTCATCTTAGCTCCACCAATTCTTAAATGAACACAGTCTCTTCACAAGTTTGAAATGTGTACAGTTAACATGTGCAAGTGAGGAAAGCAAGATTGTGGTGGTTTCCTCCTCCAACCTATATGCATTTACTAGGCTGCTTGCATAGACCCAATGCGCATATAAAACGTGTACCTGTAGACTCTACACGTGGCCTGGAATTCTGCAAAAAGCTTACTGCAGGTTCTTGACAATGCCTACAGAACCTAGACACATTATTATACACATAGGCGTTGAACATTTGGAGAAACTGTGCAAATTATTGAATCAATTTATGGATTGCTTAGCCATCTCTAAAAAAAGAAGAAGACATTTTGAAGTGATTTACAACGTAAAAATTAAAATTAAAATACAAAACATTGACTATTGAAGTGTTTTAATACAGCACATCTCAGTTAAAAGTATTTAAAATAAAACAAAAAGAACAGCCAGGGGGGAGGCCTAGGTGAAAAGATAAAGTTCTTAACTGCTGCCTGAAACATGCCACAGGTGGCACCTCCCAAATACCAGGGGAGAAGGCATTCCACCAAACTAGGCGCTTTTGGGTTGCTGCCAGATGTCACTGTGCAGGTACAGCCAGCAAGGCCTCCTTCAGTGATCTTAGTGTTCATGCAGGTCTATATCAGGGAAGGCAATCCACTGGGTTACCTTGTCCCAAGTTGTTCAAAGATTTATATGCCATCAACAAAACCTTGTACTGGGCTCAGTAACTAATAGGTAGCCAGTGCAGTTGGAGTAATATCTGCACAGCAAGGCACCCTGATCAGCATTTTGGTAAGTGTATCATGCTCCAGCTGCAGCTTCCAAACCAAGTACAAGGGCAGCCCCACATAAAAGCACTTAAGTGCACAATCTTATGCATGTTTAGACAGAAAAATGGCCTGCAGGCTTTTTTCTGTCTAAACATGCATAGGATTGTGCCTTAAGTAATTGAAATGTGTGATTACCAATGCATGGACTACAGCTGCCATGCTACATGGTTGTTGCATGCATTTGAATATCTGAAGAGGGGTCTCCACTGCTAGGTTTTGACCCTTTACTTTGGCAGCTGGTTTTGAACTAGTGATGTAGGCTTCTTTCAGTAACCCACCCAACTAGTTTCATACAATTGCTAGTCATCTAATTAGTATGGAAGTCTACAGAGCTCAAGAGTGCTAGTTAAAAGAAACTGTGTGCATCACGGCTATGGCATAGGGTGGGTAGACACACTTCTCCTGACATCAGTACTGCAGTGCCCAACATCTGCCCACACAAAGCAGGACGTGGCACGATTGGAGGCTTACACGGGGAGACGGTGGTGGTTGCATTGCATGACCACAAAACCCCCCGGCATTTTCCCCATGGCAAAATAACACAAAAAAGGGGGCGGGGGAAGACGTGACACAACAATTGCATGGTGACATCGTCGTGTGAAGCCCGTGGGGAAACCAGTGACCAAGCCATGATGAGTGCACAAAAAAGCACCCGTCTGAAGAGGCCCATAAACAGGGCGCATGCAGCGCAGCGGCTGCTGTTGCCACTCTCAAAATGACGTCATGACTGGGATCTGGGAGGGGGGAGAATTTGCACCCCCTTTCCACTATGAGCTCATGCCCATGCTAGTTTGGAGATAGGGGGTCTGTCTGTAACCCTTACCTTCCCACTGTGGTCCCAATCCAGATAGGGGGACCTGCACCTTATATTCCCAAGTAGTGATCTATTAAAGCAAATGAATCACTATCTGGTAATATATATTGCAGGTGCAGGAGAAAATCCCTGCAGCGGGTGGGTGGGTGAGGGTTAAAGCCCTCCTAGGCCCAATGCTAGGGTCCAATCCAGATCTGACTCCTGTGCTTACTCTAGAGCAAAAAAAGAAAAAAGTTGTACCTGCTAGGTACATCTTTAAAGTAATGTGTACTCTGGCCCTTAGCCTTGTTTTGAATGCACCTGAGATTAGCACTGAGTTGTTCCAGCTAACAAGAAGTGTCTTTCTAGATTAACATTTATTTAGGGTGACAATATGAAAAGGAGGACAGGGCTCTTGTATCTTTAACAGTTGCATAGAAAAGGGAATTTCAGCAGGTGTCATTTGTATATATGGGGAACCTGGTGAAATTTCCTCTTCATCACATCAGTTAAAGTGCAGGAGCTATACTAGAGTGACTAGATTTAAAAGAGGGCAGGGCACCTGCAGCTTTAACTGTGGTGAAGAAGAGGAAATTTCACCAGGTTCTCCATGTATACAAATGACACCTGCTGAAATTCCCTTTTCAATACAACTGCTAAAGATACAGGAGCCCTGTCCTCCTTTTCATAGGGTCACCCTACATTTATTACCCATTGAGATGAGTAACTTGGTTGCATTTGGGAGTTCCAGATGTCTTCCTCCAGCTAATGTACTTCTTGTAGGAAAATTACTGTTTCCCAGCAAACACTCAAATGAAAATATTTTGTTGCTGGAAAAAGTGCAGCCTTTGTAGTTGAGAGTGCAATGCGTTCTGTGGTAGTGTGTGCGTTGCAGATACCTATTAGCTAATTTCCATGACTATACTGGTCAAACCTTATGTTTCTGAAGCCCACATCTTTTTATGAAATTTTAATTCTTTAAAATACATTTTTTTGTCCTTAGAGGTTGAATATTGTCCGCTGAACCTTCCAATCTCCTAACAAAGGAGAGAAAAAAAGAAACTCTGGCAAACAGCAGGAAGGATCTCCCCACTGCAATCTGGTGCTATCTCTACCCCCTGCCTTTTAATTTAGTGGCTACTAAAATGATATGTCCTTTCAAAGGAAAACAAACAAGCCTCCAGTTTTTAGTGCGTGTGTGTGTGTGTGTGTGTTTTGAACTGTCCCTTGCAGCATATTCATCCTCCTGCAGCAAAACAAAACAAAAAACCCATCTGTTGTGTGAGGTACAGACTATTGCTCATCTACTAGCACATTTTGATTCAGATTCCAAAGCCAACATCTGAATTTTGTAATGTCAATGTATCAAAACTTTTTCATTTCAGCGTTGGTGGATAATAATCATAGTAAAGATAAATATACTACTAGTAAAGATAGCAAGCACAGTTAAGTGTCTAGCTGCAGCTAGAAATCCTGCCCCCATAATGAAGATTGCAAAGTGTGTGAACAGGACATACACATGTCTCCCCGTTCTAGTGTATGCGTGGCTTGTTCCCACAAATCCCTGCCTCCCACTGCTAATTTTTCCCAGGGGCCCTTCCACACACCGTACTGAAGGCGCATGCATGCGCCCCAAATACGACCCCAAAATGATAGTGTGCACTACAGCCAGAAGAGACGGAGGAGGCGGCGGCTGGGGAAAACAGGCGCGTCCTTGCTGCCGCCGCCTCCCCGCCGGCCTCCTGCTGCCTGGGTAAGAGCGACCCGGGTCGGAGAGCCCTCTGCCGAGCTCTCCAACCCAGGTCGCTCTTACCCAGGCAGCAGGAGGCCGGCGGGGAGGAGGCGGCGGCTGGGGAAAACAGGCGCGTCCTTGCTGCCGCCGCCTCCCCGCCGGCCTCCTGCTGCCTGGGTAAGAGCGACCCGGGTCGGAGAGCCCTCTGCCGAGCTCTCCAACCCAGGTCGCTCTTACCCAGGCAGCAGGAGGCCGGCGGGGAGGAGGCGGCGGCTGGGGAAAACGGGCGCGTCCTTGCTGCCGCCGCCTCCCCGCCGGCCTCCTGCTGCCTGGGTAAGAGCGACCCGGGTCGGAGAGCTCGGCGGAGGGCTCTCCGACCCGGGTCGCTCTTACCCAGGCAGCAGGAGGCCGGCGGGGAGGTGGCGGCGGCAAGGACGCGCCCAGATTCCCCAGCCGCCTCCTCCTCCGTCTCTTCTGGCTGTAGTACACACTATCGTTTTGGGGTCGTACTTGGGGCGCATGCATGCGCCTTCAGTACGGCGTGTGGAAGGGCCCCAGGATTGTTGAAATGTATAAAGGGGAAGTTCCACACCCTGCATTTTATTGGAGGTGTGGTTTAACTTGCAAGTCACTGGAGTCTTTGGTCACTATTATGAGGTAAATTTATATCATACATTTTGGATAAGAGGCACACCAGTGTCCCGCATTCAGAATCTTCTGTTCATAGCATGTCCTTGACTCACATACATACCACATTACAGCTGCCCATTTATTTATTCATCTCATTCAATTCCAGAGGCTGAGTTGACTACAATAAATGTAAACATATATAATACAAACCAAAATGAAATTTTTAAAAATGCTACCTTTCATCTCATCCATTTTTCTGCCTTTCCCCGTCTACACCTGTCCATATCTGCCCTCATGTTGGGCTTAGTCTCAGGGTGTGTCTTCATGGTGCTGGGTTGGCGCTGTGTCCCTTGGAAACCCCATGCTTTCCCTCCCCTGGGGTGAAGTCAGGTAATCCCAGTGCTGAGGAGGGAGTGCGGGGCTTCCGGGGCCGTAGCTAGACCTAAGGTTTATCCCAGGATTGTCCTGGGGTCAAACCTGTTCATCTGAGTGCCACACAGGGCATCCAGCGCTCAGGCAGGGACAAACCCGGGATGATCCTGGGATAAACCTTAGGTCTAGCTATGGCCTGGGTGACCATCTGGACCCAATCGCAGGTCACCTTCCACCAGGCACTGCCCGGCCATGCCTCTGTTGTAACACCAGAGTGAGGCTTTGTGGCTGTCTCAACGCCATTTTGGGCATCCTTGCCTTGCTCCTGAGACAAAAGGTGGGGTAAGTCCCTGACTTTTTTTCGCTGCAGGTGCATGATTGCAGCATTGTCGTATAAAGGGTGCCGCGATGCTGCGCACCTACCCTGGGGCTTTCTGAGCGTTTAGACAGCCCCTCAGAGCCTGATCAGAAATTTCACCCTAAATTAAAAAGATGCATTTTAATGTTTGTAACAAATAAAACTATAGGATGTGGAAACCATGGGGAGAGTCATCCTGCTACTTCCTGTTTTGTCCATCCAGTATTTATTACATAAGACTCCATGGCCTTTACAAGAGGGTTGTGGGTCATTATTTAAATGTACAAACAAATATCACAGTAACAGACAACAGTCTAGTAGCCCCTGCCAATCACACTCTCTTCTATGCTGTCATGTCAGAAAAATGTTGTTCCTTGTGAGAGCCAGTTCCGCAAATCCCTTCTACTCTTTCAGTGCCATGTTTGCTGCGATAGCTTCATAAGTAATGCTCTGTGCAAAGGAAAGCCAGTTAAGGAAGCCAAATTAAGAACAGATTTATTGTAATTCCTCAGTTGCTTGAGAAGCCTTTATATTAGGTATTAGGTTTGGTCATAGCCTGTGGTCTCCTCATCTCATCTTCATGTAATTTGTGAAGTCATTGTTAATGGAGATTCTGCACTTTGAGTGTATGCACTGTTTGGAGTGCTGATCTTTGTCTCCAGTGTTGCAAAGCCCTGGTTGCGTGAAAAAGCATACATGTTTGGCTTGATGCTCTCACTGCTGTTGTTGCTGGATCTCAATAGACCTTTGAAAAATAGGGCTCTTGCTAACAACAGCAAGTGTTTGCAATTAGCTTCACCATATGGTGGATTTTGCTTTCTGCATCTTCTAGGCAGAATAAGAGCCAAATATCTGGAATAGCACAATATCCAGTGTGGTGTTAGCTCATCTTACAGAAACCACAGGCTTGTCAGAGTTAAGTGGTGATTCAGAAAGTCAGCAAAGGAATCTCCCATTCATCAGTGGGTCAAGATCCTTCTAATGTCTCCTGTTACTGCTCAGTGCAGTGTCTATCACAGGATTTCACCTCCTCCCACTATCGCTGGCCAGAACTGCAAGATTATCTTTTCTTCCGCACTGGACATGGTGTGTCTGTTTGCATTTTCACTGCTCCTTCACTCCTTCAACAACGTCTGGTCCATTTCTCAGGAAAAATAAGCTTCTTTTCTCATCAACTCGTTTCCCTGTTGTTTTTTAATCAGTAATTTGTTGACCTTTTTTTATTTAGCTATAACAATAAATAATTAAAGAAAACTTAGAGCTTCTTCAAACGTGTGATTTATAGCACGCGTGTTACTGGCTGCTCACAGATATTTGTGGGTCCTTTTGACAACGCTGTCCACCTCCTGTATGTCTCCCGCTCCTTTTTTCAGTTTTAGCGTCATAAAATAAACTGCAGAAAACCTGACTCTTCTGAGATTGCGCTATAAAATGCCCACTAGAAGGTGATGCCCCATTGAAATGTACAGGCCATGTGGTCGCTGTTGCCTTCTCCATGTAATTGTGCTCGTTTCAAATGCAGAAGAGCACCAGGAAGAGAGCAGTGGTAAGGAAACACGATTCTCCCTCTCCATCTGAAAACGCCCCGGATTAGCAAAAACAGATACAACACCCCTTTGGGTGGTACTGGCCTTGCAATCAGTTTCCAGGAGTTAGGTGGTAATGCCCCCCCCCCCAAGACTGGAATAATCTTTGGCAACTTGTAGAATTCTAATATTTGTGTCTGTGTCTGTAGGGGGTTGGGTATTTTTCTCCCCACAAGAAGAATGTCATCATGTGACAATGTTTCCATTGGGGCATTCTGTTTAAAATTAAGGAAGAATACAGCCAAGCATCTCTGCCACTGCTTGGAGTGGCAGCAAGGCATTTTCATGTTGGGGAAAATTTAAAGTAATTCTCAGTCACCTCAACACCAGCGAAGGCCCTCCTGAGAGTTGTTGGAGATCTCCCAGTTTTGCATGAACATGGTGTGTGTCTATGTGTGTGATTTTCAGCTTCACACTAATAATTATCAGGGGGAAAAGAGGCATCTAGGGATTAACTGAAATTACTTCCCTTTTATTATAATATGTGGATTTGTTACAGATTTGAACTGCTATTTTCAATCAGATAAATAGAAGGATAACATATACAATAGAAAAAAGGGGGAACAAGATGGGAATGATGGGGGTGGTAGTACATTTTTTTGTGTCACTGAGCAAGGAGTCAGAAGAGCAAGTCACAGGAATTTTTAATTTGGGGCAATATTGTGTAGTCAAAGCACTCCCATCTGCCATTACATTTATGTAAGGTATTCTCTGTTAGATCCCTTCTTTTCAGAGACTGCAGTCATTGGGGAATAGCTTACCAATTCTATGATTCTAACCTCGTTGTGAATCTGATCCTGAATGTACACTATATTCTTTTAGGATGGTGTTTAGAGTCGGAGGGACAGGAATTAGAGCCATTAATTATAGAATCATAGAATACTAGAGTTGGAAGGGGCCTACAAGGCCATCGAGTCCAACCCCCTGCTCAATGCAGGAATCCACCCTAAAGCATCCCTGACAGATGTCTGTCCGACTGCTTCTTGAAGGCCTCTAGTGTACTATTTATGATGTACTATTTAGTACATGATAAATAGAGCAATGGCACCAAAGAAAAGAGTTGATTGGACACCCAGGAAAAGAAGCAGGATTGTTGTATTACGTGAATCAGGTCTTTCAATGGATATATAAACATTTGAATTTTGTGAAACAAAACATTTTCTATAAGCATGCAAAGTTACAAAACATGAAAATTTTAAAAAGTGTCCACAATTTTGGCCACCACTGTATCCATCATCTTGTAACAGTGCATTTGTTTTTCAGCCCAGCACTTCAGCCTATCAAGATCGCTTTGAAGTTTGTTTCTGTCTTCCAGGGTATTAGCTATCCCACCCAATCTTGTGACATCTGCAAATTTGATCAGCATTCCCTGCACCTCCTCGTCCAAATCATTAATAAAAACGTTGAAGAGCACTGGGCCCAGGACTGAGCCCTGTGGTACCCTGCTCATTACCTCCCCCCAGTTTGAGAAGGTGCTGTTGATCAGCACTCTTAGGGCCTTGCTAGACGAGGCCTTAGCGCGCTTTGAGGCCCGGTTTCCCTGCTGTGCGTCCAGATGACGCACATGGGAATCCGGGCCCAGGCCGCACGGAAACCTCCCTTAACGCGCCATAAGCGAAGTCGCTTATGGTGCGCCTTTTCCGCAGCCCCAGCCTGAGGCCGGGACTGCGGAACGTCTAGCAAGGTCCGTGGCTTTTTGTGGCTACTCGCTTACTCACGGGTAGCCGGAAAAAGCCACGGACTGGGCACAGCGCTCATACGAGCGCTGTGCCCATCGAGCCGGGGGGATCCCGGGGGGGACACATAGGGGGGGGAAGGCCGGACCAGCAGGAGAGGGGGAGACGGGGAGGGATGGCAGAGGGCGACACAGGAGATGGGGAGGGATGGCGGAGGGCGACACGGGAGATGGGGAGGGATGGTGGAGGGCGACACGGGAGACGGGGAGGGATGGCGGAGGGCGACACAGGGGACGGGGAAGGGAGGGCGGGGAAAGAGGGGGCAGGGGGCAGGGGGCTTAATTAAAAAAGGGTGGGGGGCTTAAGTAAAAAAAAACCCTTACCTTCTCCGGAGTCTTCAGGGCGCACTTGGCCCCTTTAACAACAACAAAAAAATGGCAGACGCTACAGGGCTTCCGCAGTCCCTGAGCGTCGGCCGTCTAGGAGGTGGGGCGGCGCGCGCTAAAGTTAGCGCGCCATCTCCCCGTCTCCCTGCCGGCTTATCCGGCAGGGTCTAGCAAGGCCCCTAGAGTCTGATTCTATGGCCAATGGTGGATCCACCTAATAGTTTTTCCATCTAGCCCACTTTTAGCTAGTTTGCTGATCAGAATATCATGTTGTCAAAAGCTTTGCTGAAGTCAAGATATATTATGTCCACAGCATTCCCACAGTCCACAAGGGAGGTTACCTGATCAAAGAATTAGATGAGATTAGTTTGACAGGATTTGTTGTTGACAAATCCATGCTGGCTTCTAGTAATCAGTGCATTGTTTTCAAGGTGCTTACAGATTGACTGCTTTATAATCTGCTCCAAAAAAATTCCCTGAGATTGATGTCAGACTAACTGGTCTGTAGTTCCCAGGTTCCTCCTTTTTGCCCTTTTTGAAGATAGGGACAACATTAGCCCTCCTCCAGTCATCCAGAACTTCACCTATCTTCCATGATTTTGCAATTATAATAGACAGTGGATCTGAGAGTTCTTCTGCCAGCTCCTTTATTACTCTAGGATGTACTTCATCAGGCCTTGGAGATTTGAACTCCTTCAAAAAAATTAGGTGTCCCTTGACCATTTGTTTATCAAACTGCAGTCCTGCCCCTTCATCTTGTACTTCACTTTTTCAGGGGGGTCATAGACCCTCTTTTAGAGGAAGACTGAGCCAAAGTAGGTATTGAGCACTTTGGCCTTTTCTTTGTCATCTATTATTAATTTACCATCCTCATTCAGCAGTTGAACCACCATTTCTTTCCTCTGTCTTTTACTACTCACGTATCTGAAGAAAGCCTTTTTGTTGTTTTTAGCATTCCTCACTAGCCTCAGCTCATTCTCAGCTTTAGCCTTTCTGATGACATTTGTGCACTTCTGTGCTACCTGTCTGTACTCTTCTTTTGTAGCCTGGCCTTCCTTCCACTTCCTATATGTGTCTTTTTTAGTTTTCAGGTCATCTCTAAACTGTTGGTAAAGCCACATTGGTTTCTTCTATTGTCTTCTATCTTTTTTCCTAGTTAGAATTGTTTGTAATTGTGCCTTTAAAATTTCCTTTTTAAAAAACACCCACCCATCTTGGTCTCCTTTTCTTATAAGGGTCACATGCCATAGGATCTTGTTTATAATAGTTCTGAGTTTATTAAAATCAGCTTTCCTAAAATCCAGTGTCCATGTGTGGTTACACTCAGCTTTTGCTCCCTTTAAAATCAAGAACTCAAGTATGATGTGGTCACTTTCCCCCAGAGTTCCTGTGACTGCTACTTTATCCACTAAGTCATTTGTATTAGTCAGTATTAAGTCAAGGACAGCCAATCCTCTAGTTCCTTCCTCCTCTTTCTATAGGAGAAAGTTATCATCCACACATGTCAGGAATTTCTTGGAGGGGGCAGTTTTGGCAGAATTTGTCTCCCAACAGATATCAGGATAATTGAAGTCCCCCATCGCTACTGCATCACACTTCCTTGAAACACTGGCAATTTGCTTTTCAAAAGTTTCATCCTCGTCTTCTCCTTGATTGGGTACTGGTAGTCGGTAGTAGACTCTAACTATCATGCTCCTTTTATTCCTTGCCCCATTTATTTTAATCCAGATGCTCTTGATGGGCCTCCCAGGCTCATCCTCCTGTATTTCTGTGCAGGGGTAAGTATTTTTTAACATATAGTGCACCTCCGCCTCCCTTTCTATTTCTTCTGATCTTTTTGAACAAATTATACTCTTCAATTGCTGATTTCCACTCAATCCCACCAAGTTTCAGTTATACCTATCAAGTTCTATTTGCCTACATGTATTAAGAGTTCACGTTTGTTCTGTTTGTTTCCCATATTCTGGGCATTCATATATAGACATCAAAGACCATGTGCTTTATGGTCTGGCTTCTTTCCTACATTATTGTGAGGACTATTTGGGAGCACTGTTAGAGCTGTTCTCTGTGTTATGGTGCATGAGACTTCATCCATTGTTGCCTCCAAGTTCATGTCTTCCTCCCCTGTGAGATTCAGTTTAAAGCCCTCCTGATGAAGTTCTTCATGCTGTGGGCAAACACATTCTTCCCAGCCCTTGTGAGGTACAACCCGTCCCTTGCCAGCAGTCCATTTTCCAAGTACTTAGCCCATGGTCCCAGAATACGAATCTCTCATGTCGGTACCACCTTCATAGCCAGTCGTTCACCTGGAGTATTCCCCCCCCCCCCCATTTCTATTCCTCTTCCAAGAACTGGCAGGATGGTTGAGAAAATTATCTGGGCCCCAAACTTCTTGAGTTTCCTTCCCAAATCTTCAAAGTCTGATGTGATTTCTTCATAGCACCGCTTGGTAGTATCATTTATTCCCAGATGGATGAGAAGAAAAGGATATGTGTCAGTGGGTTTTATGAACTTTGGCAACCCTTCAGTCACATCTCTAATCTGTCCTCCAGGGAGACAGCATACCTGGGTGAGTCCATGGGTCTTTGCGACATACTACTGGCCTTCTGCCTGTTGCTCACTGCTGCATTGGGGTCCTGTGTAATTCTTCCTCTGCAGACTGTCCTCCAGTCTCATCTTCCAGTAGCTGAAAGCAGTTGCACAGCTTTAGTAGTTTCACTGGTGCAGAGTGTCTTCTAGTTTTTTTGCTCCTAACTTTCACACCTTTCCAGGGAGATTCCTCTTCATTGGCTTTCCTCACCTCAGCATTCCCCACTTCTGCTTCAACTTGCTGTTTGTCTTCCTCCTCCTGTGGTTCTCTCTGCTGTTGAAGTTCCATCATTTGTCTAAGAAATCTTTGTCTTCTCTTATTCCTTGGAGGGTGGAATACAATTATTGCACATACCTTGCAGGTCACTACCACTGGAGTATCCTTTGTTAGGGACCTCCCTCTTGACCTCCCCCTGACAAATCCCTGTTCACTCTCCCTGTTCACTCGCTCTGATAGCACTCTTTCTGGGAGGTGGCTTCCTTATGTGGCTTCTAGTCCAGCTGGGACAGCTTCCTCTTCTCTCCTCTGCTCAGCTAGGAGTCAGAAAACAGAATGAAACTCCCTGCCCACTCAGCTGCTGTGAGCAATCAGGCCCAGCAGCAGCTCTCAGGACTTTCCCCTTGAATCAGCACTCAGGAGCACATGGCAAGCACACAGCGACTTTGAATAGGCAGCCTCCTGGATTTACTGAAGGCCTCTCTCCTCTTTGCCTCTCTCCTCTTTTTCCACTACACCTGCCCTGACAAACTCCTGTTTGCTCTCTCTGTTTGCTCACTCTTTGGGAGCTTGCCTCCTTATGTACTTTTTAGTCCAGCTGGGGCAGCTTCTTCTCTGCTCTAGTCAGCTAGGAGTCAGGAAACATTAGACCTTAGATATGAGGTACCTAGTTATTAATGTTGAACAAAGCTCATCTTAACTTTCACAAGAGCTGGGATCTTTTGGTAAGAAGCTTTGTTCTGATCTAGCAGGTTAGGTCCTGTAAGGGCTATCAACCTCCAAATTTTTCTACAATAAAGCTGTTATTTCTGTGACTAAGCAAGTCTAGTTTTTACATAGCTTTTCCAGAATGGTCAATAAGGTTGTGTATAAAATATCAATACAGGTACAATTGACCAGGATAGAGACAAGTTTGGGTGGTGTGAGATTCAGGACAGAAAAAAAGGAAGTACTGCTTCACATAATCGCTATCTATAAAGCTGAAAGTATGTGTGTGGGTTTGTATGTCTGGAAATCTTTACTCACTTCCACATGAGTTACAAGCTTGAAATTAGGCATGGTGATAGGTCTTTGTGTACAATGTACTAGAAAAATCTTACAACCCAAAATTTTGGGGGTTTAAGTATTTTTAAAGAATTTAATATAAAACATAGGCTTATGCCTATAACTCCCAGCATGCCATGGGCAGGAGGGCAGACTTGGTGGCCATTGTGAGTGTGCAGCCAGGTGGGCACTGCATGCCTTTCACAAGCCAGTCTCCTAAGGTCGGTCTCTAGCAGTCAACCCAATTCCACATCAAAGGCACCCTGTCCTGATATTGCTGTTTTCTCAAAATCTGCCTCCAACCTGAAGCGTGAAGCATGCGTGGTCCTTAAGAGGGAGGGAGGGGAGTCACTCTGCGCATGCCCAGAATCATTCCATCTGCTGTGGTGGCACAGTATTTTAAAACAGCTGTCTGTGGTGCCTCTCCCTTTGTCACAGGCAACAGGCAATGGGTCTGTACTTCCGGCTGCCTGCCAATGACATCATCACCAGTCTGAGGGAGCCCACAGTGGAGAACGGGGGCTGGCCAGGAGGCTGAAGAGCCACTGCCGCCACAGCAGCTGGGAAGGGCCCCGGGCACTGCGGTGAAGGGTGGCTCGGTTGCTGGGATAATGCGAAGGGATGCTCCGTGGCTTTTTCTCCCCCACCCATCCCCTCCTTAAAGATGAAAAAGTCACAGAGATACTTAATATTTATCAAACGTGATAAACCTTATTCAGGGTCTCGAGCAACACCAGTTATATTAGCTAGTACATAGTAAAACTATGGAATTTGCTGCCACAAAATGTAGAGATGGCCCTCAACTTGGACATTTTAAAGGGATTAGACAAGTTAATGGAGAATAAGGGTATCAATAGCTATTAGTCATGATGGCTCTATATTACCTCCAATATCAGAGGCAGTATGCCTCTGAATACTAGCTGCTGGATAACACAAGCACGAGGGTTCTGTTGCATTCATGTTCTAGCATCTGGTTGGTAACAGCATGAACAGATGGTTGGACTAGATTGGCCTTTGGTGTGATTCAGCAAGGCTCTTCTTACGTTTTTAGGTGGTAAAAAACTTCCTGGATAAGTATGGCACTTCAGAGTTCAATTGGAATATTGCATGATTGAATGCAGTCTCTGCACATACAAAATAGAATAGAAAAATCTCTTTCCATTCCTAAAATAGCATTCTAGGATAGTGTAGCAAATTGTCAGGAAAAAAACTGGCTCAGGCAGGTGTGTGTGTGTGTGTGTGTGTTATTTTTTAAATCTCTAGGCCAGTTGCCAGTAATAAACAGATATTTGGACTGATTGCCAATAAATTATTTTGAGTAATGGAAGGATATTCCGAGCAAAAGTCATCAGCATCAGTATAACTTGATGTGCATGCTTAAACTGTGCATTGATGGCTTGTACACTAAGGAATCAGGTTGTGGAATCATAGTTCCTCATTTCACACATGGTTGCATGTGAGCCTGAGCGGTGGATGTTTGTGATTCCTCCCTAGGTGGCCCTGACAACAGGCTGTGTTTATTATTTGTTTATTTATTACATTTCTATGTTGCCCAATAACCAAAGCTCTCTGGGTGATTCATTATTATTATTATTTATTTATTTATTTATTTATATAGCACCATCAATGTACATGGTTCATAAAAATTAAACCACAGAATACAGTATAAAATACAATATAAAATATAATAGCTTAAAACTACAATATAAAAGTGCAACCAGAGTAAAACCTAGCAGCAGTGCAGAGATTTAAAATGCAGAGCAGATTTAAAACTGCAGAGCTAAAAAACAAAATCCTAAAAATGCCTGGGAAAATAAAAAGGTCTTCATCTGGCATTGGAAACGGCATAATGTAGGGGTCGGGCAAGCCTCTGGGAAATTTATTCCACATGGGGTGCCACAGCAAAAAAGGCCCTTCTGCTGGTAGCCACCCGCCTCACTTTCTTAGGCAGGGGCTCCCAGAGAAGGACTGCTGAATATGACCTTAGGGTACATATGGGAGGTACATATGGGAGTATGTACCTCCCATATGTACCCTAAGGTACATATGGGAGGAAGCGTTCCTTCAGATAGCCTGGTCCCAAGCCGTTTAGGGCATTGAATGTTAATACCAGTACTTTGAATTGGGCCCGGAAAGGGACTGGCAGCCAATGTAGCTGGGAAAGTACTGGCATAATATGATCTCATTGGCCAGTCTCCATTAACAATCTTGCTGCCCTGTTTTGGACCAGCTGAAGATCCCAGACTGTTTTCAATGGCAGCCCCCATACAACAAATTGCACTAATCCAAAGAGAAGTTATCAGAGCATGGATAACTGTAGTTAGGCTATGTCTGTCTAGATAAGGGTGTAGTTGGTATATCAGCATAAGCTGATGAAAGGTGCTCCATTCCACCGAGTCCACCTGTGCCTCAAGTGACAGCTCTGGGTCCAAGAGCAGCCCCAAATTACAAACCTGATGCTTTACAGGGAGTGCAACCCACTCCAGAACAGGTTGAACATCACCTAGCTGAGCAGATGAACCACCCACTAACAGTACCTCCGCCTTGCCTGGATTGAGTCTCCATTTATTGGCCCTCTTCCAGTCCATTACTGTGCCCAAGCACTGATTCAGAACAACCACTGCCTCACCTGGGTTTGATGAAAAAGAGAGAAAGAGCTGGATGTTGTCTGTATATTGATGATACCTCAGCCCACACATCCAGATAACTCTCCCCAAGTGATTTCATGTAGATGTTTAATAGCAAAGGGGATAAAATAGAGCCCTGTGGAACCCAAAAGCATAGTTGCTAAGGCACAGAGCAATAATCCCCCAACACCACCTTCTGGAATTGGCCATCCAGGTCGGAGCGGAGCCATTGCAACACAGTGCCTCCATCTCCCAGCCCAGACAACCTATCCAGAAGGATACCATGGTCAATGGTATCAAAAGCTGCTGAGAGGTCCAAGAGAGTCAACAGGGTCACACTCGCCCTGTCCCTCTCCCGGCAAAGGTCATCCCACAGGGTGACCAAGACAGTTTCCATTCCAAAACCAGGCCTGAAGCCCGATTGAAATGGATCTAGATAATCCGTTTCATTCAAGAGTGCCTGGAGTTGCCTTCAGGAGTTCTTGGGTTGAGCTGAGCGAGGTGGGCAGGCAGGTTGCACGGGGGCAGAGCTACCTGGTGACATGGCAGTAGGAGCTATTGGGATTCCTCACACTCATGCTTCCTTGCATGACCCCAACCCCTGACCATGTCCAGCCCAAGTGCGAAACTTTTGAAAATCAAAAATTGACAATAGCAACTGTTTATCAAGGAGAAAACAAGCCTTTCACTCTTCTCTGTGACACTTATTTTCCATGTGCAAACTGTATGTGTGTGTGTCTGTTAATATGCAGAAGCATTCAGTCATGTGATTCTCCTACCTGCAGTCTGAAGTGGTTCAGTAAAAGAAATTTTTTACTACCTAGTTGTATGAACTATGTCTTAACTGAGGCTACTTCAGGGCTGTGCCAGCTTGCCGCTTCCATATCTATTGTAAGGTCCAAGAAACCAGGGCTGGCCCTACCATTAGGCAAAGTAAGGTGGCCGCTTCAAACAGTAGATGGTGGCAGAAAGGTATTGCAGGAGAGGGTTGTGGGCTATATGATACACCCTACGTCCCCTAGGCTGCCCGGCTGCCTTCAGGTGTCCCATTGTCAGTTGTTGAAGGAAGGATCAGTTGTACATGGAATTGCAGGGGGTGGGGGGGGTCATCTTCTTGTCCTTTGCTTCAGGCAGCAAACTGTTTCGGAACAGCCCTGCAAGACGTTTATAGGTTGGCAACCCCCCACCCACCCACCTCAGTACCATACAACACAAGTCTAAAGACTGATGGACATTTGACTGGGTAGTGATGCAGGCCTGAGCTAGACTGAGATCTTCCCTGGAAAGGTTGATGGAATCCTAGCTGTATTGAACTGAAATTCAATTACAAGGAAGTAAAAGGAACATTAAGGCATTAATCTGGGACAATTATAACGTCTCCAATCCAGGGGAAATCAAGCAATTTCTGCCTTCCATTCCCAGTACAAGTTATCCTTAATTCTGTGGTGTAGCACAAAGCAATAAAAGGAACAGAGACAAATCCCACAAACGATTGTTTAACTGAAGACCACAACTGAGGCTCAAACATAATGCTTCTGCTTTGGGCCTTTTGCATGGCAGGCTCTTTGCAGTGAAGTGCAGCAACTGCTTTGAAGCAATTGCCCCCAGCGAGTTCGTCATGCGAGCCCAGAAAAGTGTGTACCACGTGGGCTGCTTCTGCTGTTGTGTCTGTGAGAAAAAGCTCCAGAAGGGAGATGAATTTGTCCTGAAGGAGGGCCAGCTGCTGTGCAAGAGCGACTATGAGAAGGAGCGTGAACTGCTCAGCCTAGTGAGCCCAGCTGCATCTGATTCTGGTAAGGTAGTACAAAGTGTTTTGTGTGCCGCTGAAGAGGTAGCTAGTCCATAGGGTGACCATAAGAAAAGGGGGACAGGGCTCCTGTACCTTTAACAATTGTACGGAAAAGGGAATTCCAGTAGGTGTCATTTGTATGCATGCAGCACCTGGTGAAATTCCCTCTTCATCACAACAGTTAAAGCTGCAGGACCCCTGTCCTCTTTTGTAGAGTGACCAGATACAAAAGAGGGCAAGGCTCCTGTTACAGCTTTAACTGTTGTGATGAAGGGGGAATTTCACCAGGTGCTGCATGCATACAAATGACACCTGCTGAAATTCCCTTTTCAATACAACTGTTAAAGATACAGGAGCCCTGTCCCCCTTTTCATATGGTCACCCTATTAAGCTGTTGGGTCTCTTGCTACTATCTTTCTATTTGATGGTCAGGGTATAAATATTTCCCAATGACTTCCTCCATAGCTAGATCTGTTTTTAGTTTTATGATAAAAAGTGTCATTGGACTACAAAAATATGTATTATTTATTAAGCTTTTAAATTTATGACATCCCAATGAAATGTGGCCAACGACATAGTAATACTTAAAAAGCAATAAAACTAATAAAATATCCATAAGTTTTTTTTTAAAAAAATCTGTATTTGATTTAAATAATTCTGTATCTGCTTAATCCATCAAACATTCCAGAAAATGTTCCAACTTTTTCCTAGTTCTCACTAGTAGTAAACTAACTATATCACTTTAGGCCTTAGCTAGACCTAAGGTTTATCGCGGGATCGTCCCGGGGTCACCCCTGCCTGCTCCCAGGATCCCCTGTGTGTCATTTACATGAATAGGGATGATCCCAGGATAAACCTTAGGTCTAGCTAAGGCCTTAGACGGCAGGACTTGCATGACTGAATGTCCTCCACAAAAATAAAAATAAAATAAAAATCCCAGTACATAGAAAACTAGCATTATTTATTTATTTATTTAAAACATTTATATCCCGTCCTATATCATTAAGATCTCAGAGTGGCCTAGCCTCCTCCCTGACATTCTAGTTTTCTGTGTGCAGGGAATTCTTTGTATGTGGAGAACATTTAATATCGTGAGCTATCTGCAGTCTGAAGTCAGACAGCCTAGAAATAGACTTATCACTTCAGCATGGATGCTGGTGGCTCCGAAGTCAGTGGAGTGGTGAATCCACATCTGGGTTTCTATCAGTCTAAGAGTTCTGACTGAAACCTGGAGTGGATCCACTGTCCCACTGACATCAGAGCCACCAGCCTCCACTGCACCTGACTGAGAATTAGACCTCGGACTGCGTCCAATTTCCTCACTTGAGGGACAGTTACTGAAAGTACCTATTGCACCTTATATAGAGGCCTGAATTACACAAAATCAACAACTGAGGTTCAATTCACATATTTATTTTTGAGATGGTAAAACCCCTACAAATTGTTTAAAAGCAGAGTTGCCCAGATACTAGGATATCTGGGCTACCTCTCCGTGGACCCTTGAAATGTTCACAAAGAGCCATGTGTTGTTTCACACCTCCTCCCTTCCTACAGTTGTTCTCTCCAGATAGTTCTTTGTCAATGCACATTTCAAGTTCACATTTGGACTGGCAACAACAACTCCCAGGTGCTTGGAGAACAGAGTCATCACAGGATCTGTTTGTCTACAGAGCGGGATCACACTGAAGATGGATGTTCCTCTGAATGGACTGATCTCTCTTCTGCGTTAGAGACATCACAATAGTTTTTCGCTCTTCCTTGAATTATTGAAGGATCACACTTTTTTTGTGTGTGTGCATAGGACTGGACTGAAGGTGCTCCTTCTGTGGAGCAGCTTACACAATATACAGCTTCGTTAAGGCAAAGAGGGAGATTTTTTCTGAACGTTTCAGCATCTCCCAACCACTATGTTGTGTAATTGTATTTATTTCATTTCATTTCATTTCTATTGCCCTAGTGAGCGTCGAGGATCTCAAGGTCTTGTGTTGAGGGTGCCACTTTCTCGGGAGAATCAGGCTCAGGGGTCCTGTCTCTGGGGCTTCCAGTGCAGAGGCCTCTGGTTTGAGGGGCTTCTGGCTGTCAGATTCAGTGTCAGAGGGTGGCTGGATTCAACCACTGGCCCTCTTGAATTTACTGCCCCTGCCCCCTCTGTGTCAGAGTCCTGTCTGCTATGGTTGTGGTTACATGAGGTGAGAAAAGGAAAACAGGAATGAATAAGTATGTATATGTGCAATAACGCTTTGCTACCATGTTTGTTTTCTTTTTCTTTTGCCAGCTGCAAATTAATGATTGGGTTTCACAACCAACAAACTAAAAAGGAAATTTGGCAAGGAAAAGGAGGATGTAGGAAGAATTCAACTCTGTCCTTCCCACTTTTAGGTGTGTTACAGCACCATGCCAGCTTTGGCAATGTCGATTTTGAGAGGGAGATGACATTGGAAAATATCATTGCCCTGTAGAACAAAATCAACAAAATGCTGCCATCTACTGGCAAATAGGTGGTTTTGTGACCGTCACAATAAAGTAATGGGATATGCCAAAGGGAAGGAACCATGTTTGATTGAAGTGGCTCAGTTGCTTTGCCCACATAATTTTGTAGAAGTATAAAGCATCATATTCTTTGTGAATGAAACTAGGCTGTGGCGTAGAAGGCCAAGACTACATGTTTTTTTTCTGTTGATCATTTGGGATATCACATTCACATCAAAGGTTCTTGAAACAATTCTGCCTAAAATTGCCTTGCCAGCTACCCCATATCTGCCATTTTACTCAGATTTGAACCCAGATTTGATTATCCTGACTGCAGGTTGTCAGTGTCTCAGAATCTGTGGCCTCCCTAACAACTGGGCATGGACCCTCTATGGACCTCTATGTTCAGATGAAGTGTAGTTATTATCAGTTGATGCTGGGGGCAAACAGCAGAGGCTGCCTAGCTCCATCATGCCATGCTTCGTGGAGGCCCACTGTTGGAGGCCAAATACTGGACTAGATAGAATTTTGGCCTGCAGAATAATTCTGGAATTCTTAAAAAGGTCATGTAGTTCTAATCTGTGTTATCTTTACTCAGAAATGTTTCAATGTGTTCAATGGAGTTTACTCAGAAGGAAGTTTGCAAAGAAGTTGACTATTAAGCTCTCGTATATCAGAGTACTGCAGTTCTAAACTAAAAGCATCGCTTTCGTTTCAACTTTGCAATGTAACCGCCAACATCTCATGGAGTTGCCCTCATTTGTTTTAAGCTGTCTTGAGAGCTTTTTTGACTGAATAGCAGAAGATGAGTTTTTAAAACAAAATAAATAGGGAATCATCTGTGTCCGCAAGGATGACCAAACTCTCACCCGTGACATTTGATCTGTTTCCCTAGGGTGTGAGAATATAACATATTCTTGGCTAGTTGGCATGTTTTTTAAAGCCCCCTTCAGATATATAAGGGAGCAAGGAGCACAATACAAACTTAGGGCCACTTTATGAGAAAATGAAGATAAAGAGCAAACCACTGGAAGCCCATATGTTGTCCATAATCTGCAAAGCCCTCAGTTCAATGACTCCT
Organism: Elgaria multicarinata webbii; assembly: GCF_023053635.1. Classification (NCBI taxonomy): domain Eukaryota; kingdom Metazoa; phylum Chordata; class Lepidosauria; order Squamata; family Anguidae; genus Elgaria; species Elgaria multicarinata. The sequence continues at coordinate 98,729,587 of NC_086171.1, read as the reverse complement.
TCCCCAGAGCCCCAGTGGCCAAGCCTAAGTAAACAGGCGGCTGTGAAAGAGGAGACCTCTTTCCAATTAAAAGTGCACTAACATTTCTCCTTTCCCTAATTCTCTCAAACCAAAGTATTTCTTCATCTTCATGCACGAAACCAGTTCTTCATCGTTTTCCCCCTGTTGAGCCTTGGGGTTGCACGGAGGTCACTGCAGACAATATACACCGCCTGTAGTCCTTTCCCACGTGACATCAGGAAGAGTCTTAAAGATTAATTAATTCCTATCCTGTTCATGGAAGGCTTGAAAGGCAGAGTTAATTAAAAGCACTGCCACGTTAAAGCAGAATCAACTTTCCATCATTTGGAGGGATTTGGTGAGCAGGTGTTTGGGGTGGCGGAGGCACCGTGCCACTTCCCTTTCATGGAATGGGATTCTCTCAGCCGCCTCTGCATTATTCCCTCCCCCACAATCGTTTCAAAGATTTTCCCATTTCATTCTCCTATATAATCAGATGTGGGAAATATTTCATCACCCTGATTCTCTGTGAAAGAGAAACAGGAACTCCTTGCAGTAATGAACTGCCATTTGGAGGCAAACACAGGTTCATTTGATGTGCTCCAACTAAGAATCTGGTAGCCCTGTAGGTAACGAATGAATGGCAGGACCAGACCAAGCTCCAGAGCAGCACATGCAACCAATGCTGAGTTCTGGAGTCTCATAGGTACCCAACTGAGTGGCCCCAAAACACAAACTGTCAAATAGAAGTAAAAACAGTCTAGCCAAGGTAATCAATTTTAATGCTGTCAGCATCTCAAATTTCAAATCAAGTGTCAGGATTTGAAAATTTCAATGTACTTCCACTTTTAAAAAATTCAAAAACCCATTGCAACTTCAGCTGTTGATAGACCTTGTTCTCCATAAGCAGCTCAAAGTGGCTGTAAAATGCTGAAAGGCTCAGAAAATTCTTAAATGTCTAAGAGTGGATACTGTGTGGCAATCAGGTTTCTTCATGGTGCACCAGTGTTATATTGATGTTTCCTGCAGTAGACACATAACGTTTGATTGACAGATGCATGTCCCTGAACACCAATGTGCACGTGTCTGGACTGCCATTCCCTGCATCAATGCACATAGGCACTTAAGGTTATACTTCTGTCAGTCACACCTTGCATGTGGATATTATTTATTAGATTTGTATCTACTTTTGTCTGCAATCCCCAAATTAGCTCACTACATTAAGAAAATTCAACAGTCCCATTAAAAACCTTGCATTTATATTGAGGAGTAGGGAGAGAAAGGAAAGGGGAACAGATTGGGAAGGAGGAGGAGGAGGAGGAGGAGGAGGAGGAGGAGGAGGAGGAGGAGGAGAAGAAGAAGAAGAAGAAGAAGAAGAAGAAGAAGAAGAAGAAGAAGAAGAAGAAGAAGAAGAAGACATGCAAAGGGGCACACGCTTGATCTGGTTTTCTCGACTGGACAGGAGGATGGTGATCTGGAAGTGGGGGAACTAACATCTACCCCCTTGTCATGGTCAGATCACTTCCTATTGAGGTTTAGACTCTCGGCGGCCTTTCCCCTCTGCAAGGGTGGGGGGCCTATTAAAATGGTCCGCCCCCGGAGGCTAATGGACTCCGATGGATTCCAGAGGGCTCTGGGGGATTTTCCTGCTGATATGGCCGGTGCTCCTGTCGAAGCCCAGGTCACTCTGTGGAATGCAGAGATGACTCGGGTGGTTGACACAATCACGCCCAAGCGTCCTCTCCCTCTGAGCAGAGCCCGGTCAGCTCCTTGGTATACACCTGAGCTGAGGGCAATGAAGCAAGAGGGGAGACGGCTAGAACGCAGGTGGAGGAAGACTCGTGCTGGGTCTGATCGAACACGGGTTAGAGCTCACTATCGAGCCTACTCTGTGGCGGTGAGGGTGGCAAAGAGACAGTTCTTTTCCACCAGCATTGTGTCTTTTCAGTGTCGTCCGGCAGAGCTTTTCCGGGTGGTTCGCGGCCTGTTACATTCTGGGCCGGGGCGAGAGATGGTGGAACCCTCGGTAGCACGCTGCGATGAGTTTGCACGGCACTTTGAAGATAAAGGCGCTCAGATTCGTCATGAATTGGACACCACACTTAATGCAGCTCCACTAGTAGAGGCGTTCAGAGCGCCGTCCGTTTCAGTTTTATTGGATGAGTTTCAGTTATTGAGGCCCGAGGATGTGGACAAGGTGCTTGGCCAAGTCCGGTCGACCACCTGTGTGCTTGACCCTTGCCCCTCGTGGCTCATTACATCAAATAAGGAGGGGATCGCCGGCTGGGTCCAGGAGGTTGTAAATGCCTCCTTGAGAGAGGGAGTGGTGCCGGCCTCTTTAAAAGAGCCGGTAATTAGACCACTCCTGAAGAAGCCTGATCTGGACCCGGAAGATGTTAACAACTATAGGCCAGTGGCTAATATCCCTTTCCTGGGCAAGGTGCTTGAGCGGGTGGTTGCAGGACAACTCCAGGCACTCTTGAATGAAATGGATTATCTAGATCCATTTCAATCGGGTTTCAGGCCTGGTTTTGGAACGGAAACTGCCTTGGTCGCCCTGTGGGATGACCTCTGTCGGGAGAGAGACAGGGGTAGTGCGACCCTGTTGGTTCTCCTGGACCTCTCAGCGGCCTTCGATACCATCGACCATGGTATCCTTCTGGATAGGTTGTCTGAGCTGGGAGTTGGAGGTACTGCGTTGCAGTGGTTCCGCTCCTACTTGGATGGCCGATTCCAGAAGGTGGTGCTGGGGGATTATTGCTCTGTGCCGTGGCTCCTAAGCCATGGGGTTCCACAGGGCTCTATCTTATCCCCTATGCTGTTTAACATATACATGAAGCCGCTGGGGGAGGTTATCCGGAGATGTGGACTGAGGTGTCATCAATATGCGGATGATACCCAGCTCTACCTTTCCTTTTCATCAAACCCAGGTGAGGCAGTGACTGTTCTGAACCAGTGCCTGGGCACGGTAATGGACTGGATGAGGGCTAACAAACTGAGACTCAATCCAGACAAGACGGAGGTACTGTTAGCGGGTAGTTCATCTGTCCGGCGAGGTGATGTTTGCCCTGTCCTGGACGGGGTTGCACTCTCCCTAAAGGATCGGGTCCATAGTTTGGGGGTGCTCTTGGATCCAGAACTGTCACTTGAGGCACAGGTGAACTCAGTGGCAAAGAGCACCTTTTATCAGCTTAGGTTGATATACCAACTACGCCCTTATCTGGGCAGAGATAGCCTAGCTACAGTTACCATGCTCTGATAACCTCTCGCTTGGATTACTGCAATGCGTTATACGTGGGGCTGCCTTTGAAAACGGTCCGGAAGCTTCAGCTGGTACAAAATAGGGCAGCAAGGTTACTAACAGGGACTGGCCGGCGAGATCACGTTACGCCAGTCCTTTTCCAGCTTCATTGGCTGCCAGTCCAGGTCCGGGCCCAATTCAAAGTGCTGGTATTGACATTTAAAGCCCTAAACGGTTTGGGGCCAGGTTATCTGAAGGAACGCCTCCTCCCATATGTACCTACCCGGACCTTAAGATCATCTACAGGGGCCCTTCTCCATGAGCCCCTGCCAAAGGAAGTGAGGCAGGTGGCTACTAGGAGGAGGGCTTTCTCCGCTGTGGCACTCCGGTTGTGGAACGAGCTCCCCAGAGAGGTCCGCCTGGCGCCTACACTGTACTGCTTTCATCGCCAGCTGAAGACCTTTTTATTCACTCAGTATTTTAACACTTAATTTTAACTTAAATTTTACTGTTTTAACTCTGTATTTTAATCTTATATCAACTTTGCTGTGTGGTTTTATCCTGGTTGCGCTTTTTATACTGTATTTCGTAATTGTGTTTTTAACCTGTTGGGTGTTTTATTGTGGTTTTAATTTTTGTGAACTGCCCAGAGAGCTTCGGCTATTGGGCGGTATAAAAATGTAATAAATAAATAAATAAATAATAAAATAAATGAAGAAGAAGAAGAAGAAGAAGAAGAAGAAGAAGAAGAAGAAGAAGAAGAAGAAGAAGAAGACACCTCCCTTACATGGAGAATGTTTAGTTTCTCTAAACATGGGGGAGGAGAACAACAGAAGAGGTTGTGATGATGGTGCAAATTAATGTAAACAACTATTTTACTTATTTCCTTCTTTCTGAATAACATGCATCATATTTTCCAACTTTGAGCAATAGAGATGATGAGAACTAGGAACATAACTTCTGTGGTGGGGGAGCAGTCCAGCTGATCCAGGTGCAAGCACTGGGAAGTTATGTGGCCAACATTGGTGTATCTGTACGAAATGTTATGGCCATATAAATTGTGGTTATACTCTTACGACAACATCCAATGCATTTCTACTTAGAGGTAAATTCTATTGAATTGAATGGGCCTTACTCATAGGTAAGTTGATAAAAGATTTGAACAGACATGCCCAGAGTGCACGGTTAGTGAGGCCAAGTCTGAGCAGAAGCTGTGCACTAGGAACATAGGAATCTGCCTCAGGTCAGATCAGACTATTTGTCCATCTAACCCAGCACCTATTCTAACTGGCAAGGCTACCTGCTACTTTTAACTAGAGTTGCCAAGCATTGAATGGAGACTTTCTGAATGCAGACCATGTACTCTACTGTGGAGCTATGCCCCCTCCCCTTATACAGTCTTTTACAGATGAAACTAGGGCATAGCTGTTTAGACCTCACATTACCGATGATTTACAGACGAGTCATCTTGTCATATCCTGCACAATTGTATGGTGTGCATAGACAGGGTTATCAGGTCTCCAGCATCCAGAAGTCTGTAATCCAAAAGCAGCATCTAGGACTGTCACAAAAGTATCAACTCTTGAAAGACAAAAAGCTAATAGTGTAGCAAACTGGCAGTTGAGTTGACTTCTCACAGATGATGGAACAGGGTCCTCCACTGCACCTGAGGGAAGCAGACTAGCTTGGGCTGGGGGTACAGGACAGGCCGTGTGGTGCAGCCTGTTCTGTACATAAAAGCCAACTGTTGACCAGGGACCAACAGAGCAGGACATGGTTAGCAACAGCACCATCTCACCCATGTTCCCCAGCAACGTGCACACAGGCTTACTGCCTCAGATACTGGAGGTAGCACATCACCACCACTGCCTGAAGGTAGGGTCAGCCCTGAGCATTGTGTATTGTTTTATACTCTCTTTTTAAAAATTCTACACATGCAGTAAACCATGAGGTACGACTGAGGTGGTAGAATAGATGGTATCTAGTTTAGACTGGAGGTGGGGATTACAGTTTCAGTGTGCTCCATATGTTTGTTTGTTTTAAATGAACAAAACACTCCTTGCAAGTATAGAACTACCGTAGTATGAAGTGGCTTGGGCCAGTTCCTACTGTGCTAATTTTCTATTTGTAAGGAGCTGTTAATCTTACCGTGCAGCCTGAAGTGAGGCATTTACTTTAATCACCTCAGGATTCTATCTCTTCAGTCTGCTTTATGTGCAGATCAGGCTTCCATATTCTCTCTCTCTCTCTGCGTGTGTGTGTGTGTGTGTGTGTGTGTATGCGTGCATAAGCACACACACACACACACACACTAGTGTAGAACATTTCACTAGAATGCTAACCTTGTCAAATTAGGATTATGTCATTTAGATGTTTTATTTATTTATTTAGGTATTTATTCTCTGCTTTTCAAGGCAAAGAGTATAGTCATAATTGAGGCCTACATCTCCCAAGAAAAATATCCTGGTCAGTTGCATATATTAGTTTAATTATACACATACCAGTTGAAAATCCTCATTAATTGCTCATCAAAGGCACTCTGCACCGGTGGAACCATTAGAGTTAAGCAACCACTTTCAGCTTCTGGAGAATGAGACTGAAGGACAGTTTGCAGAGGAAGAAGTACAGGAGACACCGTGCAACAGTGAACAAGAGGCAGAAGGTTGATTGACCAAGAAGAAGAGAAGAGTAGTCGCTGAGGGAGACTCCCTGCTACGTGGCATTGAAACCCAAGTATGTCGTGAAGACCCATGGACTCGCCAGGTATGCTGTCTCCCGGGAGCTCAAGATTAGACAGGTGACTAAAGGGTTACCAAAGCTCATAAAGCCCACGGACACATACCCCTTTCTTCTCATCCATGTGGGAACAAATGATGTCGCCAAGCAGAGCTATTAAGAAATCATTTCAGACTTTGAAGCTCTGGGAAGGAAACTGAAGAACTTTGGGCCCCAGGTAGTTTTCTCATCCATCCTCCCGGTTCTTGGAAGAGGATTACAAAGGGAAAGAAAAATACTCCGGATGAACGACTGGCTTCGAAGGTGGTGCTGTCGTGAGAGTTTTGGATTCTGGGACCACGGGCTACACTACTTGGAACATGGACTGCTGGCAAGGGATGGGTTGCACCTCACAAGGGCTGGAAAGAATGTGTTCGGCCACAGCATGAAGAACGTGATCAGGAGGGCTTTAAACTGAATCTTACGGGGGCGGGAGATGTAAATTTCGAGGCAACAATGGATGAAGGCCAAGGCACCACAGTACAGAGAACAGCTCCAATAGTGCCCCAAAATAGTGTCCACAACAATGTAGGAACAAAGCCAGACTATAAAACACATGGTCTTCGATGTCTATATACTAATGCCCAGAGCATGGGAAACAAACAGAACGAACTTGAACTCTTATTACATGAAGGCAAAAACGACTTGATAGGTATAACTGAAACTTGGTGGGATGACTCCCATGACTGGAATATAGCAATTGAAGGATATAACTTGTTCAAAAAGAACAGAAGAAATAGAAAGGGAGGTGGAGTTGCACTATATGTTAAAAATACCTATCCCTGCACAGCAATACAGGCAGATCAGACTGGGAGCCCCATCGAGAGCATCTGGATTAAAATAAATGGGGCAAGGAATAAAAAGAACATGATAATCGGAGTCTACTACCGACCACCCAATCAAGGAGAAGACGAGGACGAAACTTTTGAGAAACAAATTGCCAGTGTTTCAAGGAAGTGTGATGTAGTAGTGATGGGGGACTTCAATTACCCTGATATCTGTTGGGAGACCATTACTGCCAAAAGTGGCCCTTCCAAGAAATTCCTGACATGTATGGGTGATAACTTTCTCCTACAGAAAGTGGTGGAAGGAACTAGAGGGTCAGCAATCCTTGACTTGTTATTGACCAATAGGGATGACTTAGTGGATAAAGTGGCAGTTACGGGAACTCTGGGGGAAAGTGACCACGTCATACTTGAATTCTTGATTATGAAGGAGACAAAAGTCGAGCGTAGCCATACACGTACTCTGGATTTTAGGAAAGCTGATTTTAATAAACTCAGAACTATAATAAGTAAGGTCCCGTGGCAAGGGAGCCTAAAAAGAAAAGGAGTGCAGGATGGGTGGGAGTATCTAAAAAATGAAATTTTAAAGGCACAGTTACAAACAATTCCAACAAGGAGAAAAGATAGAAGACAACAGAGGAAACCAATGTGGCTCCACAAAAAGCTTATTGATGAACTGAAAACAAAAAGGGATACATATAGGAAGTGGAAGGAAGGCCAGGCTACAAAAGAAGAGTACAGACAAGTGGCGCAGAAGTGCCGAAATGGCGTCAGGAAGGCTAAAGCTGTGAATGAGCTGAGATTAGCGAGGGATGCTAAAAGCAATAAAAAGGCTTTCTTCAGATACGTGAGTAGTAAAAGACAGAGGAAAGAAATGGTGGTTCAACTGCTTAATGAGGATGGCAAATTGATAACAGACGACAAACAAAAGGCTGAAGTGCTCAATTCCTACTTTGCCTCGGTCTTCTCCCAAAAGCGGGTCTATGACCCCCCTGGAAAAAGTGAAGCAGAAGTTGAGGGGGCAGGATTGCAGTTTGAGATTGATAAACAAATGGTCAAAGAACACCTAATTTCCTTGAATGAGTTCAAATCCCCAGGGCCCGATGAACTGCATCCAAGAGTAATGAAGGAGCTAGCGGAAGAACTCTCAGAACCTTTGTCTATTATCTTTGCAAAATCATGGAAGACGGGTGAGGTGCCGGACGACTGGAGGAGGGCTAACGTTGTCCCTATCTTCAAAAAGGGCAAAAAGGAAGAACCTGGGAACTACAGACCAGTCAGTCTGACATCCATCCCTGGGAAAATTCTGGAGCAGATTATAAAGAAGTCAATCTGTAAACACCTTGAAATCAATGCGGTGATCACTAGAAGCCAACATGGATTTGTCAAGAACAAGTCCTGTCAGACAAATTTGATCTCATTTTTTGATAAGGTAACCTCCCTTGTGGACCGTGGGAATGCTGTGGACGTCATATATCTTGACTTCAGCAAAGCTTTTGACAAAGTACCACATGATATTCTGATTAACAAACTAGCTAAAAGTGGGCTAGATGGAACAACTATTAGGTGGATTCACAGTTGGCTACAGAATCGGACTCAAAGAGTACTTATCAATGGAACCTTCTCAAACTGGGGAGAGGCAATGAGTGGGGTACCGCAGGGCTCAGTCCTGGGCCCAGTGCTCTTCAACATTTTTATTAATGATTTGGACGAGGAGGTGCAGGGAATGCTGAGCAAATTTGCAGATGACACAAAACTGGATGGGATAGCTAATACCCTGGAAGACAGAAACAAACTTCAAAGTGATCTTGATAGGCTGGAGTGCTGGGCTGAAAACAACAGGATGAAATTTAATAGGGATAAATGCCAAGTTCTACATTTAGGAAATAGAAACCAAAGGCCCAGTTACAAGATGGGGGATACTTGGCTCAACAATACTACAAACGAGAAGGATCTTGGAATTGTTGTAGATTGCAAGCTGAATATGAGCCAACAGTGCGATATGGCTGCAAGAAAGGCAAATGCTATTTTGGGCTGCATTAATAGAAGTATACCTTCCAAATCACGTGAGGTACTGGTTCCTCTCTATTCGGCCCTGATTAGGCCTCATCTAGAGTATTGCGTCCAGTTCTGGGCTTCACAATTCAAGAAGGACGCAGACAAGCTGGAGTGTGTTCAGAGGAGGGCAACCAGGATGATCAGGGGTCTGGAAACAAAGCCCTATGAAGAGAGACTGAAAGAACTGGGCATGTTCAGCCTGGAGAAGAGAAGATTGAGGGGAGACATGATAGCACTCTTCAAATACTTGAAAGGTTGTCACACAGAGGAGGGCCAGGATCTCTTCTTGATCCTCCCAGAGTGCAGGACACGGAATAATGGACTCAAGTTAAAGGAAGCCAGATTCCAGCTGGACACCAGGAAAAACTTCCTGACTGTTGGAGCAGTGCGACAATGGAATCAGTTACCTAGGGAGATTGTGGGCTCTCCCACACTAGAGGCCTTCAAGAGGCAGCTGGACAAGCATCTGTCGGGGATGCTTTAGGGTGGATTCCTGCATTGAGCAGGGGGTTGGACTCGATGGCCTTGTATGCCCCTTCCAACTCTGCTATTCTATGATTCTATGAAAAGGGATTTGGTTGCCATGATACTTGCTTTGATTACCTTCAGGTTAGATTATTGCAATGCTAGGTCTTTGTCTAGCTTTGCTGACCATTTTTAGAGAGTTGTGATCTTTGGTAACTCAGAAGTAGATTTGTATATATGCCACTGTAGGAGGTGCAATACATAATTAACTCCACCTCCTAAGACACCATTTTTTGTCTGGCTCTGCTTAATAACCCTCAGTATTCTGTTAAAAAACAAAATAGATCCTGTTAAAGACCCCAGAAAAAATGTATACATAAGGACCTGCATTTGGTATCCAGCTGGTTTCTGGGCCCAATTCAAAGTGCTGGTATTGACTTTTAAAGCTCTAACTAGCCTTGATCCAGGGTACTTAAAGGCCCTGTGTTGAGTGCTACCACCCTCCCCATCTGAAGTTCGGCGGTGCCAACTCGATCCAGCCTTTGGAAATATGTCTGGCCATTTTGCTGACTTTCAGGAAAATGGTCCTCTCTGTGGACCATTTGTGTCACTGGCAGAAGATGGAAATTAATTTGTTTTAACTGATTTTAATTTGATCTTATATGCGTTGACTTATTATGACTGAAATGGTTAGAGTTTTATGCCATTTTCCTATAAAAGTAAGAGCTCAGGCTTGCCTTTCTTCATTGTCACTCTTTCATCCAGATACTTCCATGTTCTTTCGGGCCTTATTTGTGTAAATTTGGGGGGAGGGGAATTAAACAGCTCCCTCTGAGTATAAAGCTTTTACATGCATTTTAAGCAAAGGCTGCTTTGCAAATCGCACTGCATGGGACTGTTTTAATCTTTTAAGGTAGAAGTGATGATGAAGAAAGCCTGCGCAAAATTGGAGAAGGCACTGGGAAAATGTCTGAGGAGACCAAGGATCATAAGCGGCCCAAGCGGCCCAGGACAATCCTAACAACACAGCAACGCCGGGCATTCAAGGCATCATTTGAAGTGTCTTCTAAGCCATGTAGGAAGGTACAGTTTAACAATCAGAAAAGACTGAAATTGTGGATTTTGTAATTGTCTGAGTAGGTCAGTTTATACCAGCTAAGAACTCATTGTATCCCTCGGCCACAAATGAAGTCCTGTTTTCATAATTCATCAATATTGTGAAGGCAATATAAATCTCAGCCTGCACTACTTTTGGCCCACCAAGAGGAATGAAGCCGACTAGTCATGTACTATGGTTTGCAGATGCTTAACTATGGCCCTTTCTACACCTAAGAATTATCCCAGGAAAATGGAGGGATCGTCCCTGCCTACTTCCAGGATCCCCTGTGTGTCATTTGCATGCACAGGGATAATCCTGGGGGAAAAGGCAGGTGTAGAAACGGCCTATCAGTCCTAAAGAGGCAGCAAAAAGAGGAGGTTTTACGGAGTCTCCAGTGGGTCCCTGTAGATGGTGATCTGTGTTTGTTGGTGGGCTGCAAATTGTACAGGTTTGTCTCACACCTCACTTATAAAAACAAAACGCTAAAACATTGTGGGGTTTTAGTTTAGAAAAAAAACCCTAAAATGAGCAGGGCATGATAGGAATTTATAAAACCATGTTGCCTTTTATATTTTGAGATACGTGCTTGAAATCTGAATGCTGAAGTTCAAAAGTATCCTGTTCTTAAAGTTTTGAATTTCGTGAGAAACCTAAGAATCAAGTTTGAGATTTTGTGGCAGATGACAATATTGAATCTTGTTTCAGTGTTGAAAATTCTACATCTTTAGGATTTTGTTGATAATTTTGTCTCTGATTGAAGTAATAATTATGTCTGTTCTGGCATTTAACAAAGGTAAGAGAAACATTAGCAGCTGAGACGGGGCTCAGTGTCCGAGTTGTACAGGTCTGGTTCCAGAATCAAAGAGCTAAGGTAACAACATTTCTTATTACATAACTTACTACCTGATGTGGATCTTCTACTGAGATTTCACTACAGAACAATTGAATTAAGGAATGTTTCAGGATTTTCTAACCTTATTTATTTATTTATTTATTACATTTTTATACCGCCCAATAGCCAAAGCTCTCTGGGCGGTTCACAAAACCTCTGTGAACCTTAAAAACCTCTGTGACCTGGGTTCACACAACACAGCAAGCTAGGTGCCCGCAGGTGCCATACAAAAATGTGACAGACCTCGGGGGTAAATTATCCCATGGTAGGCTGTCATGTCATAAGAAACATGTCGTTGTTAACTAGGAGGACGGCCTATCTACCGTATTTCTTCAATTCCAAGACACCATCGATTGTAAGACGCACACTAATTTCAGTACCACCAACAGAAAAAAAGCTGTGATTCTAAGTAATAATAAACGCATCTGTGATTCTAAGACGCACCCCGTTTTTGGAGATGTTTATATGGGGGAAAAAGTGTGTCTTAGAATAGAAGAAATACGGTAAATAGCAATGTGGCTTCCCCCCCCCCCATTTTGTTGTTTATTCGTTCAGTCGCTTCCGACTCTTCGTAACTTCATGGACCAGCCCACGCCAGAGCTTTCTGTCGGCCGTTGCCACCCCTAGCTCCCCCAAGGTCAAGTCTGTCACCTCCAGAATATCATCCATCCATCTTGCCCTTGGTCAGCCCCTCTTCCTTTTGCCTTCCACTTTCCCTAGCATCAGCATCTTCTCCTAACCCAAAACAAATGTTAAACACTTTGTTTTATGACATTTCATGGGTAGTAATGGACAATCATCCTTAAATACATATACACTGGGAACACTCTGCCAAGTGGGACTGTAACTATCACATCACTGTGCCTCCAAATCCCGTATCAACCAAGAGTCCCAGAAGGGTACCGTGATTAATGGTATCAAATTCTGCTGAAAGGTCCAACAGAACTAACAGAAATGCAGTCTAGCTCCCAGCGTAAGTCATCAACCAAAACGACCAAAGCTGTTCCTGTCCCAAAACCAGGCTTGAACCCAGATTGAAAAAGATTCAGAAAATCAGTTTAATTCAGGAGAATTTATAGTTGTGAGGTCACCAGTCAATCCAAATGATTACTCAAAAAAGAGAGATTTAAAACTGGCAGATAATCGTTAAGACTGGTGGGAGCTAGTGAAGGTTTCTTCAAAAAAAGTCTTTAGGGACCATCTATAGATAATCTGGGACATGGCCTTCTTTCAAGGAAGTATTAACAGTTTATACCCCCCAATTGGCCACCCCACCCTCACCACAACTCTTATAAGCCAGGGCAGACATGGGTCTAAGGAGCATGTAGTTGGCTTGACCCTCCAACCAACTTCTCAGTCCACCTTCTCAGTCTGAACAAACTTAATCTCATCCATCAACATTGGACAAGCAGCTGCCTTATTAATCTCATCAAAGTCTGTATTCAAGTTGAAGTGAATCTGAGCAATTTTTGTTAGCAAAGTGTTTTTCAAGCTCATCACAGAAGACTTCAGATGGCTCCTCCTCACCACCCCAGAGGACAGAATGGAGTAGGCCTTAAACCACTAAAAATAACTCCACCAGACAATATTGCGCTGACACAATAGAGGCAGAGAAGATTTCTTCACTGCCACAGAATAGTCTCTAAAATAGTCTCTAACCCTTGTTCCATCAGATTTGGTCAATGCTTTTCTCCACCATTGTTCTAGTCATCAATCCACACACTTCACTGAAAAAAAAACTACTCAGAAAACCAAAGATCTAGGACTCTACATCCTGGTTGAAAACACTTGGGACCTATTCCACAGATCAACCAGACCTTTGACAGAATCAGCAGCTCTAGTGTCAGGAGAATACCCCAGAGCTAGCATTTGATTGAAAATCCACCTGGGCCCACAAGGGCAGTGGACACCCCCCCGTCTAGCCCTCAGGCACAGGTGGACCCACCCGGCACTGGGACAGGCCTTTCGAGAGCGGTCAGACCCAGGTATGCCCTGACACATGCCCTTTGTCATTTTCCGCCACTGTGTTAATGGCGACTGCCATTAACGTGATGGGGAACGTATGCAGTTTCCCCAAGACTGTAATTTCCAGCCTTGGGGAAATTGTGTTTCTCTCTCCCTTGCTGATCAGGGCCTTAAAAGTCCTATTAACAGGGCATTTAAGGCCCCCATCAGTGTGTGGGGAGAAAAACATGATTTCCCCAAGGCTGGGGAAATGGTGTATTTTTCCTCTCCACTCTAATGATGTCTGCCCCCCACTCTGTGCCAATCAGGGCCTTAAAGGTTTTATTTATTTATTTATTTATTTATTTATTGCATATCTATACCGCCCAATAGACAAAGCTCTCTGGGCGGTTCACAAACATTAAAACCATTCAAAGTATAAAACAAACAGTATAAAAACATGATATAAACTACAATGTAAAAGCACAACCAGGATAAAATCAGCAGCAGTGCAGAAATATAAATTTAAAATACAAATTTAAAACAGCAAAGTTAAAATTAAATTTATAGACTGTTGAAATGCTGAGAAAATAAAAAGGTCTTCACCTGGTTTGATGAAAAGGAGAGGTATAGGTGGGTGTCATCCGCATATTGATGACACCTCAACCCACATCTCCAGATAACCTCTCCCAGTGGTTTCATGTAAATGTTAAACAGCATAGGGGATAAAATAGAGCCCTGTGGAACCCCATGGCCTAAATGCCATGGCACAGAGCAATAATCCCCCAGCACCACCTTTTGGAATCATCCATCCAAGTAGGAGCGGAACCACTGCAACACAGTGCCTCCAACTCCCAGCCCAGAAGGATACCATGGTCGATGGTATCGAAAGCCGCTGAGAGGTCCAAGAGAATCAACAGGGTTGCACTCGCCCTGTCCCTCTCCTGGCAAAGGTCATCCCACAGGGCGACCCAGGCAGTTTCTGTTCCAAAACCAGGTTCCAAAAAAAGGCCAGGTCAGCAAAGCCTATGTCTGATACTCAGATGAAAAAGAAAAAAATCCAAGGACCCTAAAAAAATCCAAGGACACTAAACCTGCCTCTGCCCAAAAATTATCACTTGAGCAGACACAGAAGCTACCATCTCTGCCACCACTATTAGACTCTCCAATACTTCTGGCAAGAACCCTGATGTCGAGATTGGAACTGTTGGCTATGTTTGTCAAACCCTCGGGATTGAGGTCAGTATCACTAGAATCACATTGATCTCAGAAGGGGAGATAAGGACATATCACTCCGAGGGTCAATATCAAAGTACCATCGAGAGCACCACCGTTTTAAGAACTAGGCGCAGAGAATCTTCTCCAGAATCCATGAGATCTGATGAACCAGAAATATGTTACAGCTCTCAACATCGATCTCACTCTCCAACAAGGGACTGGGACAGATACTCAAATTGGTCCCTCCTGCCTAGGATGCATTACCATTATGAGGACTGCCGTTATCCTAGGGAGAGAGATGTCTGTTATGAAAGAGCCAGGTATTTGGAAGCAGTATCACCCCATTACTTGAGAAGATAAGCCATTGAGAAGGTCATTCATTGGAGGTCAACATACCGAAGAGGGATGGGGGACTTCAACCTCTCTTGGATTTGACGGGGCTGGATGAATTTATAAAAACCATGAGATTTTGGTTGACAATGTTATCAACAATATTACCACTCCTTTGTCAAGTCTTCTGGTTTGCAGCAATACATCTAAAGGATGCATACTTCCACATAGCTATAAGAGAAGACTATCACAGGTACCTTCGCTTCATTGTAGGTACTGAAATGTTCCAGTTCAGAGTGCTTCCCTTCAGTCTATCGACTGCTCCACGAGTTTTCACGAAATGCATGATAGTTGTGTGTGCGTTTCTTCAAATCCAAGGAGTGGAAGTATACCCTTACTTTGTAGCCTGGCCTTCCTCCCACTTCCTATATGTATCCTTTTTTGTTTTCAGGTCATCTCTAAGCTTTTTGTGAAGCCACATTGGTTTCTTTTTTTGTCTTCTATCTTTTTTTCCTTGTTGGAATTGCTTGTAATTGTACCTTTAAGGTTCCCTTTTTACAAAATTACCACCCATCTTGGACTCCTTTTCTCAATAGGGCCACTTGCCATGGGACCTTACTTATAGTTCTGTGTTTATTGAAATCAGCTTTCCTAAAATCCAAAGTACGTGTATGGCTACACTCAGCTTTTGCTTCCTTTAAAATCAAAAATTTTAGTATGACATGGTCACTTTCCCCCAGAGTCCTTGTAACTGCCGCTTTATCTACTAAGTCATCCCTATTGGTCAGTATCAAGTCAACGATAGTCCATCCTCTAGTTCCTTCCTCCACTTTCTGTAGGAGAAAGTTATCACCCACACATGTCAAGAATTGGAGAGGTTCCCTTTTCTACATGTTCCCCCTTTTCTTATTGATACTGAGAGTACTACACAAGATAAGAACGGAGGACACAGAATGTATATTAGTGACTCCATGGTGGCCGAGACAGCCATGGCTCACCCGGTTAATACAGATGGCACAGAGACAGTACATTTGGCTCCCATCAATACCGACGCTGCTAACCAGAGATCAAGGCTGATAATCTACCCGGACCTTTAGAACCTCAAACTCACGGCATGGAGACTCAAACCTCGAGCAGCAGATTCCCTGCTGAGGTGATACTGGTATTACAGGCTGCTCGTAAACCAGCTACCAGGAAATCTTACTCCACTAAATAGAAAAGTTTTCCCTATTTGCAGAGCAGCATGCATTTAATCCTGAATCAGCAACTTTAGAAGAGATCTTTAGAAAAGATCTTAAGATCTCTCTATGACAAGGGGTTCAAAGTATCGTCTATTTGAGTCTATTTGGCAACACTTTCAGCCTATTGTGGGTTCATCCATGGCTCGTCTGGGTTTTATTTATTTATTTATTTATTTATTACATTTATATACCGCCCCATAGCCGAAGCTCTCTGGGCGGTTTATAAAAGTTAAAAACAGTAAACTTTTAAAAAGTATACAAAATTTAAAAAGCATCAGAAACATAAAAACAACAGTATAAAAACAACAGTATCCATTTAAAAACAACAGTTCTGGAATCCGTTAGAAAACAAACTTAGTGTTGTTAAATGCTGTTAAATGCCTGGGAGAAGAGAAAAGTTTTGACCTGGCGCCTGAAAGATACCAGTGTTGGCGCCAGGTGAGCCTCATCAGGGAGATCATTCCACAGTCGGGGGGCCACCACCGAAACGGCCCTCTCCCTTGTTGCCATCCTCCGAGCTTCTCTCGGAGTAGGCACTCGGAGGAGGACCTTAGATGTTGAGCGCAGTTCACAGTATATGAGGGGACTCAAAAATCTGATGTCTTATTCTCTCTTGGAGCCTTTCTGTAGTACTGAAAGCCATTTAAGCCTATGGCTAAATCAGACATAAGATTGTTGACATGGAAGGTAGTATTTCTCATAGCAATTACTACTGCAAGGAGAGCGAGTGAACTGGCAGCACTAAGAATAGACTCTCTTTACCTAATATTACACAAGGATAAAGTGGTTCTGTGCCCGAATTTGGAATTCCTGCTGAAGGGGTTTCTGACTTTAACATAAATCAAGACATTGTACTACCAACATTTTTTCCCTCGCCAACATCACCGGTGGAGATGATGCTACACTCCCTAGATGTCAGAAGGGCCCTTGCCTTTTATAAAGCAAGAACTGAGGCATTACGGAGAACTAAAATACTCTTTGTGTGCTATGGGGGACCGAAGAAAGGATTTGCGGTCTCATCACAGAGGCTTGCCTCATGGTTGGTGCAAGTGATTAAGTTGGCATGTGAGCTTTCTGGCCTACAATTGGAAGAGACAGAGCTCATTCAACACACGGTGTTTTGACATTGATGGACTTTGGGAGAGGAGTGTCGATACCACAGTTGTGCAGGACAGCGACTTGGTCGAAGCCTGCCACATTCATTTCGCACTACCGGCTAGATGTGAAAACTCAAGCGGACTGCGCATTTGGCTGAGCAATTCTCTCTTCGATTCTACAATGAACAGCCACCTACTCTCCTCCAATAAGTAAGCTACTTAGTCGCCCATATGTGTGATGCATAGAGACCATGAAGAAACCATGAAGAACAGGTTGCTTACCTGTAACTGGGGTTCTTTGAGTGGTCATCTGTGCATTCACACAACCCTCCCACCATCCAGCATTAAAATCACTACGCTGGCTGTCAATTAGTTTCCGGGTGAAGTATAAAGTGTTGGTTGTTACCTTTAAAGCCCTACGTGGTTTGGGTCCGAGTTACCTGCGTGATCGCCTTCTCCCATACAATCCTCTCCACACACTCAGGTCCTCTGGGAAGACTTCAATCCAGTCGGCAAAAACTAGGCTGACAACCGTTACCCAGAGGACCTTCTCTTCTGTTGCTCCCAGACTGTGGAATGCAATTGAACGTCTTCCAGAATTTAAGAAAGTCATTAAGACAGATCTCTTCTGGCAGGCCTACCCAGTTGGATTTTAACATGCCTTTTAATAATATGCTGCCTTTTAATAATATATTTGTTTTATTTGTTTTCAGTCAATCATATGTATTTTATGGTGTTTTGTATTTGTGTTGTACCCCGCCTCAATCCAGAGGGAGAGGCAGGTTGTTGTTGTTGTTGTTGTTGTTGTTGTTGTTATTATCCCCGCTTCAGTGTCGATAACATTATGCTGTCGCTACCGAGGCCTCTTTGCTTGGGACCACCAAGTTGGTCTCAAGGAACTGAGGAGGCAAGAGGAAATCAAGGTGCATGTATAGTGGACAGTGGGGGAAGGGTTTCCACCAAAAACATTTCCCTCAGCTATGGAAGTTTACTGAAATGATCTCCATGCAGGCACAGAGTGCATAAGTGTGAATGAACAGATGACCTCTCAAAGAACCACAGTTACAGATAAGCAACTTATTCTTGTCAGCTCAGTATACTGGCAGACTGGGTTTGATCTATGAGTCTTGGACTTTCTCCTTTGCCTGGACTCATGCGGCAAGAAGTTGTCTGTGCAAAAACAATGGCACAGAACTCCTTGCATCTGTTGGGTTTACCCTTCCCTGGATCTTGTTTAGGCCTTGACCATGTTGCCTTTGAGTTACCAAGGTATGATCCAAGGTTGGAGTAGCTCTCTTTGGGTGGTTTGTTAGGCATTTCAAGGATTTGCTCCCTTGATTGCCTGAGGAATCATGTCAGGAATCATTCCCCTTCCTTGTATGGGTTTGGACCCCGTGTATGGATTAACCTTTCCTTGTGTTCAGAATTGTGGAGATACCAACAGGGATACAGTGTTGGTAAGGATCTTGTCATGGTAGTAGTGATTAGCTTTTGGACTTTTCTGGAATTTCTTGGAGCCTATATATAGCTTCTGACCATGAGCTATATGATTTCTGAAGTGTATAACCACTAAGCTTTTGCTGTGAGATTTCCTGCAATAAAGAAGTCTCACTGATTTGGGTGTCCCGTGTCAGTTTGCTTGTCTGGGGGACCAGGAAACCTAAAAGAAGCCATGAAATCCTGAGCTACTCTTATCAGGCAGGACTCAGCATAAATGTTGAAGTCCCCTAGCACAATCAGCTTTGGGGACAACAGCACCATGTCTAAGACCAACTCAATCAGCTCAGGCATGGAGATGGTTGATCAGTGAGTGACCAATACACCAACAGAATTCCTTTTTCGCTGCCCTATCATCAAGCCACTTAAATCTCAGAGATTTCTAGACCGTTTACCTCATAGCCCTGCCCTTGTAATGAAGTCCCAGGGGAAAAAATGTTCTGATTTGTTTAACCACCTAGTATAAGCATAAAAGAACAAGAAAGAATTGGGTAGACATCACCATAGTCTTTAACAGATTGTCTAGACTCCATCTTTCAAAATGCCTGTCACCAAATTTTAACTGCACCTATTTCAGCTCCTAGAACACTCACAGACATCATTCTGGAGTCTAAATATATGTTTTTGGAGTCAAGGAATTCAATTATAAGGTTCTTTAATTTGTATGGATGTTAGATTTTATGGTAAACAGGTTTCAGGTTATTTATTAAATAAAATTTGTCATAAATAGAGTGGTGCTTGGGATGCACTGAATGCAAAGTGTTTAGTGTAAGACTTCAGAATCAGTAATGAAGGGAAGCCATTATTACAAATCCCTTAAGGGTTTCTTTATTTTTGAAGAAGTAACATATAAGATGAAATTGATGGCATTTTGGGAATATAGGACCAAAGAAATATGTACTGAGACGATCAAGCAAGCAGAGAAAGTGAAATTGCATCTTTCAACAAAGAATGTAACAATATACCTAGCCGAATTTAACAAACTTTTATCTGGGATGTCAGAGCTGTATGAAGAGTTCAACTAATTCTCTAGTGATTTTGCCAGGAAGTCTGATATAGATAGATAGATAGATAGATAGATAGATAGATAGATAGATACTGGGATACTTTCCTTGAACTAGTACACCTAGTGAAGTTTCTAATAGCAGCCAACAGAGATGGTAATTGGGATAACCACCTTCAAGCTGTTCAAAGTATTCTAATGTTCTACAAATTTGACAGTATTAACTACTTATGGTATGCATCATGGTATCTGGAAAAAAAATGAGAATGTTATCAACGGATCATCCTGAATTGTACCCAAAATTTATTACTGGCATTTTGCAGTATGAGAAAGCAACAGTCATTCAGTGCGGTGTCACCAGACATGAAATTAGAATAAACTATACAGAGATCTCAAGAGAACTCAAAAGGAATAATTGGATAGACACGACAACAAATGTATGGCAATGAATGCTAACAATAAGCAATTCTTTCAGAAAAATAATTTATGCTAACAGTACCAGCTACAGAGAGACAATTGTTCATCATGAACTGTTTGGAAATTTATCTTCCAATGTATTGCTGTCTGTTATCATGCTCTGTGAATTCATGATCAGCAGGGACAATCCATATGAAATATCCAGTCAGACACAGCTTCATAATTTCATCACCCAACAGTGTGCATACCTAGACAGATCACTCTCCGCCTCATGAAAGTGAAAGAACATGGGGACGGAGGTTACTTAACATTTAGAAGAAAACTAAAAAACTTTCAGACGTCATTACAAATGTGAAACTACCAACAACAGAAGAATGCCTATTCCAAAATCAAAGTCTACGCTAGGTTACTACAAAAAAGATATTGCTGCCACAAAAAAAAGATACTCAGAAGGAATAATTGGACAGACAAGACGACAAATGTACATTACTGATGTACATAGCTAAAGAAAGTGGAGAATGTATGAAGGATATTTTAAAGTACAATCTATTGCCATCAGATATGCTGTTTGATGACATGGCTTTCCCACTAAACCAGTAAAACATCTTTTGTTGCCTGAGCTTGAGAAGCAACTGGAGATGTGAGATTACTGCTTTCGATAACATGACATCATAGAAACTGCTGTTATTGTCGATTTTATGTCACAAGTTCGCCAACAGAATCAAAGATATGATTTTTTATTTTATTTCTTTGCTTTTGACAAACTTTGGGCAAATGCAGTGCTGTACCAAAGAGTAGACAGAGTAGATTTTGTGTTTGATAGTTACATTGAACAGTCCCTTAAAGAGGGGGAAAGAGAACTATGAAAGAATGCTGATCCAATCAAACTGATGAAGATAGAATGTGATACTCCTATTCCTGTTCAGATGGACAGGTACTTGTCTTCCCATCAAAAATAAAGAGATGCTCCAATTGGCTGCCAGTAACTGTTTCATCTACAATGTAAAAGTGATGAGCATGATTACAGTGTTAAGTGGAATCATGACAGGAGACAATAATAACAGAGACACAGTTATAGTTAGAAAGCAGGAGGATGGAACTTCCTCTGAGCTTCAGATCTCTGATGAAGAAGCAGATGTTAGAATGATAATCCATCTGTTCCATGTTGTTCAGTCAGGAATGAAATGCCTCATAGTAGTATCAAATGACTCTGATGTAGATGTACTCTTCCTTTGATATATATTTGAACTATTCACAGTTTGGAAGAAATGTGGATAAAAGTAGGAGTGAGAGTAGGAGTGCAAAGCATCTTAGAGCTACTCTGTACAGTATTCTAATTAAGGCACATATCATTACAGGGTGTGATGTCACAAAACTCCATGAGATGGTCAATAGAGATGGGCCACACGGCCAGAAGCCATTGCTTGGCCCTAAAGACGCTGAACTCCCTACCTGCTCTCTTGTAGGATGTTCACGTACTGGAGTCCATTGATCTCATTATGGCTTCCGCTGCCTCACCTCTCCAAGATCCCAGAGCAAACTGGGCATGGGATCTGGGTGCAACCTGGCCATAGGGGCCAACTCCTGGAATCTGGCCATCTGGTTACACGACAAGACATTGGCATTTCCATTATATAGTCCCGGTATGTAGTGGGCAAAACTGGTAAGATTATATTGAAGGCAGTAGGAAATCATGGCCCTTACTAATCTCATTATGTGAGGGTTCTTAGATGACAATGAATTTACTACATGAATGGTGGGTAAGTTATTACACCAAAAATGGACTGCAGCATTGGAGAGAAGCTTGGCCCAAAGCCCAACTGCCACTACGATGGGGAAGAGCTCTAAAAATGTTAAATCCCATTTCTCTCCAATGCCGAGTTCACTACTGGGTGCACCAATGGTTGCAGAATATGATGCCGAAACCAAGTGAGCCAGAGGTGTCTGAGTGGACTTGTAGCTGTGCCTCCAGTAATAACTCTTTTCTCCAGAACGATACCCATTGTACTTAATCAAAAAGGTCTCCCAGACCGCCTGCTCTCATCTTGACCAACACCCATCTGTGATGAAGAGGGTGTTTTGTCCTCCTCAAGGCATGGCATAGACTCTGCAAGCAAAGTTCAGATGCCCAACTAGTTCTTGCAGCTGCCAAAGGGTGACTTTGCAGGCCGAACTGCCCTGGGAAATCAATTTACAGAGTGTGTTGAATTTCTCAGCCAGGAGACTGCAGCACTGCAACGTGGACTCAAGTTGAATACCCAAAAAGGCCAATACTGTTGCAGGACTGTCTGTTTTTTCCTGGGCAAATAGCACACCAATCTCCTCGGCAAAAGACTCAAATTCAGTCATGGAAGTTCTACATTGTTTGGAGTGTGCTGGGCCCGCAAAAAGGAAGTCATCCAGTTAATGTATTGAGTTATTAGAACTGGTGTGATGTCTCCAGGCCCACTCCAAGAAGGTGCTAAACTACTCTAACACAGAGCAGGTTATAGAGCACCCCATTGGAAGGGGCAATCAATGTAGAACTGGCCCTGGAAGGAAAACCCCAAAAGGTCGAAGTCATCTTGATACACGAGGAGAAGGTGAAAGGTGGTTTAATATCACACTTTCCCATCAGTGCTCCCTTCTCACAGCGCCGAACCATTCACACAGCACTGTCGAAGGATGCATAATGTACTGTGCACATTTCTGATGGGATGTCATCATTGACCGATGCGCCCCATGAGTGTGACAGATTATGGCCTTCTTAAGGACGATGCCTAGAAGGGACACACTGAGCAATGGCAAGGGGGGGGGTTTGAGAAGGGGCCCAGAACATGGCCTGCCTTCACTTCCTTGCCAATCTTATCCAGTACCGCGATGGTTGGAGCCACTGTAGTTCTGGCATCCTGGGCCTGGGTTTCTTGAGCCAACTCGGTCGCAGAGGTTACAGCTGAAGCACTGCCAATCAGTCTGTTAGTCTCTAAAGGAGCCGCATGATCTGAAACAGCAGCCTGAGCCCAGTTAGAAGTGCACCTGGTACTAGGCCCTTTCCCTGGGCCAGAGCCCTTGGCCGCATTTGATTGTCGTTTAAGCCTGGCGTTATCCTGCTCCAGTGCTGCACAGCATTTCAGCACTAGGGTAATGCCGGGTGTCTCTTCATCTAATGAGGAGAATGGCTGCTACAGGGGATGTTTATCCGGGGGGTGCACTTTGCCCTTTCCCTTTTTGCCACCCACTGCTTTTGAGGGGAAGTATCCTTGTAACTGGGGCCCAGTGCCTTGTATTCCTTGCCCCAGATGTATGGCTTGTTTCAGTCCCCACTGAACAGCTCAAGGTTGTGGGTATGAAATTTCCAACTCTAAACAATGTTCCACCCTTGAAGCTTTGGCCACAGTGGGGGTGAACTCGCTGCCACTATGATCCCCAGGAAGCTTCTCAAGTTCAAGCAGTTCACTAGCCTGAAAAGGACAGCAGTGCCGGGCCTGATTTATTCTAAATAGGGGGATATGAGGAACGAGCAAGAGATATGTGGGGCCAGTTCTCTAGCCTTGCCACCAGCATGTGTATTTACCCAGCTGCATGTCGCTGGGCTACCCATGTGGTGCGGGCCTGGTCAAACCCAAGAAGCTGGCTAGGCTGGTGTTAGTTCCAAGTGAGGGGCGCCCCACACAGTGAAGGGGGTGCTACTCTGTGTCCCGGTAATTCCGGGGAATGGTTGGCTGGGTCTAAGCTGAGCTGGCTGGGGGAGCAGGGTCAGGTGACGTCCGCTGCGAGGTGCTGGGGCCCAGGCTAGAAGCCACAGACCTGACGATATCGGGAAGAGGGGAGGGGGGATGTAGCATTCTTCCCTTCTCTCCTGGAAACGTCAAGGGAGGGGGATCCTGAGGCAGACACTAACAGGCCAACGCCCCTCTCCTTCACCATTGGCTATGCTCTGACGATGCTGTTTCATCAGAGATGGAAACAGAAAGAGGCTGAGAACCACATGGGGCTAGCCTTTATAGGCTTGACTGCACCCACACTGCATGCATGCAGAGCACACGTGCAGTGTCCATCTGGGTCCTTCCTGACTGCAAAGACACCTCCCGCCCAAGACACGCCAGCTGGGCGGGGAGCAGGCTTCTGGTAAACTTTGGGATGATCTGTTGGTAACTTTCCCATTTTTTCCAGATACCATGATGTATACTGTACCATAGTCACCAGAATTACATCTGTAAGCGTTCTAGTAGCTGAAATAGGTGCAGTTAAAATTTGGTGGCAGGCATTTTGAAAGATGGCATCTAGAAAATCTGTTCCAGAATATGGTGATGTCTACCCAATTTTTTCTGGTTCTCTTACATATTCTAGGTGGTTTTGTTTGCTACACAAATCAGAAGAGAACCCTTTACAGGGCTTCATTACAGGGACTGGATTATCAATGGGCTAGACTCAACAATAG
This sequence comes from Elgaria multicarinata webbii, assembly GCF_023053635.1. NCBI lineage: Eukaryota > Metazoa > Chordata > Lepidosauria > Squamata > Anguidae > Elgaria > Elgaria multicarinata. The sequence continues at coordinate 98,705,105 of NC_086171.1, read as the reverse complement.
GTCACTGTGACTCCATTAGATCTAGCCAGCTATTGTATGCAAAACCTGGTGGGCACAGCTGGGTCAGATTGCACCCACACACACAAAACTTCACCCAACCAGGTTTCAGTCACACATGTTTCAGTCAGCTTGTTCATCCAGAATTAAATCCTGGAGTGCAACACTCTTCATTAACTGATCTGGCTTTAAGCAGCAGCACTTTCTAACCTGATAGATCTCCTCTAGATCAGTCAGGAATGTGAAGGTTGCATGGTGAACAAGAAGGAGGTACAGCCACATGATGTCTCCTCTCCCTTCTCCTCCATGGGCCTGCTCTGTCTCCACCACCATACCTTCCTCTACTTAAAACAACAGTAAGCAGCACCCTTATTCCCACCTCCCCACCCTGCCAGACATAGCTCTTTGGTGTTCTTGTAGCTATGCTTTTAGCATTAGCTTTCTTGTGGCAATAGAAACAGTTGTGAGTAGAGCAAAAGCTAAAATATCTGGAAAGAGGCTAAGTTAGGGTGACCATATGAAAAAGAGGACAGGGCTCCTGTATCTTTAATGGTTGTATTGAAAAGGAAATTTCAACAGGTGTCATTTGTATATATGGAGAACCTGGGGAAATTTCCTCTTCATCACCACAGTTAAAGCTGCAGGTGCCCTGCCCTCTTTTAAATCTGGTTACTCTAGTATAGCTCCTGCAGCTTTAACTGTGGTGATGAAGAGGAAATTTCACCAGGTTCTCCATATATACAAATGACACCTGCTGAAATTCTCTTTTCTATGCAACTGTTAAAGATACAGGAGCCCTGTCCTCCTTTTCATATGGTCACCCTAGGCTAAGTATCGTTTTGATTTTGAAACTCCAAAATCTGCATATGGAGAATGGCATCTTATGAAAATATTGAAATTCAGAAATCAGATTTAAAATTTTTATCGTAATAGTTCATTTTATCAGCATCACAAGAAATGGACGCTGATAAAAGGCACCTGGACAACCATCTGTCAGGTGTGCTTTAGGGTGGATTCCTGCATTGAGCAGGCTTTATAGGCCCCTTCCAACTCTATGATTCTATGATACATTGGGCTACGTTAATCTTCTGGGACATCATTCCCACCATTAAAAAAAACTAAGTAGGGGAATTGTCTTGTTCTAACCCTTTCTCCCCTTTTGGTAATAGATGAAGAAACTAGCAAGACGACAACAACAGCAACAGCAAGATCAGCAAAGCACACAGAGGCTTTCTTCTGGTAAGCTCTGCCCTCAACCTTCATCTGTCACGGAAACTTTCTGTCACTCTCCATCTTCAGCCAGTATTCTGGAAGTAGGAGGTGGGTTCTCTTCCTCTCCAACCCCCTGATAAATACAGGAGTCCACCTTAAAGCATACCTGACAGAAGGCTGCCCACCTGTCTCTTCAATGTCTGTAGTGTGGGAGAGCCCACGACCTCCCTAGGTAATTGGTTCCATTATCCTGCTGCTCTAACAGTCAGGAAGTTTTTCCTGATGTCTAGTCGGAACCTGGCTTCCTGTAACTTGAGCCCATTATTCCATGTCCTGCACTCTGGGATGATTGAGAAGAGATCCTGGCCCTCCTCTGTGTGACAACCTTTCAAGTATTTGAAGAGTGCCATGCTTTTTATGGTTTTAAATTTTGTATATTTCTTTTTAATGCAAACTGATAAGAGAACTTCGGCTATGGAGCAGTATATAAATGATGATGATAATAATAATAATAATAATAATAATAATAATAATAATAATAATAATAATAATAAGGCTCTCTTCTTAGGGCTTTGTTTCCAGACCCCTCATCATCCTTGTTGCCTCCTCTGAACATGCTCCAGCTTGTTTGCATCCTTCTTGAAGTGTGGTGCCCAGAACTGGACACAAGAGAGGCCTAACCAGTGCCGAATAGAGGGGAACCAGTACTTCATGTGATTTAGAAGCTATACTTCTATTAATGCAGGCCAAAATAGCATTTGCCTTTTTTGCAGTCACATCACACTGTTGGTTCATATTCAGCTTGTGATCTACAACAATTCCAAGATCCTTCTTGTTTGTAGTATTGCTGAGTCAAGTGTCCTCCGTCTTGTAACTTTGTGTTTGGTTTCTTTTTCCTAGATGTAGAACTTAGCATTTATCTCTATTAAATTTTGTTCTGCTGTTTTTGGACGAGTGCTCCAGCCTATTAAGATCACTTTGAAGTTTGCTTCTGTCTTCCAGAGTATTAGCTATACCACTCAATTTTGTGTCATCTGCAAATTTGATAAGCATTCCCTACACCTCTTCATCTAAGTCATTAATTAAAATGTTGATGAGCACTGGGTCCAGGACTGAGCCCCGCTTGTTGCCTCTCCCCAGTTTGAGAAGATACCATAGATAAGCACTCTTTGAGTATGATTCTGTAGCCAGCTGTGGATCCACCTAATAGTTGTTCCATCTAGCCCACTTTTAACTAGTTTGCTGATCAGATGATTATGGGCTACTTTGTCAAAGCTTTGCTGAAGTCAAGATATATTATGTCCACAGCATTCCCACAGTCCAGAAGGGAGGTTACCCAATCAAAAATGAGATCAAATTAATCTGACAGGATTTGTTCTTGACAAATCCATGTTGGCTTCCAGTAATCACGGCATTATTTTCAAGGTGCTTACAGATTGACTGCTTTATAATCTGCTCCAATATTTTACCAGGGCTTGATGTAAGAATAACTGGTCTATAGTTTCCAGGTTCCTCCTTTTTGCCCTTTTTGAAGATAGGGACAACATTAGCCCTCCTCCAGTTGTCTGGAACTTCATTCGTCTTTCATAATTTTGCGAATATAGTAATAGACAGTGGTTCTAAGAGTTCTTCTGCCAGCTCCTTTATTACTCTAGGATGCAGCTCATCAGGCCCTGGAACTTTGAACTCGTTCAAAGAAATTAGGTATCCCTTGACCATTTCCTTATTAATCTCAAACTGCAATCCTTCCCCTTCAGCTTGTACTTCACTTTTTCCAGGTGGGTCATAGAGCTGCTTTTTGGAGAAGACTGAGCTAAACTAGGAATTGAACACTTTGGCCTTTTCTTTGTCATCTGTTATCAATTTGCCATCCTTATTAAGCAGTTGATCCACCATTTCTTTTCTCTGTACCTGAACAAAGCCTTTTTATTGCTTTTAGTATCCCTCGCAAGCCTCAGCTCATTCTCAGCTTTAGCCTTTCTGATGGCATTTGTGCACTTCTGTCTGTACTCTTCTTTTGTAGCCTGGCCTTCCTTCCACTTCCTGTATGTATCCTTTTTTGTTTTCACGTCAGCTCTAAGCTTTTTGTGGAGCTACATTGGTTTCTTCCTTTGTCTTCTACCTTTTTTCCTAGTTGGAATTGCTTGTAATTGTACCTTTAAAATTCCCTTTTTAAAAAAAATTCCCACCCATCTTGTATTTTTTTTCTCATTAGCGCCACTTGCCATGGGACTTTTCTTATCATAGTTCTGAGTTTATTAAAATCCAGAGTATGTGTATGGCTACACTCAGCTTTTGCTTCCTTTAAAATCAAGAACTCAAGTTTGATGTGGCCACTTTCCCCCAGAGTCCTTGTAACTGCTGCTTTATCCACTAAGTCATCCCTATTGGTCAGTATCAAGTCAAGGATAGCCAATCCTCTAGTTCCTTCCTCCACTTTCTGTAGGAGAAAGTTATCAGCCACACATGTCAGGAATTTCTTGGAGGGGCCCGTTTTGGAAGAATTTGTCTCCTAACAGATATCAGGGTAATTGAAGTCCCCCATCACTTCTTATTGTTAGGCTTGGAAAAATGATAAGTTCTTGACTTGGGGAGGCTGTCACAAGATCTAAGGGCCATAACGTTTCATTCACTTTGCCTTTACACTAAGACCTCCAACTGCTATATTGTTCCTGAGATGGCACATATTGGTGTAGGGGTGAGTGGGCATGTCTGTCTTGAACTTGAAAGTAGGGGTGCTAGGAGAGCTCACAACTCCTGGGACTAGATGTTCAAGAATGCAGAGGGCGGGCATCAGTAGAGACGATAGAAAAGAGAATTGGAAGGTCCAATTCCTAAGAAAGTGATCTTATGAACTCATGCCTTTGACTCTCCCATGTCTTCCAGGTCAGACAAACAATGTCAACAACACTGGGCTTGAAAGAATCATGAACTCATACACCACCTTGCAACCACCCCAACAAATGTTGGTTATTGATCAAAGTGTCTACAGCTCAGACCCCTTCCGGCAAGGGCTCACTCCACCACAGATGCCAGGGGACCATATGCACCCTTATGGTAAGGACTGAAGAGCTGCATGTTACAGATTCTGAGGCAGCCATAAATTGAGTCAAAATTTTAATATGCCGTTCCCCTAAAAAAACCCACAACCTTATACTTTCGGTATGCTCATTGAAAGCCCTCAGCTGGACCAAGATGAACCCCTTAACAGTACCAACTTAGGATGTCAAGAACCCATGGAGAAGTACTCCTGGGAGTTTGCCCCAAACTCTTTGGAATTTCCTTTCTTCAAGGAGATGAATTTTCAGAAGTCTTCTAAGACAATATTTATGCTGGGAATTGGCAGCTAGGCTTAAGCTAGTGGAGTATGAGATCCTAAATATGTCTTATCTTTTCTACTGATTCCAATTTTATCTGTATTTATCCACTTTGGACCCCTGGGAGTGGCTTAGTAGATGGCAGAAATCAGAAGGAAGTTCTCATGTGTAGTTGAGCATCTTCCATTCATTTCAGTGGTGCTTATATGTGAAAACCTCTACTTTATTGTGCCTCCATTGAACCATTTTTTTCTTCATCTGTCCTGAAGGTTCTGAGCCTCTTTTCTGTGAGATGGATAGTGATGACACCTCCCTCAGCAACCTGGGTGATTGTTTCTTAGCAACTGTGGAATCTGGGCCCTTACAATCAAGGATGGGAAACCCAATTGACCACCTGTATTCAATGCAGAGCTCCTACTTCACATCTTGAGGACTTTGAGGCCCTGAGCAGAGCCAGTTTTGGGCTCTTGCAGATTTCAGCCAGAGAGAAGGTGGAAGAAGACTACAATTAAATGTGATTGTTTGTTTCACTAGGAATCATAGAATAACATGTGAAACCAGGAACTGAAAATCATTTTATGTATTTGGAAATTGCTAACTTCATTTCCCATTTGGAAAGTCTAGTGAAGGCCTGGAACATTTGTGAAGAATGTTTCAAAACTCTGTTCTCCATTTGCTAACTAATTTATAGAATTGAGTTTAAAGTTTTGAAATGTCAAAGAATGGAAAAAAGCAAGACATAGTTTTCTTCTGTTTTATTTGAAATTCTCTAATTCAAATTGCAAAAAGTAGTACTTTCAGTTTAGCCTAGATCTGCAATGAATATTCCCCACTTTCAATTTTTGGATTGAAATAGCAGTTATGGTAGGTTAGAAAAGTCTCCCAAAAGTACTTATACTTTTCAAATATTCATCTTTTTGCAATCTTTTTGGGCACGATGGTTTCCCATGGATGCTGCTGCTTTGGTATCATTTCCCCCTTGGTTGCACTTCTTTCCCCTTCCTCAATTAGTCACCATCAGAGATTGCATAATGACTAGTATAACATCAGAATGTTATGAAGTCAATTAGATTTGACTACACAATGATATCACTGAGGGCAAGTGAGAGTAACAGCAATTTAAACAAATAAGTGAGCATTTTTGCAAGGAGTGAGGGAGGAACATTGAAAATGGCAGGCATTTTTGACACTGCTGAAAACGTTTACAGAGAAAACATGACTAATTTTTTCATGCAGATATGGAAAACTGGAAGCTTTTTAATCTCCCACTTTACTATATGAGATGGCTGGCAAGAAGCAAGAATGTCTGTGTAGCAAGGTGTATGATTGAATGAATGTGTGTGCAGATAGGGTGTGCAGTGTGTGCAGATAGGGTGTGCACTTGTACACACAGTACTGCAGCAGGTTTATCCCTAATAACAGAAAAGTACGGTACAGCACAAAAAAATTATTTTCTGTGTGAATCTTATTTAAGGAATTGCTTGATGCATTTAAGTTATGTAATGAAAGAACTTGATTCTTTAAATAAAATATTGCATTTAGTTTGCAAAGACTGAGAGCAGAGAGAAGGAGTAATCTCAGTTTTCAGTTTTTGATGTTTAAAATTTCCTCATTCGTTTTCAAATGGAAATCCATGTCTGGAAATATCAGGGTGACCAATTATTCCTTAGGCATGCAATCAAGCTCTGTTAAAATCAAGAAATCAAGAATGCTGCCATTGATTTCAATGTAATTTTGGTTGCATTCATTGTTAGTTCTGTGAAAGAGAATTACCAGAAAGAGAAAGAGAGTCGAGTCTTATCATATAGCATCAACAACAACAAAAAGTAGTTGGAAATCATTCTTCTAAATGAATGCATATTTCAAAGCAATGGAAAGATTGCCTTTAAAGTTTCTAATCTGACTTCAGAGTACATAAACTATGGATTTCATGGCCTATGAAGAGCTTAAGAATCCTCCTACTAACAGTCAAAAGGGACACTAATGAGCTAAAATGGTTGACTCCATCCAGATGCCAGAACTTGCATTATTGCTGGTGATTATACTATTTAATGGATGGATTTACAAAAGCCAAGCAGAATATGAGAACCTGACCAAAAACACCTACGTATGTATCCAGGTCACAACTCTAGAAAAGACTTCCAGTGAATTCTGTAGGCCATGAACCACAGGAATACAAACGACGTACTTCTAGGTAAAATAGACTAGCTCAGTCTTCTGCCTCCTGAATAATGGACTTTGCCAGTGTAACCAAGAAAGCTACTATTGATCTGACCAGAGTGAAGGATCACACAGCATATTTCTCTTTAGCGCTCTGAGACTGCCATCTACCATCTGGCCCACAGTACCTTAAAAGGATTGACTGTGTAGGGACTGGGGAGGAGCCAGGCGCGTGGGTTCCTCTGACATGAAGCTGAGGTAATCCAGCAGTCTGACTGCTTTTTCTTTCTTGGGCACTATGGCAGACAGACAAGAGCTGGAGAGTTGCAGCCCCACAGTAGAGCAACCTGAGAAGCTGAATTGACCATGCTCCTCTCTGTAGTATGAGGCACAGAATTATTCCCCTCCATCCTACCCCCAAAAATGTGATTGGCAGTGGGTTTAAAGCTGAAGACAGACAATATTTCAGAGTTGAAGACAGACTGAAAACAGGATCACTAACTCAAATGGGGTGTGCACTCACTCCACTCTTTCCTCTGCTAAGACAGCTTTTGCAGGCTTATGTGTTGTTTCAAAAACTTGTTTGACCAAAGTCAACAGTAGGATAAAAGAAATACCAAGAGAATACGAAGTGAAGACTCTCACTTTCAACTCTTAAATACCAGTGTCCGAGTCCAGTATAAAAGAAAGTACTTCACAATCTGCCATTAGTATCAATGGCAATTAGTATAAATGGCTTGTTTAAATAGGATTGGGTGAACAATGTAGAGGTAGAACTATCAGTAGCATTTATATGTTGGGGTCTAACAAGAGGAGACAGAGAACTCCATCATGTTCTGCTTGTGAGTCTGAAGCCCTTGTTAGTAGACAAGTAGTCCATTGGGATGACCAAGAATGGCAGGGTAGTATAGAAGCCTCCGGGTTGGTTGAGAAGTGGCAACTCTGTTAAGCATTTGGATACTTCAGGCCTACTAAAGAAAGTGGAGATCTAGCATGGAGTCACATAACCATGTATTTCAACTGCAAGCCTGGCCATTCTGAAAATGACTATTTTTGATTAATCCTATCTATTGTGTGCAGGCTTTACCAATAAAGAGACTAGGGACTCTTGCATGCGATAAACTTATCATATGGCAACCACTATGTTTATTCACCTCTACCATACTACATATAAATGTCTTGGGGTGAAATCTTGCTGACCCTTCATGTATAGAATAGTATGTGGAGCTACTTTATAGAAGTCAGCATAGCCCTGCCCTTTCCCACCAGATTCCTCTGCACTAGGCTACCATAGTGCTGGGCAAATAGCATCTCAACAAGCCTGTACCCTCCAAGATGAGGCCTTCCAAGCTTCCCCTGGGAGCATCCATCAGTTTTCTTCAGAAACAGGTGACTCCAAATGGGGCCATAGGGGAGACTGGCCAGACAGATGCTCCCAAGGGAGGCAGCAGGACAAGGGTGACCTGGTCACTTGGATGGGGTGGCTCTGCTCACAGTTCTACCCTATAGGTACAGCAGCATTGCACTCAAAGGAGGGGGAGATTATTGTTACCATTGTGAAAGCATACTGCATTCATGAAAAATGTTCTCAGTATTGGCATTTGGGGGGGGGATCATATAGAATCAATTTGCAAACTTTTCCATGTAAAGCCATATTTACATGGATACTTTCTTCCCTTGCCATTTTTTTTAACCTCTTTTATGTCTCTGAAAAACGTTCTTTCCTTTAAGGCCTCTGCTGAGGTTTGCACAGACACGGCATCATCATCCCTATTATAGTTTGTGTTATATATTAATATTATGCTCTTTACTCATAAATTATGTAAAAAATGTTGGATGAAAAGTAGCTGTAATGCTTTAGGTTTGGGCCATGTTAGATTATACACTGAATGTAACAGAATTTGACAAGTTGTTGCAACTGCCACATCGATGGAAATGAGATTAAATGGGGGGAAAGATCAACATACAAATGAGAGTTTGTGAGAGTTTGTTGAAGAGGTGATATGGAATAGTGGCTCAGAGTTTAAGCCAAGGAGTCCTCAATTAAAATCTTACATAAGCCGGGAATTCTCTACATGGATTCAGCACCAACTATGTCACATGCATTATAGCACATGATGTAAGTGAAGCTTCAAGCAAAAATCACTACTGTGTAGTGGAAGAGGGCAGGCTAATCTGACTGAGTCCATAGCATAAGGAGTGGAGATTTAACTGCCCTCATCTGCCCTGGTCCTGACAAACTCTTCCACACATATTTTTTTTATTGTACAACAATAATATATTTATTGCTCAATCCACAGATCATTGCAACACACATACAAACTTGACATTTTGCTATACTACATATGATAAAAATTACATATGGTTAAAAATTACAGAGCTTTCAAATACGTAACATGCATTACTGAAAGGATAGGAAGATCGGAGCACAGCGGACATATAGAAACCTTTAATTGCTTCTCAGTGACATTTCATTTATATCTCTGAATCTTTATAACAACGCACACCAATAGTATCTAAAAACTTTGCTCTACATCTGTTAGCTTTCACTGCGAATAGTTCAACCCTTTGTATCACATATGGGTTGGTTGAATGTAATAAATACCTCAGTTTTTCCTTAGCAACCCAGTATTTCACTTTCTTTAAAAAAGGCTCCAAATAACTTTTCCTTATATCTATATATAAGGGGCGGTCAAATACATAGTGTGTTATGTCCTCTGGAACTGGCTCTCCACAAACACATAACCTGTCTTCTACTGGTATCCGTGGAATCTCCCTCAATTCATCACAGTATCCATTTGTTCAAACCTTAAACGTGCGAGGGCTTTCCGGTGTTCCATTTTCATGGGTATTGATAGGTATTTCTCAAGTTGGTGCAGATATTTTGTGCTAGCTAGCCAGTTCGCTGTTCTTAAGGATGTGAGCGCTGTTATACACCTAAAATTTGGCTTGAGAGGGAAGTTAAACTTTCCAGTTTGTGGCTCAGTGGTAGAGCACCTGCTTTGCATGCAGAAGGTTCCAGGTTGGATCCCCGTCATGTCCAGGTAGGGCAGGGAAAAATCCTGTCTGGAACCTCGGAGAGACACTGCCAGTCAATTTTGACGACTGTGGACTAGAAGGACCAAGGATCTAACTCAGTAAAAGGCAGCCTCCTGTGCTGCCTTTTACTGAGTCAGCAAGAGAATGTCAAGACTGGCAAGAGGATTTCAGATAGAGGAAGGGGCAACAGCCAGCTGTTTGTCACCTTGCAGCAGCATTCAGTCCAGCCGTGCTTTTTAAACAACCAACCAACAACTAGGTCTAATGTGTAATGTAATGTAAACCATGGGGGATTTGCTCCTTGGGCTGTCAAAAGGACTCAGTTAAACTCCAGGTTCCAAAGGAAAAAGCCTCCTTAGGAACAGAGATGGAGATAGGGAAATCTGAGATTTCAAGCAACAATGCAACCCACCTAATGCTAGAGTGTGTAAAATGAAGACTGCCAGGTTCAAAACTGCTTGTAATTTCTACCCTTTGACAACCAGGATGATCAGGGGTCTGGAAACAAAGCCCTATGAAGAGAGACTGAAAGAACTGGGCATGTTTAGCCTGGAGAAGAGAAGATTGAGGGAGACATGATAGCACTCTTCAAATACTTGAAAGGTTGTCACACAGAGGAGGGCCAGGATCTCCTCTCGATCCTCCCAGAGTGCAGGACACGGAATAATGGGCTCAAGTTAAAGGAAGCCAGATTCCAGCTGGACATCAGGAAAAACTTCCTGACTATTAGAGCAGTACGACAATGGAATCAGTTACCTAGGGAAGTTGTGGGCTCTCCTACACGAGAGGCCTTCAAGAGGCAGCTGGACAACCATCTGTCAAGTATGCTTTAAGGTGGTTTCCTGCATTGAGCAGGGGGTTGGACTCGATGGCCTTAGAGGCCCCTTCCAACTCTACTATTCTATGATTCTAAGAGGGTACTGCCAGACAAGACTTTTATTACACCATCATCCTGCCTCATTCACCAAATTTTACGATGGGGGTATGTATGATGAGGGCTAACACCCTCTTCTGTTTTCCCACCATGTCTTTCATCTTTTTTCTTACCACAGAAAATCCATTAAGCTGAAAAACGTGGAATACCTGCAAAATGCCCTCTGATTGCTAGTATGAGAAGCCCTCGATCTGGAAACACCCAGTGAACCCCTGATCACAAATCCTGGCTCAGTGAAGAAGCAAAGCCATTTTACAGCTGGCCAGAGTTATACTTCTCTCCACCAAGCCTGCAACTGTAAAGGAAAATTATTGGTTGATGCTGATATAGGAAACATAAATCTTGATATTGAAAACAATTTCTGGAACTGAGTCCCATATTATTTAGAGCTCTTGGTTGAAGAGCTAAGAGCTGGAGAAAGAGACAAGAAATTGATGAGGCCTGGAAATGAAGCCAGAGAGAGAAAGATCCAGTTCCTTTCAAATTACCATAATTCAAAATGCATTCCCCCCTCCCGACCCCACCAGAATTCTTACGAGCTGCCAGAACTCAAGATTCAGTCACCTTCAAGACCAATGCGTTCCCCACTCCCTCCAAAAGTTCTCAACTGAAAATCAGGATATGCTTAAAGCACGTCTATCCTCACACCTTTACATGTTGTTGAGGGATTTTCTTCAGCTACTGTCTGCAATACTGATGTATTTCTATACTTATACAGAGTCAGAGACTATTTAGGGAACACCTTTTGGTTTGCCAGTGTTTTAACTCATATGGAGAACCTTTTATAACAGTTTCATAACCCTAACCTTGCCATAGGGTCCCTTAGGGGGACTCTATGGAAAGGAGGACAGGGCTCCTGTATCTTTAACAGTTGCATAGAAAAGGGAATTTCAACAGGTGTCATTTGTATGCATGCAGCACCTGGTGAAATTACCTCTTCATCACAACAGTTAAAGTTGCAGGAATATAGCCAGAGTGAGCAGATACAAAAGAGGGCAGGGCTCCTGCAGCTTTAACTGTTGTGATGAAGAGGAACTTTCACCAGGTGCTGCATGCATACAAATAACACCACCTTAAATTCCCTTTTCTATACTACTGTTAAAGAAAAAGGAGCCCTGTCCTCCTTTTTGTGTGGTCACCCTACAAAGGGTCTAATCACCATGTTAACCACCTAGAATTGGGAGTAGCAACAGAAGAAACTTACATGCTACCATAATTCTCAAGCTACCAGTAGCTGATGCTACTACAATAAGAAGTGTTACTTTAACTACATTTCAAAACTACTTGAATCTGCTTGCCCCAATTTCTTTAGCACTTTTCCTGGCCACAGTGGCTCCTCAAGAGTTTCTACTCTGCAATTCTCTGAAACCTCTCTAGAACTATTGTGTCAATTTTAGGTCTGTTCAGAAAGCAAAGGAAAATTGCCAATCAGTTCCCAAATCCTCACAGGCCTTGCCCTATGTGGCGGCAGGGCTATGCTGATTATGTCAATAGGGAATGCTTTCTTGGAAATGGTCTAGGAGCTGTCTGTACACGGTCAAAGCCCTGTGGTGGCTGCGGATCTGCGCGGCATCAGTTCTATGATGCAGCCGCAGATTCACAGCCACCATGGGGCTTTCCCGTGAAGCTGCACTTTGAAAAAGTTGGTGACTTACCCTGACTTTTTCGGTGGGCGCAAAGTCAGCACGGCTCTTCCGCTGTCTGACCTCTCTCCAGGGCAAACCCCGGAGGCTGTCCTGGTGGAAGGCAACCGGCAATTGGTTGCTGGAAACTAGGAAGAGGGTGGAGTGCGGCTCCGGTAGATGACCGCTGGAAACCTTGCCCTCATAGAATCATAGAATAGTAGAGTTGGAAGGGGCCTAAAAGGCCATCAAGTCCAACCCCCTGCTCAATGCAGGAATCCACCCTACAGCATACTTGCTGTACAGCACACAGCATACAACCTCATAGAATCATAGAATCATAGAATCATAGAATAGCAGAGTTGGAAGGGGCCTACAAGGCCATCGAGTCCAACCCCCTGCTCAATGCAGGAATCCACCCTAAAGCATCCCTGACAGATGCTTGTCCAGCTGCCTCTTGAATGCCTCTAGTGTGGGAGAGCCCACAACCTCCCTAGGTAGCTGATTCCACTGTCGCACTGCTCTAACAGTCAGGAAGTTTTTCCTGATGTCCAGCCGGAATCTGGCTTCCTTTAACTTGAGCCCGTTATTCCGTGTCCTGCACTATTCTGTGTCCTCCTTCCTTGGCATCAGGATTATTTATTTATTTATTTATTTAAACAATTCTTGGCCACATGCCAGGGTATAAATCCTCACAAGGCAGCTTCCAACAATAAAAACAACAAAGCATTTAAAATATTAAAAGCAACAAAAACACAATAAAATAGCAATTAAAAACAATTAAACCAACAATTAAACCAGCAAGAACAATGATAGCAGCAATAACAGTACCCTATGCCATCCCGAGTAAGTCTTTAGTCTCTTTACTAAAGAGACCCATTCAGGGACCCATTTCCCAGATTTTTGAACAGCAGAACCCACAGGAAGAGAAACAATATTTTCAGGAAAGTTCAGTCCCTTTCATATGTTCTACGTGACTCTGAAAATATGGCCCTTTAAACAGCTGCTGTCTAACATGAATGAAATTCTTGAAAAATCTGGCAGTTCTTTTTGTAATCCACTTCATCTGCTGCCGTTTTCCCTGCAAAGGGGTATCTTGCATGTGTCTGTAGGGTTGGTGATGTCTCTCTTCAGACACCTAGAAATTGCCTGCTGTGCTACCCAAGCCAAGGGCAAGGAAGGGGAGAGGGGCTGGGGGCTGGGGGCTGGGTGGGTGTCTGACCTTCCAAGTCTCAGCTGTAACATTGAATAAACAAAGCCCCCATTATTCCTAGAAGCTGTGTGATAGCCAACAGGAGATCAGTTGAGATTACCTTTCAGGTAAGGATGCCGATTAGATGCTATTGATAGGAAGGAACAAGCTTGCTCTGACCAATATTATGTTAATTATGTTGCTTCCAGTAGAAGGGATTATGCAGCATCTTGGCAAGAGGTTGAAGGGAATGAACCTGTAAACAGAGCCTGGGCCAAAGGCAACTATTGAGATGGGATGACATTAGGATAGTTGATCAGGAAACATACGGAAAGAGAGGAATGGTACAAAGGAGGACTTCCCATTATATACCGAGCACAGGCAGAGCTAAACCAGAGACCTTTCTGCTTACCTGGGGTCCATTCAATATATCAGCAGCAAAACCTGAAAACTATGAGGTTATATACATACATTAAATGTGTGTGGTTTCATTCCAAACCTTTTCTTTCAGTTTGCAGAGCAGTAGCCATATTAGTCTGTTACAAAACAACAACAACAACAACAACAACCCAACAGAGAGGCCTTAGCTAGACCGGGCAAAATCCTGGGGTGAACCCCGTGATTGTCCCTGTGCGTCCACATGACGCACAGGGGATCCCGGGATCAGGGAGGGATGATCCCTCCCTTGCTCCGGGGTCTCGCCCTCCACTTTGGGCCCGCTTTTTACGCGGTCCCAGGATGAGCCTGAGACCGTGGAACATGTGGCCCGTTGTCGCGGCTTGACCCAGCTCCGCGCGATTCCTTGCATGGAGCCGGGTGGGTGGAGCGGGGAAATTAAGTTAAAATTTTAAAAAACTTACCTTTGCGCAACAACCGTTCATGCACTCCTCTCTCTTTAAAAAAATATGGGTGCAACGCCTCTCCTCTTGAGGTCGTCACGCCTTACGTGTAAACAGAGGAAGGATCTCACAATAATCACAACGCGAGATCTTCCCTCTTCTGTCATGGGATAGAAGGTAGGCCTAGCTAAGGCCAGAGTCTTGTCACAACTTAAAGCAATGGCCCATCAGCACCATAGCACCCATGGGTCTCCAACATGCAGGCACCTGAAAATATTTTTTATTTCCTCCCATTTTTATAATATAAACACATGGATTTGCATGAAATGCATACAACTTTCTAGCAATTATAAATGGGCTGCAACAAAAGTGGATCAAATGTCCAAGTGAGTGTCCATTTGAGGGTGACATCTATATGCTACCCTTACAAATATTGGAGGTGTTGCAAGTTCCTTAATCCATTGCATTATAGGATATGAGTGTTTAGCCTTCCATTGTTGTAATATTAGCCTTTTATCTGCCAAAAGTGTGCAGAGAATATATTTATGCTGACTATTTGTTCATTTCTATGAAGAATGTAATTAATTTAAAAGAGCGTGTACATCAGTGAATATTAAAGACAGTACATTTTTTTTCTGTGTAGTAACTAATGGTGTGCACTCTGCACTGAAAATCTGGGGGTTCGATGGACCTCCAAAATCACGGTGTGGTCAGGGGGCAGTTTCAAAACTGTTGGAAATCCGTGGTGCAGTTAGAAGATCTTTTGGAGCCCTGAATGGATCCATAGGTATCCAAGGTTTTTTAGGGCTTGTTTCATGTTGATGGATGGCTAACTGAATACTTCCATATTAGGAAGATGGTGAGGGAGGGGTAGTTTTGAGATTGACAGCTGTGGCTAACCAATAGCCACAGTCTCCTCCCTGTCACATTGCTTAGAGGGAGGGATTACAAATTATAAAAGAAAGAGCCCATAGCACTGCTCTTTCACAATGCAGCTGAGGCTGATTGAACATCCTGGAAATGGGACAGTTCCATCAGCTTTCCCTAGAACCTTCCTATCTGGGGGGCATTTTGTGAACCACCCAGGGAGCTTCGGCTGTTGGGCGGTATAAAAATGCAAATAATAATAATAATAATAATAATAATAATAATAATAATTTTGAAGCCCCCCTCTGCCCTTGCCCCACTGGTCCAGTGGGGCCAGTGTCCTGCCTCTGGGCATGGGGGGCAGGAGCCTTGCCCACAGCACTGCCACAGCTTTTGCTGCCAGCCTGAGCCTGACCGCTGGCTTGAAGAGGATGCAGCCTCTTAAGATCTAGCATAAGTGGGATCCTTCACCACCAAAGAAATATAAACCCAGGTGCTAGACTTGTATTTTGCAGGAGAGGGTGCGGGTGGAGCCTCAAGACAACCCACACCCACCTTCTTCTCCTGCACTTCAGAAGGACCACCACCAGCAGAGAAAAGGGTGTGCCTGATTTTGGGTGGGGCAGGGGGGGACTAGAAGAAACACCTCTCCCTCTCCCAACACAGCCAGAGCAACCTTTCTTTGTTGGGTTTTCTTTCCTCTCTTTGTGTCTGTCTGCTTTTATTTGCTTCTTGTAGTACCACCCCATACTTCTCTTTGCATGTTATGTGTGTGTGTGTGTGTGTGTGTGTTTTCTTGTTCCACACATGGAGATCGGGTTTTTTGATTTTTGTAGGAGGTTTCTATTTTCTGAAACTTCTGCAAGCTCTCTTGAGAGAAGATGAAGTGCATCTGAAGTGGGTGGGGGTGGGTGGGAGGTGGGGAATGGTTGGAGGGTGATATTTTTTAAAATTCCAAACTATCAAGGGATGAAGGGATCTGCATCCAATTTGGCATGACTAAAGCCCTACTTAAGAATCATAGAATCATAGAATAGCAGAGTTGGAAGGGGCCTACAAGGCCATCAATGCAGGAATCCACCCTAAAGCATCCCTGACAGATGCTTGTCCAGCTGCCTCTTGAAGGCCTCTAGTGTGGGAGAGCCCACAACCTCCCTAGGTAACTGATTCCATTGTCATACTGCTCTAACAGTCAGGAAGTTTTTCCTGATGTCCAGCTGGAATCTGGCTTCCTTTAACTTGAGCCCATTATTCCGTGTCCTGCACTCTGGGAGGATCAAGAAGAGATCCTGGCCCTCCTCTGTGTGACAACCTTTTAAGTATTTGAAGAGTGCTATCATGTCTCCTCTCAATCTTCTCTTCTCCAGGCTAAACATGCCCAGTTCTTTCAGACTCTCTTCATAGGGCTTTGTTTCCAGACCCCTGATCATCCTGGTTGCCCTCCTCTGAACACGCTCCAGCTTGTCTGCGTCCTTCTTGTATTGTGGAGCCCAGAACTGGACGCAATACTCTAGATGAGGCCTAACCAGGGCCGAATAGAGAGGAACCAGTACCTCACGTGATTTGGAAGCTATACTTCTATTAATGCAGCCCAAAATAGCATTGGCCTTTCTTGCAGCCATATCACACTGTTGGCTTATATTCAGCTTGTGATCTACAACAATTCCAAGATCCTTCTCGTTTGTAGTATTGCTGAGCCAAGTATCCCCCATTTTGTAACTGTGCCTTTGGTTTCTATTTCCTAGATGTAGAACTTGGCATTTATCCCTATTAAATTTCATTCTGTTGTTTTCAGCCCAGCACTCCAGCCTATCAAGATCACTTTGAAGTTTGTTTCTGTCTTCCAGGGTATTAGCTATCCCACCCAATTTTGTGTCATCTGCAAATTTGATCAGCATTCCCTGCACCTCCTCGTCCAAATCAGAGCTACCGGGGTGCTAAGTTTCACCTCTTTATCTTTAAAAATGACAGAGATGTAAGCATGTTTGTTAATTCCCATTGACGACAATGGAGCGGTTCTCCAAAAATGGAGCAGTTTTCTGCTGGGTAATCCAATGGTATGGGAAGATAGAACCACCCCTGAAATCGGAGCGGGGAATCACCTCATTGGAGCTCCGCCCTGAATTTCAGGGAGGAGCAGACCCACTCTGCATACCCCTAGTAGTAACCTCCTCCCAAAAAGAAGCAACATTGGCAAAACCTAAGTTTGAAAGAAGCGCTAGCTGTATTGCACTGCCAGCAATTAGCTGAATTAGACAATTCCTATTAAAGAGACATTGTGCTGTCCAATAGACATGAAGCAAAAGTTTTTGCTGAATAAGACACAATCAAGGCCCATAGATACGAAAGGCAGATGCCAAAGCAGTGACCCACTGATTAGGCATTTTGTGGTGGTGCCCATTGCAGTATCTTAAATTCCGAGATGCGCCCATGGGTCCAAAAAGGTTGGGGACCCCTGCCTTATTGACTAACAAGTTTATTATGGCTCAAGCTTTCATGGATATTCTCCACTGTCTTGCATCTGATGAAGGGGACATTGTCCATAAACGCTTATGCTTATGCCAAAATAAACTTGAAAGTGCCACAAGACTCTTTGTTGCTTTTATTTCAAGCTTCAACTTAGAAGCTCAAGGCCTCAGAAACAGACGCTTGGCAGGACCATATCCTACATCCAATTCTTCTTAGGAGTTCTACAGATTGCCTGCATAATAACTTTAATTTTTTTCTGGCTGTCCTTTCCAGATACTTTTACCTAAGTGTGCAGTATAAAAGACAGTCAATGGGAAACAGCTATGCTCCCTGGCCACACTGAGTCAGGCCCTGCTTTGGGACTCTCTGAAATTCAGAAATTGTTTAGTTTGAGACATCCGGATGATCTTAGTAGTATACACCTCATAGTCACTTCAACGTATTGCAGCTTTGCACACTATAACCAGAAGCATATGAATGGGACTAATCTATCTAAGATTTCTTGGTAACATACTGGTGAAAAGACATGAAGTTGTTCAAGACATGTTCTCTTATTGAAAACAAACAAATCACCAGACCCAGATGATGTCCATTGTAGGGTTCTTAGGCAAGTCAAATGTGAAAATGCTGACCTTTTAGTAAAAATATGAAACATGTCTCTAAGGTTGGCCTCTGTGCCTGAGACCTGGGAAGTGGTCAATGTGATGCTAATTTTGTAAAAGGGATCCAGCCTGTTAGTTCCAAGTAATAATATGGAAAATATTATTAAAGATAAAATTATCAAGTATATAGAAAGACAAGTTTTGCTGAAGGAGAATCAACATGGCTTCTGCAAAGACATCCTGTTTCACCAACCTTTTAGAGTATTCTGTGCATGTCAACAAGCATGTTGATAAGGGTGATCTGGCAGATCTATCTGCTTGGACTTCCAAAAGGGTTTTGATAAACTCCCTCACCAAAGACTTCTGAAGAAATGTAGCAGTCATGGAATACAAGAGTGGCAACGAGTAGGAATGCATAGGCTGCTATCTCAATGGAGAGCTGTAAACAGGGTGGTCCCTGAAGGATCTGCACTGGGAGTTTTTAACTTGAGCTTTTTAACATGTTCATAAATGATCTGGACTTGGGATTTCTCCAAATTAGGGGAATGGGGATTAAAATGCCAAATGTAGTACAGTCTAAGCAATATTGTTGGGGAATATGGGCAAGAGGGAGCTGTTCTGCTTATGGGCTTCCCATAGACATCTGGGGCCTTGCTAGACCTCAGTGAGAATCCGGGGGAGAGGAGGGGAGACCTCGCATTATGAATAACACGAGATCTCGTGCTTATTCAGACGCGAGACGCGCCGAGCTCTGGAGGAGAGCTGTCATGGCCGCCATTTTTTTATTTTTAAAGCGGCAGGACACAGGAAAGGTAAGTAGGGGTTTGTTTGTTTTTAATTCTCCTTCCCCTGCCCACCGCCCTGGCCCCGTTCTCCTTTCCCCGCCCGCCCCCATCCACAATCTCCAATCCCCCACCCGATGTCCCCCCCACACACAATTCCCCCCAATGTCCCCTGGGCCACGATTCCCCCTGATCTCCCCGGCCTCCGTTTCCCACCCACCCCATGTCCCCACCGTAGTCCTGATGGCCGCAGCGCTCCTGTGGCCATCCACCACTTTTCCCAGCTACTCAGGAGTAAATTTGGTAGCTGGGAAAAGCTGCGGACCTGGCTACACACCCGTGGTCCCAGCCTCAGCCTGACCTGAGGCCGGGACCGCGGGAAGAACCGCGCTCCAAGCGGTTCCCGTTAGCGTGGTGCCAGGGCGGCTCGAGGCCTGGCTGAGGCTGGGATCCCCTGTGCGTCATCTGGACACACAGGGATGAGCACGGACCTCACACCGCGCTAACCCCTGGTCTAGCAAGGCCCCTGGGTGGCCATTATGGAAACTGAATGCTGGATAGGCCCCTTTGG
Source organism: Elgaria multicarinata webbii (assembly GCF_023053635.1). NCBI lineage: Eukaryota > Metazoa > Chordata > Lepidosauria > Squamata > Anguidae > Elgaria > Elgaria multicarinata. Next base: position 98,685,502 of record NC_086171.1, on the reverse strand, counting down.
TCTGATGCAGCAGAGCTCTTCTTATGCTCTAACTAGAATTAGATTAGACTTCGGGTACTGTGACATGCTCCAAGTGGTCTGATCCAACAGAGCTCTTCTTATGTTCTTAACACCTTCCCTATGGAGATGAGCCTCCCCCAGTAGTGTGTCTACATGGCGCTGCTTTGCCACTTCTTCCACTTGAAACTCTTCCTCCTGCTGCAGGATGGGGATGGGAAATCCCCACGGCAGGAGGGGGCAGGGGCTTTCCGGCAGCCATTCAGCTCAGGGGGCCTGCCCCCTGCCCTCTGCCCAGCCTTCCCACTCTTCCAGCAACCTATCAGCAGTCGCCATCCACTCTGAAACACCCCCAGCTTTACGCTGAAGTGGAGTCACATGGTGAAAGGACCATGGTGACATCGCTTCAAAGCAAAAAGTCAGGGTAAGTCTCTGCTTTTCAAATTTGCAGCTTTGGGGAAAAACCCTGTGGTGGTTGTGAGTAAAACCAACGCAGCAGCACTGCACAGACTTCGCAGGGCAAATAAGGTGTATAGATAGCCCTCTACTTGCTTTGCTCATCGTCCTGGGACTGTCTACGCAGCTGCTGCTGTTCTATTCACTTGTCACTCACAAAATGTACTCTATGCTGTTCTGAGGGACAAGAAATCACCACCAATTTCCTGCTGCACTGCAAAGTCCAGTAAGACTTTTTTAAAAAGCAACAACAAGAACCCCACTGTGATTGGCTGAGGACAATATTTTTTAAAATACTGCGATCAGCTGGGGGTATTTTGTTGCCTATTTCTTCCTGTACTGTGGAGTGACCTGATACATTCTGAGCCATCCAATTTATGGTCATATATGGTGCCCAAGCAGGTCTGAATGAGCAGATGAACTGCCTGCCTGATGGTCATCTCTGCTTCATTTTTGTTAGTTGTGTCAGTGTGACAAGTATCTAACTTGCACACAGGAAAGCGCATGGCCAGGCAGAGCGCTTTCTCAATCATTTCCAATCTATAAGAGCGGGCCAGCACCTGTGCAGAAAAGCTCCTCTCCTTATACAAACTCTCCTCTTAGAGATCAGAAATGACTAGTAAGGCCAGCACGTGCAGCACAAAATACAGAGAAAGAGGGGAGGAGGGAGTAATGTTTCAATGGAAAGTCTGAGTGTTTGGGGGACACAAGCGTCCTCCCTGCCCATATTATAGGACAACTCATGCTCATAACCAGGTCCAGCTCTACATCTAGTCATCCAGATTGTGGGCCTTGCTAGACCTACCAGAAAATCCGTCTGGGAGGCGGGGCGACGGCGTGGGAAAGCCCCGTCGCGTGCTCCGCTGTTTCCCCCTTAAAGGGCCATGTGCGCAGGAGCACACCGTCAGAAAGGTAAGTACTTTTTTTAAAAAATAAAGGGTTCCCTGCTCCCCCTGATTTCCCCCCCACACGATGTGTGATGCCCCCCCTGCCCACTAGCTTGCCCGTCCTCCCCCGTCCGCCATGCCCTGTCCCCGTCCCCGTTCTTCTTCTTCGCCATCCGCCATGCCCTGTCCCCTGTCCCCGTTCTTCTTCTCCCCCCGTCCGCCATGCCCTGTCACCTGTCCCCGTTCTTCTTCTCCCCCCTTCCGCCATGCCCTGTCCCTGTCCCCGTTCTTCTTATCCCCCGTCCACCATGCCCTGTCCCCATTCCCGCTCATCATGCCCATCCCCCGTCCGCAATGCCCTGTCCCTGTCCCCGCTCGCCATGCCCTGTCCCCGTCCCCGCTCATCATGCCCGTCCCCATCCGTCATGTCCGATGCCCCCTCCGTGCCCCCCCGTGATTCCCCCCACCGGCCCAATGGGCACAGCGCTCCTATGGAGTGCTGTGCCCAGTCCGTGGCTTCTCCTGGCTACTCACGAGTAAACAAGCAGCCGGGAAAAGCCACGGAAGTTGCTAGACTTTCCGCAGCCCCGGCCCCAGGCCGGGGCTGCGGAAAAGCCAGGCCATAAGCGAATCCGCTTATCCCGGGTTAAGGGAGGTCTTAGCCCGGCCTGACCCCGGAATCCCCTGTGCGTCATCTGGATGTCCAGGAGGGAGACCGGGCCTCACACCAGGCTAACGCCTCATCTAGCAACGACCTGTGTCCTCTGTAGCTTTCCTATTGCTCATAGGTATTTTTCTCCCCTGACTATATTCCACTGCTGTGCACTAATGTTTTTGTATGCTACCTTGGACCATTGTTTATTGGAAAGACAACTAAAAACCCCAAAGAAGTAATATCATATACGATACTCATAGCTCAGACAGGCAAACAGTTTTAGCTGACATTTTTCAGGATACTATATCCAAGCCATCCGCACACTGAGGAATTACCATTAATCAAGTAATTATCACTTATTCCAGAATGCTTTTAAACGTAAACAGGCCTATTAAAGAAGATGAAGCTATCACTTAATTAATTGCTCCTGCAGTTTCACATCTGTTTCTTTGGATTTTCCTTCTTGAGTACCAGTCCCACTCACCTCAGGCCAGTATTCACAAGGAGCTAACAAATGCTTATTATGATGCCTGATTGATGTGGGAGGGCTGACTTTGTAAAGGCTGTGTATAGGTAGAGACTATGAGCGCCATCACACCTACTCCACCCACCCACCCTGCCGCTTTGAGTCCAGGGTTTCCCCCTCCCTTTCCTTAGCGAGTCTAGCGCTGGGCACTTTCACATCTGTGCGTTGTTGCACTATTTCAGTTCGTGTATCTTTTCACCTGTATTGCTACTGTGCCAGCAAAATCTCCTGCCCTGCCCCCTACATTCTCCTTCCCCTGCAGATATATATATATATATATATATATAGAGAGAGAGAGAGAGAGAGAGAGAGAGATTGATAGATCGATATAGATATAGATATTTCTGTGCAAATACAATAGTACTGCAACCTGAAACTGCGCTATTACAGTAAAACGACACTTCTCCCCCCAAGATCATATTAAACAATATAAGTAAAGAGAAAGTATTACGATTAGATTTTGAAGAAGTTTGTGGTCAGTGTTGGCATGGCAATGGGAAGCCGACATTGTTCTGCTCAGGAAACCTAGACCTGCCTACTCAGGAGTCAGAACCATAGAGTTGAATGGGACTGAGTCCAGGCATGGGCGATGGCGGTCTCACTCACATTCTCTGTGGGGTGTTTGGGTGCCCTCTCTCCCTCCCCCTTCATAGTTGAGCAGTTGAGCGGAGAACTGCCTGAACCTCCTCTTTGGTCAGCAAGACCGCCCTTCGACACATACACCTCCAACAAAAAAACAGGATGGCCCGATAAAGTTTGAATTTGGACTGTTATATTATGGTTTTCATTGTAAACGGCTCAGAGAGTCTAGGTTGTTGGGCAGTATAAATATGTAATAAATAAATAAATAAATAAATAAATAAATAAATAAATAAATAAATAAAATAGCACAAAGACAGCAACACAGAGAATGGAGGAGTAGCTTTATTGTGCAAGGAAGGGAAAAATGGACTTTCCCCACTGCAAAATAAGACGGAAAAGGGAAGGGAAAAGGCGAGATGAGTGCAGCACAGGAACAACGTCATGTGAGTAAAGTGCTACAAAAACACATACCAGGCATGACGAGAGTGTGATAAATCACTGGTGTGATGGGTCTCAGAGAGGCAGGGATGTATCTAGACCAAATGGCTCCCCAAGCAAGCAGTGTCTATGGCACACCCTTCGGAATATTTTAATTTTTTATTGCATTTGTAATCTCTTTCACAACTTTGATACATGATTTAAATACAGAGATTTGCACATATGGATCTGATCAAAATCACACACAGACACAGACACACAGTTGGCTGAATCGTCACTAATGCGAATTTTCCTCTGAATAATGAACTTTAAACGATCTTTAATACATTGCTGGCCACGTAAGCCAGCGTTATCAGCTTTAGAAGTGAACTGATTGTAGTATTTGTTTCAGCTGCTGAATGGATAGTTGACCTGTGACAAGTGTCCACCCATCCCCGAGTCCAGCACCCCATGTGGTTGCCTGAGTCACCCACCCTAAATCTAGTCCCACAGAGGCTTGGTTCAAATGTAATGGTAAACCATAATGTCCCATTAAGAAAATATGCCACAGCAAGGCTCAGCCATTCGCACATGTCCCACCCTCCTTCCCATCTTCATTTGCACATGAGGAAGTTTAAGGCGTTTACCTGGATTTTGGTACAAACCACACTTTTCTTCATTATGTCCAAATATGGGAAACAGGGGTAGTTAACAAGCTAGGATCTGAAATTATAGTTTGATCCTAATTTGTTATAACTAACTGAGGGCCATGCCTGAGCAGGAATTAGCCATGTGTGCTTGGGACCATGCGTGCCAGCCCTACTACCCAACATCCCCATCCTTCCTGCTCCACCTTGACCTTGCTGTGTTCAGTAGGAATGTCTCAAGTCGAGTTCTACATGAGTTGGAGCCTCTACGCGATCAGGAACTGTATTCGGGTGTCTCGGCCCCTGTCTTGACGGCCTTGGGTCTGAGCCCCGAGGCCCCGGGCTCCCGAATTCATGCTCCTTTCTAACATCTGCATGGGAAGGAACGCCAATTCGGAGTTGCTGCTGGCACAACCAAGGAGAGGGGAGGAACAGGGCAGCTGGCTCTCCTCCCTCTGAGCTCGCTCTGGCTGCTCCATTCCTCTCCCCCCCCCCATTTTTTAAAAAATCTTTAGATGTGAAGTTTCACATCTACAGATTAAAAATAAAAAATGGGGAGGGAGACAGGAATGGGGCAGCCAGAGCGAGCTCAGAGGGAGGAGAGCCAGCTGCCCTGTTCCTCCCCCCTCCCCAGTGCTTGTCCAGCAGCAGCAGCTGACTCCCGGCTGCCCCATTCCTCTCCTCCCACCCCCACCCCTGTTTCTTTAAAATGTATTTATTCATTTACACTGTGGAGCCTGGAGCTCCCTGTCCGCCCCCTTCCAACACCCCCTCTAAATTTTCTTTTCTTTTCTTAAAAAGACTCTGCAGAGGCACAGAGCCTGGCTCCAAGCTTAAAAAGTCGGGTTAAGTACCTGACTTTTTTAGCGCAGAGCTTTGGGGTTTTGCTCCTGGATCCCTTCAGAGTGGCGGCTGCGTCATGTAGATCACTTGCCGCCACTCCGAAGCTACCCCAGGGTAAAATGCCCATGTAGACAAGCCTCTGGAGCAATGACATCTCTCTCCCTCTCTCTCTCTCTCTCTCTCTCTCTGCCTGTCTCTGTCTGTCTGTCTGTCTGTCTCATGCACACACACCATAAACACAAATATACACCTGTCTTCCTCTCTCAGGAAAACTGGCAACCCTAAATACCAACAACTCACAACCCAAAATGTGTTTGGCTCCCAAAAGGCCTTACAAAGCCCAGTGCATGTTTAGGCTGGAGATCAGGAGTCTTGTTTCAACCTGTCAGCCTTGGCCAGCCCAACTTAACGGCTGCCTGGCTGTGTGCTCTAGGCCAAACTTGCTCTGATAACATCATCCCAAATACAGAAGAAGCATTGTATGTCTGCAAGGATCTAGTTTCTTGGGAAAAGGTCAGCGGAGGCAGAGTGCAAAATGGCAAGAACAAAGCAATGGGTAAGTAAAGACAGCATTCGAAGAGAATGGGCTTGAAATTCTATATTCCTCTTTTGTCACTTGTCCTTAAGGTGCTTCCAATTCCTAACCATTTTGCCCAATATCTAACCATTTTGCCCCATACCTAACCATCAAAGCGATTACAGAGAACCCTTTCTGGGTGGTTTCAGACTTCTGTCTGCACTAGGTTGATGCAGCAGGCATGAAACCTTTTTCTCCCAAGGGTACTCTCTCAGTCCTTGGCCACATTAGGTTTAGCACAAGGATGGAGGGATTGCTGTTAGTCTAAATATTATATAGAGCAGGGCCCAACAAAAGTGGGGGATTTACTTCAGAGGGTTTCCCATGGCCCAATAACATTTAATGATGAGCTTAAGGTTTAAGATATGATTTTTTTAAAAAAAGCAATAGAAAGTGGCCTTCCTTCACCATTTTTGAATGGTTGCCTTGCATTTGAATGCACCATTAGGTGATAAGATTTAGAGTTATCAACACATTTTGATCACCTGCATTTTAAATAATAAATCCATTAAATTTACACATTATCAAGAAAAGAAAAGAAAAGAAAAGAAGAGAAAAGAAAAGAAAAGAGGAAATCAGTGGCCACCTAAATGAGGCTGTAATCCAACTTCCATCAGCCAGCATATCCAATGTTCAGGACTGGAGCCCATCAAGCTGGATTGTGCTGCCAGGGATGGGGCCAGTTCTTAAGTTTCATGGCCTACGGCAGTGACAGGAACACTGGGGAGGCATTAGAACCAGTTCCTGGTCCTTCTAAAGTGAGGAATCACTGCCTCAGACCCCATGTCTTGTTCACACAGCCCCCAGGAGATGCCATGGTCCTCTGACTTTGAAGAGTGGACTTTGGACACTTCTAGTGAAGAGGGAGACCCAGAAGAAGAGTCCCGTACTGGCTCTCCCCTCCTCCAACCTCCATTTCTTAAGACAAGCCAATGCCTAAGCCTTTAACAGCCAGATGTAGCACCTGAGCAGGTGGAGATTCCAGAGAGGGTCTCCTGGCCTTATTATCAAAGCCTGTCAATTGCTCCCAGACTCAGCTGGAGTAACTTGTTAGTTCTCTAGCTCCATGATTGCTGACTAAGGTCCTGAAGCCGAATCTTAGTTCCGGATGTGACCCAGCCGTCTTGACCACATTGATAGATTTCCTGATGGAGCATGACATTGAGAGGCATTTGGATCTGGTGAACCCTTGGCATCCCCTCTCCTCTGTCCTCCCTGACCTACCCATAGGCACACCTCCTCCCCCCCCCCTCTGTTCTTGTCAGAGGTTGCAACCGTGACTCAGAAGTGGAACTGCTGAGAAGTTTTCCGCAGTGTCTAGGAGGGGAAGGGGTGGTGGTGAAAACTGAGACTTAACCAACCCTGAAGCCCTGAAACAAATCTCAGGCTTGGGGAACAGTCTGCTGTGCTTCAGACTGCTTTAGACAAGAGCTGGTTCACTTTGGAGGAGGTCCATGTAGTTGTAAGGTGGATTGCTTCATTTTGTAATATTTGGACTTCATCTGAAATGGATAAACACCCCTGCAGAAACTGCTCTTACTACCCATACAAGTAGGAGGGAGTAATGTTTAATGTGACTCATCAAGTTTCTTTGGTTTTTAACAGAAAATCCACCTATCTAAATACAGTGGACATGTTTGGACTATAGAAACATGTAGAGGACAGGTGTCTATAGAGGACAGGACTTGCTGGCAAAACTCAAATCATTGTAGAGAACAGCAAGAAAACATCCTACCACCCCCATCAGAGCCAAATCACCTGTCATCTTTCATCACCAGTGAGCTCCTGTTTGAAAATGCAGAACATTCTTGACTCTCTGCTCAAATGAACACAGGTGCACTGGATTGGTCACCCACCCACCCATCCCCATCCACCTGCTGGAAAAGACTGACAAGCAGGCAGACAGATGCACTATTATACTGCCTGGACCAGCATTTCAAATGTATATTATGAACTAAAGGCATTTTTGTGTCACAAATGTTTGTGTAAAAAGTCAGTGTTAATATGTAATAATTCAGAACTTTGGGTTTGGTTTTCTCTGGGGAAAACACTTTTACATGGCCAAATCAATATTAAATTCTTATTCAAACATGTCCTGTTTGTTGGGTTTCCGAGAAGCATCTAGTTAGCCACTGTGGGAAACAGCATGTAGAATCAGATAGGTCATCATTGTTGTTGTTGTTGTTGTTGTTGCTGTTGTTATTTCTCTTTCTCTCTCATGGCGGTTTTTCTAGACAGACATGACGGGCTTTGCCAAATCATACTGTCTTTTACAGATTCAGGAATTTCCTGACAATTGAGCAGGTTTTAAATAAGACTGCTTTCTGGATGTTGGTGTGGTTGTATTTTGGTAGTCTCAGGCCGTTGCTAGATGAGGAGTTAGCGTGGTGTGAGACCCGGTCTCCCTGCTGTGCATCCAGATGACGCACAGGGGATCCCAGGGTCAGGCCGGGCTAAGTCCTCCCTTGACCTGGATGCGGTTATGGCCCGGCTTTTCCGCAGCCCTGGGCTGAGGCCGGGGCTGTGGAAGGTCTAGCAGGGTCCGTGGCTTTTCCCGGCTGCTCGCTTACTCGTGAGTAGCCGGGAGAAGCCATGCACTGGGCACAGCATTCCATAGGAGCGCTGTGCCTATCGGGCTGGGTGGGATCACGGGGGGGAGATGGGGGCCAGGGGAAAGAGCGGACCTGGCAGGAGAGAGGGGGGGGAAGAAGAACGGGGACAGGGCATGGCGAGCGGGGACAGGGCATGGCGGATGGGGGGAAGAAGAACGGGGACAGGGCATGGCGGACGAGGTGAAGAATAATGGGGATGGCATGGCGGACGGGGACAGGCATGGCAGACGGGGGAGGACGGGCGAGCGGGCGGGCAGGGGGTGGGCACGGGCGAGCGGGCAGGAGGTGGGCATGGCAAGCGGGGATGGACAAGCGAGCGGCCAGGGGGGCATCAGGCATTGTGGGGGGAAATCAGGGGCAGGGGGAGCGGGGAACACTTTATTTTTTTTTAAAAAAAAGGACTTACCTTTCTGTTGGTGCGCTCCTGCGCACATGGCCTTTTAAGATCCAAAAGAAAATGGCTGACGCGACGGGGCTTCCCCTTACCCCGTCGCGTGTTACGTCTAGGAAAGGGCGACGGTGCGCGCTAGCTGCAGCGCGGCGTCGCTCCTACTCCCCACCGGATTATCTGGTAGGTCTAGCAAGGCCCTCAGTTTCTGAAGGTTTTCTGTATAGTTTTTTTTTAATGTGATGTGACTCATGGAATAATTATGTGATGTGACTCATGGAATAATTGTGACCTTTTCCTGTTCCCATAGTTCTTTGACTTCCATGGCCAGTGGTGTATATTTTTCTTTCTTCTCCACTTCCTTTTCTACAACATTTTTGTCCTTAGCTATTGTTATGTCAATGAGGTACAGTTTGTTTTTGGTTTTTTTCCCCTATGACCATTGTGTTTGGACGGTTGCAAGATATTGTCTTGTCCGTATGAATTGTTCTGTCCCAGTATATTTTATGATCTGCATTTTCCAAGATTGTTTTGGGTATGTATAGTATGGTGTAGGCCGTTTGATGATGTTGAATTTGATGGCCAGTTGTTGGTGAATAATTTTTGCAGCTCTATTGTATCTGTCTGTATAGTCCATTTTTGGCAGAATTTTACATCCTCCTGTTACATGGTCTATTGTTTCTTGGAATTGATGGCATTTCCTACATAAATCTGTTGTTATACTGTTATCTTTTATGATGTATTTTTGGTAAATGATGATGATGATGATTAACATTGCTATACCGCCCCATAGCTGAAGCTCTCTGGGCAGTTTACAAAAGATTTCTGCAGTGGTCTAGACAGGTCTAAACCCCACTTTCAGCTGGTCTATAACCTCCTCTATTTCACTTTGTAATATAATTTTGTCCATTACTTCCTTATGCTCTTTTTCTAATCCCTTCTTCAAATATTTGTCCACATACACTTCCATCCTCTTCTTTCGGGTATCTTTTTCCTTATATAGATCTTCAAAAAAATCCTGAATTTTTTTTATTTTATCCTTCATCATATGACAATAATTACCTTGCTTATTTTTTACTGATTCTATCCCGTTCCCATTGTTCAGTGGGGCATTCCCAGGTAAATGTGAATAGACTCTCAGCTTTAATTGCAAAAATATTTTCCTCATTTTTTACTTTGTACTGTTTAAACATTAGCGAATCACAGTGTTGGATCCAGACTTACTTATCCTTAGAGTAGCCCCATTGAAATCAATGACTCACTGGTCACATTGATTTCAACAGTTTTACAGCACACATGACTAAGACTGGATCCAACCTATAAGATATACATATCTTATAAGGATTTCTTTAAAAGGGATGTGTATATTGAATTTCTGCCCGGACATTCCCTTTATGGCGTCAGTTTCTTTCAGTTTCCACAGGTAACTGAAAAGGTGGAAAAATAAATACTGTAGGAATTAATGAAAATAACGTTCCAGATTAATTATTCAAAGTTGCTCAGACTGAGGCCTGATCTACATCAAGCAGAATATTGCACTATGAAAGTGGTATGAAAGCGAGATATATAAGGCAGGATCCACACGACTGCTTTATAGCAGTACTGAAGTGCACTGACAACTGTTGGGGCCCGTTGACACATACCATATACTGCTTTCATACCACTATATCCTGCTTGGTGTGGCTCCTGTGTTTTATATACCGCTTTCATAGTGATATAGCCTGCTTGGTGAAGATTAGGCCTGAGTATCAAGTTGTGAGACTGGGCCTTTACAGGGCTTGGTGAACTTGGGCTGGCTTGTGGGGTCAACTAATAATGTTCATGTATACTAGGCCTGTTGCAGCCCAGATGATGCCTATGAATGGAAGAGCCCAAATGCTCCAAGGAACCAGAGCACTGATGGTGCAGGACACAAAGGCCTGGTGGTTGGATACCCTGGCTGGGTCAAGTTTTGCTACATAATGCATCTGAGCCGCGTTGTGAACATGTGGTTTTAAAAATCCTCTCTTTCCATTTCGTGGTGCAAATTAATACATATTCCTGGCTAAATTCCTCCTGTTTAATGTTTGCTGGGCCACATTTAAAAACAAAACCAAACCCTGGGATTATATAACCCAAACTCTGTTACTTACAGTTATTGACTCTTAATTGCTTGCTATCTCAGTTGCCTGTGTGGGAAATGGGTCTCCTGGTCTCCCGGTCTCCCTTTAAAGCAAAGTGGGTAAACAGACATAATGCTAGGGAGCAAAAGGAATCAGAGGAAACTGTATATGCATTTTCAGTTACAATTTACCAACCACTTGTTGAAACCTTTTAGGAGTTTCAAAGAGAACTGCCCCTGCAATCCTCATGCTAGCAGCTTCTAGCATGCTGCTAGGAGCTTCTGCTGATGGCATGCAAGATTGGGAGAGCTGGGAAAAACTAGGCTGGCCATATTTTGGAAACCAAAAAAGGAAGACAATATGGCCACCCTCAATGAGGCGTGCCCACCCCAACATGCCCAGCCCCCAAGGCGGGCCCATCTGGACATAACCGGCCCCCACGGGGGCATGACCATGGTCACATGTCTAATTCTACACCTCATATTTAAGACAAACCTGTTCTAGATAATATGTTAATGTTAAAATCACTGAAATAAAGAACGTGAGACATTCAATGTATCTGAAATTAACTTCACTCACTCCTACTTTTGTAGCTTTTGCTGGACTTTGAAGCTTTTGCTATACTCTGTATCCAGTCTCCCTTTCCCTCAAATATCTTTTCTGACTGCAAGTCCTTCACTGGATGACCATACTCTCACCTTTCCTAACATTTAACACTCTTTCCCCATCACCTTTCTCATACCCACACTGACAGATTCAGCATACTGAACAAATGAAATAGTTGACAAGTGCAGAAAAACTTAGTACAACAAACCAGCAAACTAGCATTCAGAAAGAGTATAAAATACTAATGGAGCATTCCATTGTCACGTATGGGACATTTATACTCAAGTTCAGGACAAAGAAGCTTTTGCATATACTACTAATCTTTAAAGTGAAACGATTTATTTTGCAGCATATGAATACAATGGTCATTACTAGCAGAACAGGGTTAGTAACTTTAAATTCAGCAAGAAACAATTATCTTAGATACTATTAATATTGTGTCACGTATGGGACACAAGAATTTCCATCTTCGTGCACATGGTTATCTTCAATTAAATATTTCTGTGAACTGTGAACTTGAAACTAATTCAACTTTTTTCTGATAATTCCTGAGATATCACCTCACATTTATATCCATGTTAGACTCAATTTTTACATTTTAGCTCAGTCAAAAAAATGTTTTTTTTGATGTCACGTATGGGACATTCTCTGTCACGTATGGGACACTGTCTGCACTACAATATAAAAAACTCACTTAGGACTACTAAATATGAATTACTAAGGCCACAGCTAGACCTAAGGTTTATCATGGGATGATCCAGGGTTCACCCTTGCCTGAGCACTGGATCCCCTGTGTGTCACCTAGATGAACAGGTTTGACCCCTGGACGATCCAGGGATAAACCTTAGGTCTAGCTATGGCCTAAATTAATTTAAGACACTAGCATCAACAAATAATGTAGAGCATTTAAGCATTGATATTTGAAAAGTTCCTTTACATTAGAATAATTCTGAAAATTTATACATGGTGCAGCGATGAGAGTTCAAAGCCACAGTTGGTGGGTCCTTAAAGGAGTATGTAATACAATCAGGAGTGTGGGGGCACTTATAATGATGTTTGTTGGCAGGAACCATTACACTCACTTTAACTCCATCCATGCCACAGACTTCCCTAACACTGCCTGGGTAAGCCACCTTATTATAACTAAAGAAGCACCAAGCACCTATATTGAGTTTCACATTTGAAGTAGGCCTAGTAACAGGAACAGATTCTTCACTCTCCAGGGCATGGCGTTTGAAGGAAATTAGACCGTTTGGTTTAGCCTGCACAATATGATATGATGCTATCCCAGGCACAGTGATAGTTCCTTCCCAAGGCTTGTCTTTCTCTACTTGGGAATGTATTTCACTCTGGGAAATGTACAGAGTGCATGTTGAGGGAGCAAGTTCATTTGCTAACTGTGCAAACTCCACTGCATTCTGTATGACACTGACATTGCCTTGGCTCATGGTCTTTTGTCGTACAAACCTTTTCACATTGCCTCCCACACCATCAACTATTCCTTTGCCATGTGAGGTGGCAAAATATTTCCAACTGAACTTTCTTTGGTATTTTTTTGCTAGAAGCTTCAGCACGCGCACCATGTATTTGTTCTTGAACTCGGATGCAGGTCCATCGCTCCAATTGATGTCCTGAGTAACACCAGTTTCTTCACTCATTATCTCATAGAGTTTCTTCAGCATTACATACACAGTGTGTTTGTCCTTCTGTGTTATATCTGAGCACAAGAGGAAGGTTCTACAAGATCCATTTAAGAAGACAAAGCGTTACACTTGCTTGAGACCAAAGGGCACTCTGAACTCGTTCCGATACTCACAGCTATAAGACATAGCAAAATCAATTTGCAGCACTCTTACATTTTCCAGTTTTTGATCACTTAAGAAAGCATTTGCTTGTATTCTTTTTATGTGAACATGACCCAGAAAGTTTTCATAACTTGAAACAATATCTTCGTGTAATTCACCAGCACAACCATCTTTCATGCTTAACACTAGTCTTCCATCAGCATCCTTTTCCCACTGCTTCCATGTGACGTGCTTTGCTGGCTCTTCAGGAAATGGAATATTTTTTCCACTGGAACATTTTTCACATGTATTTAGTTTTTTCTTGTGTGCTCTCTGCAACCTCTTTCGAACTCTTTCATACGTCTTCCTCTGCAACTTCTCTCTGCTACTCATAGACATATTTTTCTTTCTTCTCGGTTCTTTTAACCTTTCCTTTTCCTTTTTTTGAAATTCTGGATCCTCCATCTTCTTCTTTAGTCTCATTTTCTTCATTCTTTCAGCACTAGTGCTCTTTTTATTTTCAGTTGACAAATTCATTGTGCATTAACTGCATAATAAGTGTCACGTATGGGACAATAAATAAACGGACGTATAAACTGTTTAAAATACAAAATTAACATTAAGAAAGTATTTCATTGTGGACAACATTATCTTTGTTTTAAATCTGCTTTACTACATTTTAAATGCTACAAATAACATATATAACCTAAAAAGTGCACTTTTTCATGTCACGTATGGGACAGCAAAACTATATGCATAATTAGCTATATATCTGCTAATAAACACACAGTTTCTAATGTTTTAACATGTAGGCCGCTACTTTAGGACCTTACCTTTGCTATCAGAATGAAAACAACACTTAATTCACTGTACAATACAATGCTAACACTTAATCAAATGTAACCTCATTTAGCATGTGACTGATCTTGACAATGGTAGCCATTTTGAAAACCAGGTAGTGCAATAATAATAGCAAAAAAAAATCTTTCATCATCAAAATACCCTCTTTCCACTATATATAACTAATACAATACAAAATATTAACTAATTTTTCATTTTGAAATTTCATGCGTTTTGTCCCTGTTTCAGTGGAATGCTCCTCATACCCCACAAACATTAGCCATGGAACAAAATGGACTAAAGGTTTGTTGCAGTCACTTCTCACTAGCACCTTTCAACTTCTGGTTTATCAGTGGAAAAACTAATCTAAAAATGTGTCATTATATCTCTGGTTCATTAGCCATGTAAACAAGACCATGGTCAGTAACAGTACAAAGAGCTTCATCACACCAGCGTGATACTGTGTATTCACTGCAAATTACATGCAAAGGACTCCAATATTTTCTACTTTATAATCTGCTTTTATTGTGAGGTCCTCCGATGCATCCTGCTGTGATTGTGTTGCTTCCCTAAAAGAAGCGCTGAAAACAGAATCACGGAAAGAGTGACTCTTCTGACTCCCCCACAACCCCAAGGCTAATTTTAACATACTTCCTTGTCCTTCTCCAAGCGGCCACTGGGGGCGCAGAAGGATGATTTTAAAACTTCAAATTAAATAAATGCTTACATCTGCGTAAGTTTTAAAGATAAAGACATCAAAATCGACACAGTAATAGATATTAAGGAGGGCTTTCAGTATACTAAATTTGAATTGGATTGGGTCATCTGTTGATTTTTTAATGATTTTTTACATTCCCCCCACTAAACCCTTTTCCTGGTATGCAAAGGATCTTAGGAGTGCTGCTGCCCGGGGTGTGATTTAGCTAGCAACAACAACAACAACAATGACAGCTTTACGCTATGGGGATAATTCGAGGGAAATGGGTACATGGATGAAGTCCAAAGAAAGGCCAGAACAGATGCCCATTACCAAAATGCTGGGCAAGGATCTTTCCCTCCTTTTATCCAAATATCTCCTGAATATCTCCAGGCATGGCAAGAGTGCACGCGATCTTCGCTTCCCCCCACGATCTCCCCCCCCCGATCTCTCCTCCTGCCCCAATGGGCCCAGCACTCCTATGGAGTGCTACGCCCCATCCGCCGCTTTTCCCGGCTACTCGCTGAGTAATTGCAGTAGCCGGGAAAAGCGCCAGACCTGTCTACATGCCCGCGGGCTCAGCCCGAGACCATAGGAAATACCGGGCCACAAGTGGTGCTGGTTATCTCGGGCCAAGGGAGGGTTACCCCAGCCTGAGCCTGGGATCCCTTGTGCGTCATCTAGACACACAGGGACCGGGCCGGGGCTGGCACCAGGCTAACCCGTCGTGTAGCACGGCCCCAAGGCCCTTTCAAGCAATAATCCAGCTGAACCACCAAGGCTGCTGTATTTCATTTTGGTTGCTACATCCTAAGTAAGATAGCAACAAAGAGGAAATAGTCAAGACCAACACTCCTAATCAATCAAATCAATAAATAAATTGAGGGAAAGATAGCAGGTTTCTGATCTCTAAATGGGTGTCATGAAGAGGAAAAGAAATAAGTTGTAGCAACTGAGCAAGGGACAAGAAGCAATGAGTTCAAGCTGCAACATAGTAGGGTTAACATGGAGATCAGGAAACTTGTTTCCTAACTGTAAGGAGGAAGGACCCCAGGGAAGTTGTGGCACCTCTTTTTCTGAAGGTTTTCATGCTGTGACCACAATTCTCTAGAATCTAAAAGGTATTTATTTATTTTACCCGTTTATGTACTTTCTTTTCTGCCTCAGGTGCCCAACGAAATGCCTGGTGAACGGCTGCAGCAGGAATTGTTTGTACAGAAAGGGAAGTCAAACCCCTGGCTTCTGCCTCAGAGTCTCTTTCTTGGCTACTGCTATGAAGCTGCTTTGCTTGAACTGGGTTCGCCCGCCCTGATACATTTAAAAATATTTGATTTTATTGCACAGCAAAATGCTTTTGAAAAGCTTTGCTATTATCTTCCAACTTAAAAAAAAATCAAGTGCCTTTGAAGTGAGCTACCTGAATGAAACCTGTGACCTCAGAGAGATGGCAGATAGGCAATAGAAACAAACCTGCCTTTCACCTGCCCACCAGGCCATCCAAAACACCCTTTACATGCCCCCAATATAAGTCTGAGATGAAAGACATTCTGGGCAGCCTGCCTCACCCCATTGCCTCCGCTATCTTCACTTGATTGCACAGTGTTTTGCTTGGAACAATTCTTCACTGTCTGCCCCACACAGGTGAATCTCTTGCCTTGGCACAGGATGGGGAATACCATGCATAGTCAACGTGCTTTGCTGTGGACTCCTGCCCATTGGCAGCTCAGGCCAGGTCATGCTTCACATTTTTCTGCAGCCCATCAGGGAAGAGAGCTGGGCACGGACTGAAAGGAACAGATAACGGTGGATGTGGAGGCACAGTGAGAGGGACTTGTGAGAATCACAAAGCAGAGGGAAGCCTTGTCTATAGGAGGGAGTTACTGTACACCAGTACGAATGTATAGCCAGGACTAGCAGCTCAGAGTTCTCAGCACAACCCTCATTAATACCAATGGGAGAGACATGACAACTAATATACGAAGGGAACAGCATACTCCCCATTTCACAAATGAAAACCGTGGCGGTCTTGTGTAGTTGTGCCACGTTTCTTCCCACAATAAGGGTCACTGCTTGAGCACTCACCCAAGCACCCATACTCTGGCACATACTTGTCCTATAATTTATTTATTTATTTATTTATTACACTTATATACCGCCCCCATAGCCAGGGCTCTCTGGGCGGTTTATAGAAATTCTAAAATTAAAATAAAAACGAGTATGCAAAATTTAAAATTCTAAAACACAGAACATACACACATAAAGCATTAAAAACCATTAAAAAAAAAACTAAACATGTGAGTGATTAAGATGTGCCACCATATGCCTGGGCAAAGAGGAAAGTCTTAACCTGGCGCCGGAAAGATAGCAACGTTGGCGCCAGGCGAGCCTCATCAGGGAGATCGTTCCATAGTCTGGGGGCCACCATCGAAAAGGCCCTGTCCCTTGTTGCCACACTCCAAGCCTCTCTCGGAGGAGGCACCCGGAGGAGGACCTTAGATGTTGAACGTAGTGACCGGGTATATTCACGTCGGGAGAGGCATTCCGTCAGGTATTGTGGTCCCAAGCCGTGTAAGGCTTTATAGGTCAAAACCAGCACCTTGAATTGGGCTTGGAAACATACAGGCAGCCAGTGCAAGAGGACCAGAGCAGGTGTTATATGGTCAAACCTTCTGGTTCCTGAAATCAATCTGGCTGCTGCATTTTGCACGAGCTGCAGCTTCCAAACTGTCTTCAAAGGCTGCCCCATGTAGAGGGCATTGCAGTAATCTAAGCTGGAGGTTACCAGAGCATGGACAACTGAAGCCAGGTTATCCCTGTCCAGATAGGGGTGTAGCTGGGCCACCAACCGGAGGTTGTAAAAGCACTCCGTGCCACTGAGGTCACCTGAGCCTCAAGTGACAATGATGGATCTAAAAGAACCCCCAAGCTACGCATCTGCTCCTTCAGGGTGAGTGCAATAATACACTACCAACAGTTTAAAATGACACACTTACTACAGAATGTCAAATAGGTTGTGCATTAGATGGTGTCTTAGTGTTCATTCATTTTCATTGATATACATGGGTACTAGAGAGAAGATGAATCCATCTCTCATTTAAAAATGTAACTTTTAGAGACCTGGAAGATGGGAACCCAATAAAAGCAATTCTAATAATTCAAACCAACAAACAGTCTGTGGCAAAGACTGTCTGTTCATACCATGTTTATGTGATGGTTTTGGACACCTACTAGCATGCATATTTTGCATCAGATTCCACTAAGTAGAAGAGTAACTAAGGGCAAATTTCAAGAACCACTTTGTGATTGTTTTTCATTTCTGTGGTTGTTACATGGAGTTCTCTGAGAGAAGAAACGACTATACTACAGACTTAAACTAGTTTAATAGTTATCCCTTCTTCCCAGGGATGTGGAATTGTAGTTCTGGGAGGAGTGCTTGAAATTTTCACTATCCTTACCATACTATTATTCTCACAATAACAGAAATTCAGCAGGTCAGGAAAGGTAGCACTACACACAGAAGGCTACCGGCACAGTTACTGAGGAAGCTATTAGAGAAAAGAAGGCTTCCTTCAGAAAATGGTAGTCTTGTCCAAATGAGAACAGGAAGGAACACAAATTTGCACAAAGGAAATGCAAGTAGAAAGTATTTTGAGGAGCAAATTGGTAATAACATCAAGGCCAACAATAAAGAATTATTTATATACATCAGAAGCAGTAAATCAGCTAGGGAGACAAAGGCAGTCCAATTGGATGACAGCAAAGTTAAAGGTATACTAAAGGACAATAAGGAGACTACAGAGAAGCTGAATGAATTGTGTGTGTTTTAATCTATCTTCACTGCAGAAAGTGTAGGGCATCAGATACCTGTGCCTGAACTGAAGTTTCCAGGAAGGGAGTCTGAGAAACTGAGGCAAGTAGTGGTGACAAGAAATTAGGTTCTTTTCATTATTGACGAACTGTAAATTAGAAACCATATGGTCCAGATGGAATTCATCCTAGAATTGTTAAAGAACTGAAATGTGAAATGGCTGTTCCAGCAAAAATATGTAACTTGTCCCTAAGATCAGTCTGTGTATGAGAGGACTGGAGAGCAGCCAATGTAACACAATTTTTTAAAAAAGGATCCAGCAAAGGGTGTGTGTGGAATACAGGAAATGACAAGTCAATGAGTTTAACATCTGTTCCTGGTAAATTGGTGGGCAACATTATTAAAGATAAAATTACCAAACAGAGAAGAGGGGTGCAAAAAGTATGACCCACCAAGCCACTACGACTGTGGTTAAAATAAAAAGAGATTGCAAAAAGCTCTGGTACCTGTGTGAACAGAATGCTGGACCAGGTAGGCCTTTGATCTGGTTCAGCAGGATTTGTCTTATGCTTTTTGTTATAATTTATTTATTTATTTATTTATTGCATTTTTATACCGCCCAATAGCCGAAGCTCTCTTTGCGGTTCACAAAAATTAAAACCATAATAAAACAACCAACAGGTTAAAAACACAAATACAAAATACAGTATAAAAAGCACAACCAGGATAAAACCATGCAGCAAAAATTGATATAAGATTAAAATACAGAGTTAGAATGGTAAAATTTAAATTTAAGTTAAAATTAAGTGTTAAAATACTGAGAGAATAAAAAGGTCTTCAGCTGGCGATGAAAGGAGTACAGTGTAGGCGTCGGCGGACCTCTCTGGGGAGCTCATTCCACAGCCGGGGTGCTACAGCAGAAAAGGCCCTCCTCCTGGTAGCCACCTGCCTCACTTCCTTTGGCAGGGGCTCATGGAAAAGGACCCCTGTGGATGATCTTAAGGTCCGGGTAGGTACATATGGGAGGAGGCGTTCCTTCAGATAACCTGGCCCCAAACTGTTTAGGGCTTTGAATGTCAATACCAGCACTTTGAATCGGGCCCGGACCTGGACTGGCAGCCAATGAAGTTGTAAAAGTACTGGTGTAATGTGCTCTCGCCGGCCAGTGCCTGTTAGTAGGCAGGCTGCCCTGTTTTATACCAGGTGAAGTTTCCGGACCGTTTTCAAAGGCAGCCCCACATATAACACATTGCAGTAATCCAAATGAGAGGTTATCAGAGCATGGATAACTGTAGCTAGGCTATCTCTGTAACTCAGTATCCCAGGATACTTTGCATCCAGCAGTCCAACATGAGGGCTGAACAGGTGTAAAAGTAATTTAAGTCTGTAATGTACATAGGGCTTGAGAGTGAGCTCCTCTTCCATGTTTGTAGCCAGAGGTGAGGTGCTGAGGTCTAGGATTGTGTCATCCTGTTTTTGCTGCAGAATTGAGGGCACAGTTGTACAAAGTGGAGCACATGTAGAATGGATATGGGGGTTCCGAAGGAAAGAAGGCTGAAAAAAAGAACTTCCCTTGTACATTAAGTAGCTTTTGAAAGGACATTACTTAGAGGAACTACCGCCTACTGCCTGACTTTGTTTTCTCCTAGTTCAGTTCTTTTTGACTCAACCAAGCACAGTCAAACAGTTCTGGGAGTCTCCCTCCTACCACCCCGGAGCAAATACTAAACTATCCATGTCCAGTCATTGGCTTCCATTAGTACCAAGAGCATACCATTCTGCTTCGGTCCACAACCCTCATCCCCCCCCCCTCCATACCCCTTTTCCTTGCCAAGAAAAGTTTTGGTTTTCGTCCCTGCAGTTAACAAAGAGGTTGCTGTTACACAGAACCTGCCAATGAGACATTCTGGCTGGGTATATTCAAGGCACATGAACAGATGATGGGACGGCGGGCAGTCCAGCCCTTTCAAGGGAATATGCTGTGGATTCCTTTAACACAATGTGACAACTAATATCTGACTGAACAATTTTAATTACTAAAGCAATATATACACAAACTATATAGTGTTAAATATGAAAACTGCCCCAAACACACAAACATACATGCATTCATATAAAGATGGGACATATGTTCTTAGATATTTCTTTTCTTTAAAGAAATCCTCTCTCCTTTGTCACACGCTAAACTTCCAGCTATGATTTTTTTTAAAAAGTAAAGCTCTGTTCCTTACATAGTACCCTTCAAAACTCATTAAGTCAATTAATTCTGCTGACTTCTCCTCCTTTGGGGGCTGTGACATAAACAGAAAATGTGCTCCATGATTTGTTGGTGTTTCCATAAGCACATTAGCATGCTGCTAAACAGAACAATTAACATGATGTCTTCCAATGAAGAAAATCACTTGATTCTCATCATGTGAAAGGGCAGCCAATTGCTCCCCTTGCTTTAGAAAATGGAGACAAATACTACTGCCAGCTTTCTGGGAGGAAAATTGGTATAGGAAGCATTAACAGCTGGGCAGGAGGACTTCAGTCATGGGCCTTAGATGCACGTCCAGTCTACAGAAAATTCTCTTGATTTGTCACCATGGGATAATGGCCTTTCTAGCTTGCTAGTTTACTTATCGACAAGAAAGGCCTCTCAGCCTTCTATGTAGGTCAGAGGTTCTAACACAGCCCCCATAGGCACCTGGCACCCGCAGGGATCTCCAACAGCTCCCGTGAAACTTTCCACTCCATGCTCCTTGAAAAACATTAGGGTGCTAGGTTCTCTTTCCTGTTCCTAACTCTGCCATTGATTAGCTCTTCAGCTGGCAGGAAGAGAAGAAAGAGTTGCTTCCTGACCCCAGCCAATCTTCTGCCCACACAGACCTTTCTCTTCACGCTCTCTCTGTCTCTCCACTCCCAGCCTCTAGCCTTGCTATTTCTCTCTACCCAACACTTTCCTTGCTATTTCTCTACATTTCCCACCTCTAGCTTTCTTCTTTCTCTCCTTTCCTAGCCCCTAGTCTTGCTTTTTTCTCTCCTGCTCACCCCTGTATCTTCTTTTTTCTCTGCACTCCCATCCTCTAGGACTGCTATTTCTTTCCACCGGACACACGCAAATCTCTTTCTCTTGCTATTTCCCCCTCCCTCCCAATCTCTTGCCTTGCTATTTCTCCCCACCACCTCTTTTGACTAGCCAGCCCCCATAGCAACCATTATTATTATTATTATTATTATTATTATTATTATGATTAACATATATATATCACCCCATAGCTGAAGCTCTCTGGGCAGTATACAAAAGTTAAAAACAGCGAACATTAAAAAGAAATATACAAAATTTAAAACCACAAAAAGCATAAAATACAAACAAAACGGGCAATATACCATTTAAAAACATCCTCCATAGCCACATCCTCCATGGGAACCATTTTGTGGTGGTGCCCACAGCAATTTCTCAAATTCCCAAATGTGCCAACAGGTCGAGAAATGTTGGAGACCTCTGCTGTAGGTGAGACAATACTACTAGTGGAGGAGAATTTAGGTTGGTTCTCATTTTTAAGTGAATTGACAATGTGAATTGCAATCCTGGTTTTGGATTTGTTCTGGACATTTTCTTTGAGCATGATGCATACATAACTTCACACTCCCTTTTCCTCTCCATCCTGAATAATGTCTACCTCAGGATTTATTACTCACAATCACTAATGCAAATCAGCCTCTAAATTCCACACATTTATAACCACAGAAAGAGTGGGTGAAATCTAGATAGGCTTCCAGAATTTTCCTCATGTGAATTTCTTCCTCAATTTTGGAATTCAGAATTACCTATCCTTAATTCCAAAGTAGAATTGGTGCATTAGGAATCCTCCATTCTGTTTTTTTTATTCCCATATTTTATGCAAAACACTGCATACAGTTTGCCACAGTTTTCAATTATTTCAGCATTTTCCACTTTACATTACCAGTGCACATGTGAGCATTGATAAAACACTACAAAAAAGCAAACTTGAAGCTTCATCACACCAGGGTTATACTGTGCAAACACTGCAAATTGCGTGCAAAGGACTCCAAAGTTTTCCAGTTTATAATCTGCTTTGACTGTGAAGTACTCCCAGGCATCCTGCTTTAATTGGGCTTCATATATAAAAGAACCGACGTATTTTACTACCCCTTTAGGGGCGAATCTTTTGTTGTTCTCCGAGCGGCCACTGGGGGTACAGGAGGAGGATTTGATATGTTTAAAGTACAAATTAAACAAATGCTTACATCTGCATAAGTTTAAAAGATAAAGACATCAAAATTGGCACAGTAATAGCTATTAAGGAGGGCTTTACTTACCAAATTTGAATTGGATTGGTTTATCCGCTGATTTTTTTATGTTTTTTTTTACATTTCTCCCCCTTAAACCCTTTTCCTGGTATGCAAAGGATCTTAGGAGCGCCACTGCCCGGGGTGTGATTTAGCTGACGACGACAGCTTTACGCTATGGGGATAATTCGAGGGAAATTGGTACGTGGGATGAAGCTCTTGATGTGATTGTACATATGGTTATATCAACATTCCTTTGGGTTGTTTTACCAACATGTGGATGGTGTCTCCTTCCTACAAATGTGATTGAAATGTCAAGGAAGATGTATTGCCTAGGGATGGATGAATCAGTCTATTTCCAGTCTGTGACAGTTTCGTATCAGAAGTCCATTCTGCACAATTTCCTGTGCTAAAAGTTGCATTAATTTTTGTACACAATATATACAATTTGTATGCAACTTTCCCTAACATATCCATTTCTGTACACAATGTCCCCTGCATATGGGTGGGGGCTAGGTAGTTGACTCACATGATACCAAGGAGGAAAAAGGTGGGATATAAATATATAAATGCAGTGCAATACTGCTCCAGCTACACTGGCTGCCGGTATATATTTATGAGCCCAATTTAAAGTGCCGTTTTTGACTTTTAAAGCCTTAAGTGCTTTGGGCCCAAGTTACTTGAAGAGTACTCTTCTCTCTTACCAGCTTGCCCACATTCTGAGGTCACCAACAGAGGCCCTTCCCACCTGCCCACCACCAAGGGTGGTTAGGGTGGTGAGAGCAAAGGAGACGGCTTTCTCAGTGGTGGCCCCATATCTCTGGAATCAGCTTCCATCAGGGGTTCATCAGGCTCCTTCTTTGCAGGTCTTCGGGAAAGCTCTGAAGACCTACCTGTTTTTGCTGGCTTTTCTGTAATTCTTGGGCTGATGGTTTTATTGGCAACTTGTGCTTTTTATCGAATTGTATCTTGTATGCCACCTTGAGAGGGAACAAATATGCTTTAAATCACATGCCGCTGTTTTCATCACAGTGACCTTGCGTGCAACACACTCCCAGGCAAAAACAAAAGCAAAACAAAAAGCAAAAGCATCCCCGTCCACCCAGCCAATGGCCATGAGGCATGGAATCATCTTCCCATTGGTCTCCAAGCAGTTACAGAAGAAGTGGCTACTCCCACACCCCGCAGCAGTGCAAGGAGAAGTGGCATGTGCTCAAGAAGGGGGTCTAGAGGGCAGGGGGGTTAGTGCACATGTGATGGGAGCCCTTGGCATCGTTAGTGCTAGCCACTATGCACTGTAGTTAGCCTAAGCACCCTTCCCCAAGTTATGTCTGAACAGGGCCAGAGCCAAAGTGGGTATATTTCGTTTGTTTCCAAACAAGGGGATACCAAAGGACCTCACTTCCTGGTTGGTCACAGATATTTGGAAACTCACAGCGGGCACAGGATATGCTCTGGTATACAGGCTTTTGGGCACAGATTCAAAATGTAGGAGACATCCACACAAGTCTGATGTATTCAAAGTTGGTTCTGACTGAGGCTTCAATGGGGAGTCCAAAAACCTGGCTAAGCTGTTATTAGGGACTCCCAGAGCCAAACCCTAATCTGGAATAGAGAACCTAAAAAGAGTGTCTTTCTGCGGGGCCCTGTCCCTGACTAGTCGAAGGAAAATAACAAACTTGGAGAGAGGTAAAGAAGCCTTGGGGAAGGAGGCAAGGAAGAGATGCTACCTAAGAGTGTGGATGTGTTACAATCTCTCTTAACTTGAGATCTTGAAAAAACTCTGCACAAGGCGATAGGTTCTTAGCTTGCTGGCCAAACTAGTAAACCACTGGGCTTAGAGCCAGCAATTCCTAAACAGTGACACAAGCCATAGTGAGGCCCAGCACCCTAGGGTTCTGATAGGCTTACAAAGGTCAGTGGCTCCAAGACAGCGCTTGTCTACCCAGAAAGGGAGGCTCATGGGTAGGGTGACCATATTTAGGAAACCAAAAAGGAGGACAACATGGCCGGCCCCAAGGGGGCATGCCCAGTAGAACATAACTTTGGTCACATGTCTGATTTTACAGCACACAATTAAGACAAACTGTTCTACACAACATCTTAATGTTAAAACCACCGAAAGAACAAGTGAGACATTCAATGTATCTGAAATTAATCTCATTCACTCCTACTTTTGTAGCTTTTGCAGTATTTTGAAGCTTTTGCTATACTATGTGTGATTCAGTCTCCCCTCCCCTTAAATATCTTTTCTGACTGCAAATCCTTCACTGGATTACCATAGTCTCACCTTTCCTAACATTTAACACTCTTTCCCCATCACCTGGGCAGGATCTACACTATTCATTACACCGTTGTTTAAGTGCATTGTTGCGTCCTCCCTTGCTACGTTACAAAATGCAACTTGAGCCCAGTCAATCGAAATACCTTTTCTTCTATCGTTTTACCCGGGCACACTCTCCTTTAGAACGTTCTTCATTATGGCTCTGAAGTAAACCTCCTTCTTCCGGTGACTCTGAGCTAGACCTGCCGGGATAAGCCGGCAGGGAGGCGGGGCGACGCATAGGGACGAGGGAATAAACAAACAAACAAACAACCCCAGAAAGTTCCGGCGTGCGCCTCAATCTTCCTGAGCATCTGTCCTCGGTAGTCAATCCCACGGTGTCTCGGCCAGGTCAGTGGGCAGAGAGAGGGTTCACATCTCCAGAGCTGCAACCCAAGAGGAACTTTGCTTCACTCGGAAGAAAAATGCGTCGAGGCTCTGGTCTGTTGCTGCGGAGAGCTTGCTTCCGAGGAAGCCTGCCTCGGGGCCATGCGGTCAGGTCGCCACCCCTTACACACTTGCTTGGATGGAAATCCCCCCCCTCGCTCTCCACTCCCCGAAATAATCGAGATGAGGTCAGCTCTTCATTTTCGGTTCCACTGGGACCTCTCTCTCCACGCCTAAATTCTTCCGGATCTCTTGGAGCCCAACCCTAGCGGATGGGATCTCTGGCGTCACTTCAGTAGATCTGCCCACAGTCTTCTTTCCCACGAAACAGGGATCCCTGACTGGGCTCGTTTAACGGATCGATTCAGCGCGCTCCTATGCTGGCGCGCGCTCCCTCTTTCTCGTCTACCGAGGGCTGTTAATAATAGTGGATCTTGTCAGCTCTTCAGCCTGATCCTATGCAGGTTTACTCTGAAGTAATCCTCACTCTATTCGACGTTGCTTACTCCCAGGTAAGTCTGCGCTGGTGGCAGCCTGAATGAACAGCCCTGCAGTGTCTTAAAGGGGCCACGTGCACCCCGAAAGATAAGCGGTTTTTTAAAAAAATTAAGCCTCTGTCCCCTCTTTCACCGCCCTCCCTCCCCCTCCCCCTCCCCCTCGTCGCGTTGTGCCAGCTCTCCCTCCCCTAGAAAAGCCCTCACTTGTCCTAACCAGGAAGCAAAGACCATGGTCACGAGACATGACTTTGAAAGACGGCATTGAATACAACGAAAGGTTGGGGCACATTGTTAGTTTTAAAACGATTTTAACAGAAAGTGGAACGGTTTTAAAAGTCAGAAGAAACGTAACAACAACAGCATCACGTGACTGCTGACGTCATCTCTGCCAACTTGTTACGTTTCATCTAGACAAGTGTAGACGGGCTCCTGGGGATGACATTAAAGAAATAGCATTTGATAATGATTATTTGAGAAATAATAACACCTGATGAGCAATGTTGACTGTGTTTTATAAGATACTTATCCCAGACTGAAAAACAGTTTTTTTATGTCCTTGGGTTCCTTTTTCCCTGGGATTTTTAGAAACCTAATTTGTCCCAAAATGATCATGGTGATAGAAATGTGGTGTTCCCATTAAATAAGTGCAAGCATTTCTATGTTTGGCTCTCTAATACTTTAGGAATAATATGATCCATGTATATAAACATCTAGGATAATTGTTAATACCAAGCACCAGAGTAGAAAATATAAGCTGTGGATAATTTTTTTTAAATTATTGGTGGGGGACGTTATCAAAAACCTTTTGGAAATCGAAGTAAACAATGCCACTGGATCACCCCTGTCTACATGTTTGTTGACATTCTCAAGAATTCTAGTAGATTAGTGAGACAGGACTTGCCTTTGCAGAAGCCAAGTTGATTCTTCTTCAGCAGCACCTGCCCTTCTATGTATGCTTACTAATTTTGTCTTTAATAATGCTTTCAACCAATTTACCTGGAACAGATGTCAAGCTAACCAGCCTGTAATTTCCAGGATCTCCTCCTGGATCCCTTTTTGAAAATTGGTGTTACATTGGACAGCTTACAGTCCTCTGGTACAGAGGCTGAGTTCAGGGACATGTTGCATATTTTTGTGAGGAGGTCCACAATTTCATATTTGAGTTCTTTGAGAACTCTAGGATGGATGCCATCTGGGCCTAGTGATTTATTTGCTTTCAATTTGTCAATAAGGTTAAGAATTTCATCTTTTGTTACCACTATTTGCCTCAGTTCCTCAGACTCCCTTCCTGAAAACATCCGTTCAGGCACAGGCATCTGTCCTGTATCCCCTGCAGTGAACACCGATGCAAAGAATTCATTCAGCTTCTCTGCAATCTCCTGTCCTCCTTTAGTACTCCCTTAACTCCATTGTCATCCAATGGTCCAAGTGCTTCCCTAACTGCTTTCCTGCTTCTGATATATTTAAAGAATTCTTTATTGTTGGACTTGATATTATTAGCGATGTGCTCCTCAAAATGCTTTTTTGCATCTCTTATTGTTTGCTTGCATCTCCTTTGTGCCAGCTTGCGCTCCCCTTTGTTTTCCTCACTTAGGCAAGACTTCCATTTTTTGAAGGAAGCCCTCTTTTCTAAAATAGCTTCTTTGGCACTGCTTGCTAACCATGCTGGTGACCTTTTGCACTTGGTGCTACCTTTCCTAACCTGTGGAATACATTTTAGTTGAACTTCTATTATTGTGCCTTTGAGTAAGCTCCATGCATTTTCCTCTTGAATAAGTAAGCTTTGAGTAAGCTCCATGCATTTTACCCCTTTAACCTTTCTTTTCACTAGTTCCCTCATTTTAGAGAAGTTTCCTCTTTTGAAGTCAAGTGTGAATGTGTTGGATTTCCTGGGCAATTTCCCACTTAAGTATATATTGAATCTGATAGCAGTGTGGTCAGTGTTACCAATTGGTTCAACAATATTTACATCTTGTATTAGGTCCTGGGCACCACCACTTAGGATTAAATCCAGGGTTGCCTCCTCTCTGGTCAGTTCCATAACCAACTGTTCCAGGGCACAGTCATTTAGGACATCAAGAAATTTAACCTTTTTGTCATGACTGGAATATGAATTTGTCCAGTCTATGTGAGGATAATTGAAGTCACCCATTATTACAACACTTCCTTGTTTGGAGGCCTCCCTGATTTCATTCTCCATCTCAAGGTCACTCTGGGCATTTTGGTCTGGGGGACGATAGGAAGTTCCAAGCAGTACATTAGTTTTGGGGCCCCGCATTGTCACCCACAGCACTTCTGTGGAAGAGTCTTCCCAATTTAGGTGTGCTATTCTACTTGACACAATGCCCT
This sequence comes from Elgaria multicarinata webbii, assembly GCF_023053635.1. Taxonomy (NCBI): domain Eukaryota; kingdom Metazoa; phylum Chordata; class Lepidosauria; order Squamata; family Anguidae; genus Elgaria; species Elgaria multicarinata. The sequence continues at coordinate 98,657,226 of NC_086171.1, read as the reverse complement.
CTTTGATGTAGAGAGCAACACCGCCCACAGTATGCCCTTCCCTGTCCTTCCTGTAAAGTTTGTATCCAGGGATGACCGTATCCCACTGGTTCTCTCCATTCCACCAGGTTTCTGTAATGCCCACTATGTCCAGGTTCTCCTTTGAAACCAAGCACTCCAATTCTCCCATTTTGGCTTGGAGGCTTCTAGCATTTGCATAGAAACACCTATACACGGTGTCCCTCCTCAGCTGTCTCTGCCGTGTCCCTTTTATCCTGATGCACTTTAGCCTCTTTGATTGGCTATCATGTTCTATCCTGTACTCATGGCCTATTTTGCTCCCCTTCTACATTGGGGCAATCAAAAACTTGTTCAGATTCATCTCCTTCAGATGATTTAAACCGAACCGGATGCTTCCCAGGTCCTATAGGCTTTCCCCCAGGATTTAGTTTTGTTAAGGGTGACCATATGGAAAGGAGGACAGGGCTCCTGTATCTTTAACAGTTGCATGGAAAAGGGAATTTCAGCAGGTGTCATTGGTATGCATGCAGCACCTAGTGAAATTCCCTCTTCATCACAATAGTTAAAGCTGCAGTAGCCCTGCCCTCTTTTGTATCTGGTCCCTCTAGCTATACTAGAGTGATCAGATACAAAACAGCATTTTGATTATAACCTGTAAACAAATTGGTAATCAGTGCAGTTATATGTTCCAGTCTGTCAGTTCCAATTATATCTTAGCAGTGGCATTCTGGACAACTGGCTTCCAAACCATCTCCAAAGGCAAACCTACATAGAACATATTGCAGTACTCTAACCTAGAAATGACTTGAGCATGAATGGCCATGGCCAGGACTAATTTCTTAAGAAAAGGCTGGAGTCTGGCCAGGGCAGGTGCCAGCCTCCAGTGGACCCTCGGCATAGTGCTGCCCCTTACACAACACTTGGCCCATCACTGCTTCTGTGCCCTCATTGGCCATTTTCCTCCAAAGGCAGGATCTGATAGGTTCAGATTACAGCTACTCAAAATGTGTTTTTAAAAAGTTGTGCTTTAAAATGGAGCAGGTCCATTACAGGGGATCAGTGGGTAGATAGATGGAGAGGGGCTTGTATTAGAGGTGTGTGTGGGGGGTTTTCTGCTTTTTTGTATTGGATGTAGGAATAAGCCAACCTCCTGGCCATAAGCCAAGGTATTAGAAATAACTCTGCTTATTTCTGAGCCCAACTGACATGACCTGGGAAGCTGTTGCACATCTCCAGCTATTCTACAGATGTAAGCTAATTTCAGAACTAGTTTCTGATTAAGAAACTCCAGGAACTGTAGGTCTACACAGGGGCTGGAAATGTCTAATAAAGGATCCTTGGTTCTCTCATCAAACCCTCACAATTACAAGGATTTTCAGGGAAGCCATTCCATTTAAATAAGATTTAAATCTGTATGGTCATAAATCCTAAGTGCATTAACATGCAAGGCAAAACACATTCCGCAACCCTTTCCCACTGTACAGGTATCCTAGTTAAGATACTGGTTTAAACTTCGGTTGAATATAGACATGTGATCAGGAAAGGGAGCAGTTCTCCCAGAGTCATTGTAGCAGGCCAGGTGCAATGAAGGAATGCCTGCTTTCTGTTCAAAACAGAAAGTGAAAATTGATCACATGAATTTCCAAATGTGGAGGTCTTCGCCATGTGGGGAGCTGGTCATCTGTAAGCTCCAGCCACATGGTGAACCCTGAGCCAAATAGGGCGTGTTGCCACCTGCTCATAATTGCCATAGACCGGTCATATTTCAGCAGCTCTGCCCATAAGTACAAAGCAGAGAAAACTCCTTATTGGTTCAGAGAACTGAAATTGCAATGTTGGAAAATAAGTGGCAGGTTTTCTGGATCAGCGCTGAATAATTAAAAAGACATCACAAGATACCCATTATCGGGGGGTATCTATTGGGGGGGCGGAGCCAGCGACAGGATGAAGCAGTAGGGCATTTCTTTACTCCGGCGATGGTGAGTCTAAATAAGCATATCAAATAAAGCAATCGGACTAACAGTGATGAAGAAATGTTTGTGAAACTCTGAGCTGAAGGCGGGGGGTGGGGTGAAGAATAAACTGTGTTAGCATGGAGAATCGGATAATTATACTGAAGGAATGTGGGGGCTGGGAGTAGCTGTTTTCTCTGAGCACTCTCTCTAATGGAGCGCATTCTTAGAGTGAAAGATTCTTGGAAGAAAGCCAGCATTGGAAGAGAGATTGATTGATAGCCCCAATTTGCTAATTACTATGACAATAAATCCCCCGCCAGTAAGCTCAGTTGTGAATCAGCAACTGCTTGTGTTGAAAGTGAAACTAAGAGAAAGTCCGGAAAGAAAAATAAAAGGTTATAATTTAACTGATGCCACCGGGAAAAAAAACAATTTGAGAAGCTTAAGTGGGAGAGGAAACACCCGTCAAATAACATGGCTTCTCGTCTTAAAAAAATAGCTGATTTGGAAAAAGATAGTGACCAAAGTACAGCTGAGGCAGACGCAGAAATGGCCGCCAAAGCTGGCATTGATCCAGATACACAACTAGCGACTATGGCCGAAATTACAGTTCTAATGAAAGGGATGAAAGAAGCGATTTTGGGGAAAATTGAGGAGGAAGCTCGAAAGACAAATAAGCGTGTAGACCAACTAACTGCAGAGGTTGCTAAGATTGATAAGCAATTGAAGTCTGTCAAAACAGAAGTGGATCAGGTGGAAGAGCAGGAGTTAAAATTTAATGACCATGAGAAGAGACTGATTTCTCTGGAGGATCAAACCAGAAGAGCATCAATTCGTTTACGTAATCTTGTGGAGAAGCAAGGGGAGAACCTCAGACAGATCCTGCCAAGCTGGTTTAAAGAACTGGTCCCTACCCTTGAGATTGGAGAAGAGGATGTGGAGCGGGTTCACAGGGTTGGATGCTACAGGTGGGGTTCAACTCCAAGGGATGTCTTGCTCAAGTTTTCAAATTACTTCAAAAAAGAGCAGCTGATGGGAGAGCTGAGATCATTGGGAGAGCTGAAGTTCAAAGGAGCTCAAGTGCAAGTCTATAATGACCTATGTCAACAAACTATAGACTGGAGGCGCAGTGTCAAACCAATAACATCGGAATTGAAGAAAAGATCGATTAATTATGCTTGGGGTTACCCAGTCTTTTTGAGGTTTATGTATAAGGGGAAGCATTATAAAGTTTTTTCTTTGCAGCTACTTGAAAGTTTAGATCTGGGTCCCCGAGATGGTGACGGTGACGGTCCAAAGGAAGATGACGGAGAAGGAGGAGCTGCAGGTGGTGGAAAGTAAATTGGATAACATAGATGATATGCAGTATTGATGTAATTAGAAGCCTTGCTGGTTCTGGGTTGCTGACTTAGTCCCCCCCCCAAAGGTTAATAATTAATGGCCGGAGTGTTAGACTCTCGGGGATTTGTTGGGGGGAGAAGAAATGGGAGGGAGGGGGGAGGGAGGGATTTAAATGGGGGTTTATGTTTTTATGTATGTAAATATGAGTTTCAGCACATAAGGGATCGGAAAGAATATCAAAGAATTAAATACGGATAAGAATATAAAAGTCTCAACGCTCAATGTCAAGGGTTTGGGGGCAGTCGTGAAAAGGAGGAGAATTGAACAATTGTTAAATAGAGAAGGTTCTGATATTATATTCCTGCAAGAAATGCATCAATGCATCGATGGGAAAAACGAAATTCATCTGAAATGATCAGTCTATTATGAAAAGTCGTTGGGGACTTCAAAGAAAAATGGAGTGGCCATTTTGATTTCAAAAAGAAGTGGATTTACCTTAGGGAATATTAAAAAAGATGGGAAAGGTAGATATATTTTGATAAAAGGTCAAATTGAAGGGGAAACATATACTTTGATTAATGTTTATGCACCAAATGAAAGACAAATAGAATTTTATGAAGAACTATTTAGTGAAATAGAAGAATTTAAAGAGGGATATGTTATATTGGCTGGAGATTTTAACATGGTTATGGATAATAGAGTAGACAGGTCAAACCCCACGAATGCAGAAAAGAGAAATAATATTACTATTTTAAATAAATTAATTAAAGAAAAGGATTTTGTTGATGGATGGAGAGTTCTTAGGGGTGATGATCCTGGTTTTACTTTCTACTCTCCAGTCCACCATACGTATTCGAGGATAGACCATATTTTTATTTCTAAAGAGTTTGTAACTAAGGTATGTAAAATGGAATTAGGAGTAATTAGAGTAACAGATCATGCATTGGTAAGTTTAGATTTTACAGTTAGAAAGGATTATAGAGAAGCGTTAAGGTGGAGATTAAATACAAAGATACTTAAATATACTAAAGTGGTTGAGAAAATACAAGAGGAATTGTCAGAAACCTGGGAAATAAATGAAAAGGGAGGAACGATGATGGCAGTTGTTTGGGACACCATGAAGGCTGTAACAAGGGGGATTTGTAATAGGGAAAAGTGTAACTTAAAGAGGCAAGAGGTTGCACAGCAGAAAAGGTTAGAGCAAGAGATAAAAAATTTGAAGAAAAAATATTGGCAAACTAAAAATAAACATAATCTAATATAGTTACAAGCAAAGAAAAAAGAGTTAGAAAATATAAATTTAGAACAAGTTCAGAAAAATTTAATTTATATGAAAAGAGAATATTTCCAAAATAGTAATAAAAATTCTAGAATGCTTGCTAGACTCACACAAAAGGAAAAAGCTAAGAATGGGATAGGAATAGTGAAAGATAAGCAAGGGAATTTTTATCATACAATGAAGGATAAAATAAAAAAATTTCAGGAATTTTATGAAAAATTATATAAGGAAAAAGAAACTCAGAAGAAGAGGATGGAGGAGTATGTGGAAAAACATATAAAGAAGAGATTGGAAAAAGAGCATAAAGAATTAATGGAAAAAACTATAACTCAAAGTGAAATAGAGAAGGCTATAGAGAAGTTGAAAGTGGGTAAGTCACCTGATGTAGATGGTCTAGGATCAGAATATTATAAAGTTTTTAAATCGTTATTAGTGCCAAAATTATTGAAATTGTATAATGCTATATTGGAAGGAGAGAGGACTCCGGAATCATGGGAGCATTCGTTAATAATTTTAATTCCAAAGCCAGATAAAGATTTGACTCTCCCTGATTCGTATAGGCCGATTTCGTTAATAAATCAAGATGCAAAGATTTTCTCAACTATTTTGGCAAAACGATTGAATAAATTCATAGCTAAATATATAGGGGAAGACCAATGTGGATTTATAGCTGGCAGACAAATGCCAGCTATAAATTTAGTGGGAAGAGTTTTAAAGGCAGTACAGGAGATAAAAAAACTAAAGATTAAAGCGGGAATTTTAGCGTTGGATATATTTAAGGCTTTTGATTGTGTGAGTTGGCAAGCATTAAAAATGGTTTTAAATAAAATGGGATTTGGGAATAAATTTAAAGCAATAATAGAACAGCTGTACTCCCAAAATACAGCCGTAGTGGTAGTAAATTATGGAGTTACAGCCAAGATATGACTAGCCAGAGGGACAAGACAAGGATGTCCACTCTCACCTGTCCTGTTTGTATTGGTAATGGAATTATTGGCAAATGTAATAAGAGATGACGAGGAGATAGAAGGGATAGGTAGTATTAAAAAAATAAAATTAAATATGTTTGCGGATGATACATTGTTAACTATTAAAAATCCAGTAGGAAAGATGGGAAGAATTAAACAGCAGTTGAAAGAATTTGAAGAAATTACTGGGCTAAGAATAAATTGGGCAAAATCGGATTTAATGTTATTTAATTATACTAAAAAAGAGGAAAAGGAATGGGAAGGAAGAGAAATAGAAATGAGAATTAAAGAGCAGATAAGATATTTGGGAATTAGAATTACAAAAAATTTAGAAAATTTAGAAAAAGAGAATTTAAGTGGATTGAAAAAAGAGATTGTAGTAAAATTGAATAAATATAAAAGACTGAACCTATCACGGTTTGGAAGAATAGCATTAATAAAGATGAAGATCTTACCAAAGATTAATTTTATTTTTAGGATGTTAACAATAAAAAATTCAGATTTGGAGTTAAAAAGTTGGCAGAATATCATAAATAATTACTGTAATACAGAGAAGAAAGCTAGGATAAATAAGAGCAAATGGTATCTAAGCCAAAAAAAGGGAGGATTGGGACTCCCAAACATTAACCTATATTATGTAGCAAATAGGTTAAGACACATTGCAGAAGCAATTTTAGGAGTAGGAGATTTAGAGTGGATGGAGGATAAAACTACAAGTAACATAGAATTAAAATTGGATAATGTTCTTTTTAAGGAAGGAGGTAAAAAATGGGTTGAAGATTTAGGTAATCCGCTCTTGAAGTTTCATTGGGAAATTTGGAGTAAATATAAGAAGGAGTTGCTTCTGAGCGGCTCCCCTCCAACGCCGGTAATAATGATAAAAAAATTTCCGGAAGACTTGAAGGGCAGATTAAGTAAAGTTCTAATAGAGAAAAATAAAATGAAATTAAGAGACTGGTTAAGAGGGATGAGCACAAGAAAAGAGATGGAAGTGGTTTTAAAAGATAGAAAACTAACTTGGTTAAATTATAGGCAATTGGAACAATGGACTAAAAATTGGATAAGAGAAAATGGAGAGTGTAGAGAGTTGTCGACGTCTGAGAAATTGATTGATAAAAAAGAAATGGATAAGGGAGAAAATACAGTAATAAAAATGAGTCAAATATATACAATATTACTTGAGAAGGGATCGATGGATAGTGTGGGGGAAATGGTTTGGGAGACAGATTTGAAGATACAGCTAGGACAGCAGAGTTGGGAAAGACTTCGGAGACAAAGAGTGTTGAGAAATATGTCAGTGAGAATAAAGGAGAATTATTATAAAATTATTTGGAGGTGGTACCTAACCCCGGTTAGATTAAATAAGATAAATAATCAGCATTCAGCAAACTGTTGGAGAGGTTGTGGTGAAAAAGGAACGTATTTACATATGTGGTGGGAATGTAAATATGTGCAAAAGTTGTGGTAGATGGTGTTTTCTGAGATTGAAGAAATTGTTGGAATGAAAATAGAAGAAACCCCAAGGGTTGCATTACTCTCACTGCAAGAAGATTTTAAAGGTAGTAAAGAAATTAAGGAATTGATAACGAATTTGCTGACTGCAGCAAGGTTGATTGTAGCTAGGAACTGGAAGATTCAAGGTGAATACTCTATTGAAGAGTGGTATGGGAGATCGCTATTAATGATAAATTGACATGTAATATTAAAATGAGAAGAGGTATAACAAAAACGAATGATTTTGAGGGAATCTGGAAACAGTTCCTAATATTTGTGTTGTCTAAGGGAAGTGGGGAACCACCAGCTGAAGAAACTATGAGTTTTTGGAAACAGGAATAAGGTCCCAAGGTGGTGTGTGTGTGTGCACTTTTAGGTTAAGTTTGATTATGTTAAAAGGTTAAGCGAAGATATGAGATTGTAATGTATCGCAATATTATTGTATTAGGTTGTTTTTCTTTAATTGTATGTTTTATGTTTAATAAAAACAATAAAAATCTTTTTTTAAAAAAAGATACCCATTATTATTCTGTGGAAACAATAACACCCTGATAATGTCCTTTCGATTTCATAGAATCATAGAATAGTAGAGTTGGAAGGGGCCTATAAGGACATCAAGTCCAACCCCCTGTTCAGTGCAGGAATCCACCCTAAAGCATCCCTGACAGATGCTTGTCCAGCTGCCTCTTGAATGCCTCTAGTGTGGGAGAGCCCACAACCTCCCTAGGTAACTGGTTCCATTGTCATTCTGCTCTAACAGTCAGGAAGTTTTTTCTGATGTCCAGCCAGAATCTGGCTTCCTGTAACTTATTATTATTATTATTATTATTATTATTATTATTATTATTATTTATTTATATAGCACCATCAATGTACATGGTGCTGTACAGAGTAAAACAGTAAATAGCAAGACCCTGCCGCATAGGCTTACAATCTAATAAAATCCTAGTAAAACAATAAGGAGGGGAAGAGAATGCCAACAGGTACAGGGTAGGGTAAGCAGGCACAGGGTAGGGTAAAACTAACAGTAGAAAGTAACAGTAGAAGTCTGCACAACATCAAGTTTTAAAAGCTTTAGGAAAAAGAAAAGTTTTTAGTTGAGCTTTAAAAGCTGCGGTTGAACTTGTAGTTCTCAAATGTTCTGGAAGAGCGTTCCAGGCGTAAGGGGCAGCAGACGAAAATGGACGAAGCCGAGCAAGGGAAGTAGAGGCCCTTGGGCAGGCGAGAAACATGGCATCAGAGGAGCGAAGAGCACGAGCGGGGCAATAGTGTGAGATGAGAGAGGAGAGATAGGAAGGAGCTTGACCGTGAAAAGCTTTGAAGGTCAACAGGAGAAGTTTATATTGGATTCTGAAGTGAATTGGAAGCCAATGAAGAGATTTCAGAAGCGGAGTAACATGGTCAGAGCGGCGAGCCAAGAAGATGATCTTTGCGGCAGAGTGGTGAACAGAAACCAACGGACTGATGTGAGAAGAAGGAAGGCCAGAGAGAAGAAGGTTGCAGTAGTCCAACCGTGAAATAACCAGCGCATGAACAAGCGTCTTGGCAGAAGAGACAGACAAAAATGATCGAATCCTGGCAATATTATACAGGAAAAATCGACAAGATTTAGCTACTGCCTCAATATGAGGAATAAAGGAGAGCGAGGAGTCGAATATAAAGCCAAGGCTACGAGCTTCCTTGACCGGAGTAAGCGTAACATCATTGACAGTAAGAGAGAATGAGAGATGAGGAGAAGGTTTAGGAGGAAAAACAAGCAATTCAGTCTTTGCCATGTTAAGTTTCAAGCGACGATGAAGCAGCCAAGCTGAGATATCTGAAAGACATGCCGAGATACGATCGTGAACATCAGGAGAAAGTTCCGGAGATGACAGATATAGTTGTGTATCATCGGCGTACAGATGATATTGGAGGCCATGAGATTGAATAAGCTTGCCCAAGGGCAACATGTATAAGGAAAACAACAACGGGCCAAGCACCGAGCCCTGCGGAACCCCTACTGAAAGGGGAAAGGAGGAAGATGAGCTGCCATTAGTCAACACGCTGAAAGAGCGACCCGCTAGATAGGAGGCAAACCAGTTATAGACAGAGCCACAAAATCCAAGGTCATGAAGGGAATCTAAGAGAAGATCATGATCAACCGTGTCAAAGGCTGCAGTTAGATCAAGGAGAATAAGAACGGAATAATGGCCTTTAGACTTGGCAGTAAGAAGATCATTGGTGATCTTAGTAAGGGCTGTTTCGGTGGAATGCAGAGGACGGAATCCAGATTGAAATGGATCGAAAGCAGAGTTACTAGAAAAAAAGTCAAGACAGCGAGAGTAGACTGCACGCTCCAGGATCTTTGAAACAAACAGCAACAAAGAGACAGGTCGGTAGTTAGACAGAGATAGCCTATCAAGAGTAGGTTTCTTGAGAATGGGAGAGACTGTAGCATGTTTAAAAGCAGAAGGAAATGAACCAGAGGACAGAGAAAGATTAATAATATGTAGCAAGGAAGGGAGGATAGCAGGAATAAGATTAATAAAGACGCGAGAAGGAATCGGATCACGAGAACAAGTGGAAGGCTTCGAAGAGCGCAGTATTGTAGACAGTTCATCCGCAGAGACTGAAGGAAACGCAGAAAAATTTGCAGGAGGAGCTGACAGATGAGGAACAGGAACTGGAAGAGGAGCAGAGCTGGCCAGATCAGAGCGGATAGTTTGGATTTTAGCATTGAAAAAAGAGGCAAAGTTATTAGCAGACAGAGAGGCGGGGAGAGATGGCGGATTAGGCTTCAGAAGAGAATTGAAGGACGCAAAGAGCCGCTGAGGATGCCTAGCATTTGACTGGATCAGCGTTGAGTAGTACTGCTGTTTGGCCAGTGAGATGGCAGAAGAGAAAGAGGAGAGTACAAATTTGTAATGGACAAAGTCTGCCCGGTCCCTGGTCTTACGCCAAAGGCGTTCAGCTGCCCGGGAACAAGAGCGAAGGTAGCGGAGGGAAGAGGTGAGCCACGGTTGGGGTTGAGAAGGGCGAACTATCCGAGTTGTAGATGGAGCAAGATTATCAAGAGTTGAAGATAAGGAGGAATTAAAGAAGGAGACAGCTGAGTCCAAGGAGACAGCCGAACAGACAGAAGGAAGGGAGGAGGCTAGAGACTGGGAAAAAGCCTCATAATTGATAGATTGCAAGTCATGACAAGAGCGAGAAGCGGGACGTGAAGGAGGAGGATTATGAGTAATATTGAAAGAAACTAGGTGATGATCTGACAACGGAAAGTGAGCAGTAGAAAAGTCCAATACTGAGCAATTCCGAGTGAGAACAAGATCCAGACAGTGTCCAAGGGAATGTGTGGGTGCATCAGACCAAAGCTTAAGATCATAAGAGGAAGATAATGAGCGAAATCGTAGAGCTGCAGCATCTTGAGGGTCATCCACATGAATATTGAAATCACCCAAGATAAGAGTAGGACAGTTATCAGAGAGGAAAAAGGACAGCCACGAATCAAAATCAGAGATAAATTTTGAGGACGAGCCTGGGGGGCGGTACAGAACTGCAATCCGCAGTCGCAGTGGAGCGAAGAGCCTCACCACATGTACCTCAAAGGAGGAGAAGCAATGTGAAGGTGGAATGGAAAGAGGCTGGAACTGGCACAAACTAGATAATAAAAGACCCACACCACCACCCCGACCCTCTGGGCGACTAGTGTGAGAGATTTATTATTATTATTATTATTATTATTATTTATTTATATAGCACCATCAATGTACATGGTGCTGTACAGAGTAAAACAGAGAAAGAGAGTCCTCCAAGAGAGAGGGCAGCAGAGATGGCGGTATCGTGGGCAGGAAGCCAGGTCTCAGTAAGAGCAAGGAGGTGAAGAGATCTAGAGAAAAACAAGTCCTGGATGACAGGGGCCTTAGAAGCAACAGAGCGACAGTTCCATAAGGAACACGAAAAAGGCAGCTGAGAAGAGGGGAGACACCGAATAGGAACTAAGTTAGGAGAGACGAGATTGGAACGAGCCATAAGGAACAGATATGAGGAGAAAAGAATTGAGAGGAGACAATGAGAAGATCGTGACCTGAATCAGAAAGTGGCAGCGACCGGACCGTGGCTGGGGTTTTTCCTCTGGAGTAGAGGATCCGCTTGACCGGCTTCGCATCCACGGCTGAGAGCCACAGGCCGAGAGCCCTTGTGCTCTTGTCTTTCGGCTCGCGCCTCCAGCAGACTGGAGGCTTGAAGTACCTGAAAAGGGGAGGAGTAGAAGCTGCAATTCAAACCGACCAATCGCAGTTAGTCAATGTTGCTCAATGGCTTCTCAGAGAGCTAAGTTGCTTCTCCTCTTCAAGCTGCAAACTGCAGACTTGAGTCCATTATTCCGTGTCCTGCACTCGGGGATGATCGAGAAGAGATCCTGCCCCTTCTCTGTGTGACAACCTTTCAAGTATTTGAAGAGTGCTATCAAGTCTCCTCTCAATCGTCTCTTCTCCAGGCTAAACATGCCCAGTTGTTTCAGTCTCTCTTCATAGGGCTTTGTTTCCAGACCCCTGATTATCCTGGTTGCCCTCCTCTGAACACGCTCCAGCTTGTCTGCATCCTTCTTGAAGTGTGGTGCCCAGAACTGGATGCAATATTCAAGATGAGGCCTAACCAGGGCCAAAAAGAGAGGAACCAGTACCTCACGCGATTTCATAGAATCACAGAATAGCAGAATTGGAAGGGGCCTACAAGGCCATCGAGTCCAATCCCCTGATCAGTGTAGGAATCCACCTTAAACCATACTTCTATTAATTCAGTCCAAAATAGCATTTGCTTTTTTTGCAGCTCAGATTCAGCTTGTGATCTACAACAATTCCAAGATTCTTCTCATTTGTAGTATTGCTGAGCCAAGTATTCCCCATCTTCTAACTGTGCATTTGGTTTCTATTTCCTAGATGTAGAACTTGGCATTTATTCCTATTAAATTTCATTCTGTTGTTTTCAGCCCAGCTCTCCAGCCTATCAAGATCACTTTGAAGTTTGTTTCTGTCTTCTAGGGTATTAGCTATCCCACCCAATTTTGTGTCATCTGCAAATTTGATCAGCATTTCCTGCACCTCCTCATCCAATTCATTAATAAAAATGTTGAAGAGCACTGGGACCAGGACTGAGCCCTGCGGTACCCCACTCGTTACCTCTCCCCAGTTTGAGAAGGTACTGTTGATAAGCAATCTTTGAGTCCGATTCAGTAGCCAACTGTGAATCCACCTAATAGTTGTTCCATCTAGTCCACTTTTAGCTAGTATGTTAATCAGAATATCATGGGGCACTTTGTCAAAAGCTTTGCTGAAGTCAAGATATATTATGTCCATAGCATTCCCACAGTCCACAAGGCGCCAACATTGTTATCTTTTTGGCACCAGGTCAAGACTTTTCTCTTTTCCCAGGCATTTAACAGCATTTAACAACGCTAAGTTTGTTTGTTTTTTAAGAGACCCCAGAACTGTTGTTTTTAAAATGGATACCGTTGTTTTTATACTGTTTTGGTTTTGATGGTTTTAAATTTTGTATTCTTTTTAATGTTCACTGTTTTTAACTTTTGTAAACTGCCCAGAGAGTTTCGGCTATGGGGCGGTATATAAATGTAATAAATAAAATCAATTCAAATCAAGGGAGATTACCCGATCAAAAAATGAGATCAAATTAGCCTGGTAGGATTTGTTCCTGACAAATCCATGTTGGCTTCTAGTAATCACTTATTTTCAAGGTGTTTACAGATTGACTTTATAATCTGCTCCAGAATTTTCCCGGGGATTGATGTCAGACTGACTGGTCTGTACTTCCCAGGTTCCTCCTTTTTGCTCTTTTTGAAGATAGGGACAATGTTAGCCCTCCTCCAGTCATCCAGCACCTCACTGTCTTCCATGATTTCGCAAAGATAATAGACAGTGGTTCTGAGAGTTCTTCCGCTAGCTCCTTCATTACTCTAGGATGCAGTTCATCGGGCCCATTTCCCCCCACTGATGTAGTGAAAGACTGGCCTGTGCATAATTTGTTGGATTACAAGGTGACAATTGCACACTTCCTCACACTTGCATGAATGTCTTGCTGCTCAACTCACCCAGTTCCCATAGCTGAGAGACCATCAGCTTCCAAACCATTAGAACCACCACATGGATTCTTTCTAGCCAAAGGTTATATAGTAAGTTGGTGTCCGGTTCGCTTGCAGTGGCACCAAGCTGTTGCTGTTGAGATAAATACAGAAGACACACATTAAATTAAGGTTCCCTTGCTTGTTTGACCAAAACTCAGCTCTATGTGAAGGGGTGAGGCAGGTGGGGCTGGGATGGGTAAGGTCTCAGCACGCCCTCCTTCCCGCTTGCCCATGTGGCAGAGCAGCGGGGAGCTAATGAGAAGCAAGGTGTGAAGCTGGAGCCGCTCTTGCAATTACGGGCACTGCAAACTGCCAAGCAGCAGAGTGTGGTCAGCAGAAGGGCTGCTGCGTTGGCAGCCCTGGCATCTCTGAGGTAATAATGAGGTTATTACTGGCCTGCTGTCTGATGGCCCACATCAGCCGCTGCTTGCTCAGTTTTCTCAGTTCCTTCCAACACAGAGACGGGGTGACAGCAGCCTCTCCCAGGAAGTCTGCAACTCCGCTTGACTTTGGCAAGAAACACTATCAATAGGTATTGTTACATGCTCCTGACTTCCAAATAATGACATAGTTCAGGGGTAACACTACACTTTGTCATGGAAGACAAGTTGTCATCATCATCATCATCATCATCATCATCATCATCATCATCAATCAGAGAGAGCTTCGGCTATGGGGGCGGTATATAAATGCAATAAATAAATAAATAAATAAATCAACACTTATAAAGTGCCTAACATGTTGTCAGCACAGTACAGATATTAAAATATATAGGCAGTTCCTGCCCACAGGTTCACAATCTAATAGATATGACATCATAGGTGCAACATCTTTCCTTGTGGCCACGTCAGTGAGCATGGAGAGTGACATTTCCTGTGGTAACATGACTGGGGGAAAACTGTGATTTTGCAAACTCCAGAAGGCACAAAGGTGTATACGGAAGTGCCTTTGTGCGAAAGCTCAATGAAAAGGACATCAGAGAAAATATTTGTGTGTGCTTCTGCCAGTCCTGCACTTGTTAAGACTCCTTTAACCCTCTGCCCTTTACAAGGAATGCAGGGGCTTCAGCAGAAATCTCTCCCAAGCCTGGAGAGTGTGATTTTATGCATGTAAAATGTACAACAGGCCCTCCCACTAATAGAAGCATTTGAGGCTGCCATCTTATGCACATTTACTGGGAGCAAGACCCATGGAACAGAGTGAAACTTATTTCAAAATAAACTAGCATAAGGTTTTGCTGCAACTTAAACAATATCAGGCAAACTGGAAAAGTGACCAATTTGTGAAGTGGTGACTATGTTTGTATAGATCTAAACACTGCTCTCCAAATACTTTGCTCCCATGGTGTCCACTGCTCCACAGATAATGAGAGCTATTTTAAATCAAATAATTAACCTTTGATGCCTCCTAAGTCTACGCTGTAATCTTATACTTATGTATTTACCTGGAAGTAAGCTCCATTGAAAACAAGAACACCTACTTCTGAGTAGACATGCATAGGACCATATTATAAGGGTATTTCTGCCCGAGCTCACTATTTATTCAGAAAATCTGTAATATCTGATCTGGCAACGTATGGGAATTTGGCATGCTCACGGCATACCATAATGACAGTGTGCTGTCAATTGTAACAGTTCAAAGATGGACAAATATCGACAGACTTGTCTGTGGAGAAAGAAAGAAAAAAACATGTGTAAACAGGCCAACCAACCACCTGGCATATTTATCTGGCACTTTGTGTATAGTAATGCCTCTGCTGGGCCTTCAAACACTCACTGTATGCATTTCAACCATAAAATATGGTTGAAAAAATCCTGCACGTTTTTACAATAAGTGTTTAGATTTTTTTTTTTATTTATTTAAGAAATCAAAATTTGGGTGAACAAGCACAAGTGTAAAATTCAGAGGGGTGGTTGTGTTTTGCTATGTCAGCAAAAATAACAAATTGCTGTGTGGCAACCTAATGCCTAACAAATTATTTAATGTTAGTGAATAACAAATTACTGCCACAGTCATAGAATCATAGAATCATAGAATAGCAGAGTTGGAAGGGGCCTACAAGGCCATCGAGTCCAACCCCCTGCTCAATGCAGGAATCCACCCTAAGCATCCCCGACAGATGCTTGTCCAGCTGCCTCTTGAATGCCTCTAGTGTGGGAGAGCCCACAACCTCCCTAGGTAGCTGATTCCACTGTCGCACTGCTCTAACAGTCAGGAAGTTTTTCCTGATGTCCAGCCGGAATCTGGCTTCCTTTAACTTGAGCCCGTTATTCCGTGTCCTGCACTCTGGGAGAATCGAGAAGAGATCCTGGCCCTCCTCTGTGTGACAACCTTTTAAGTATTTGAAGAGTGCTATCATGTCTCCCCTCAATCTTCTCTTCTCCAGGCTAAACATGCCCAGTTCTTTCAGTCTCTCTTCATAGGGCTTTGTTTCTAGACCTCTGATCATCCTCGTTGCCCTCTTCTGAACACGCTCCAGCTTGTCTGCGTCCTTCTTGAATTGTGGAGCCCAGAACTGGACGCAATACTCTAGATGAGGCCTAACCAGGGCCGAATAGAGAGGAACCAGTACCTCACGTGATTTGGAAGCTATACTTCTATTAATGCAGCCCAAAATAGCATTTGCCTTTCTTGCAGCCATATCGCACTGTTGGCTCATATTCAGCTTGTGATCTACAACAATTCCAAGATCTTTCTCATTTGTAGTATTGCTGAGCCAAGTGTCCCCCATCTTGTAACTGTGCATTTGGTTTCTATTCCCTAAATGTAGAACTTGGCATTTATCTCTATTAAATTTCATTCTGTTGTTTTCAGCCCAGCACTCCAGCCTATCAAGATCACTTTGAAGTTTGTTTCTGTCTTCCAGGGTATTAGCTATCCCACCCAATTTGGTGTCATCTGCAAATTTGATCAGCGTTCGCTGCACCTCCTCGTCCAAATCATTAATAAAAATGTTGAAGAGCACTGGGCCCAGGACTGAGCCCTGCGGCACCCCACTCGTTGCCTCTCCCCAGTTTGAGAAGGTTCCATTGATAAGTACTCTTTGAGTCCGATTCTGTAGCCAACTGTGGATCCACCTAATAGTTGTTCCATCTAGCCCACTTTTAGCTAGTTTGTTAATCAGAATGTCATGTGGTACTTTGTCAAAAGCTTTGCTGAAGTCAAGATATATGACATCCACAGCATTCCCACAGTCCACAAGGGAGGTTATCCTATCAAAAAATGAGATCAAATTAGTCTGACAGGATTTGTTCCTGACAAATCCATGTTGGCTTCTATGCATGTTCACTGCATTGATTTCAAGGTGTTTACAGATTGACTTCTTTATAATCTGCTCCAGAATTTTCCCAGGGATGGATGTCAGACTGACTGGTCTGTAGTTCCCAGGTTCCTCCTTTTTGCCCTTTTTGAAGATAGGGACAACGTTAGCCCTCCTCCAGTCGTCCGGCACCTCACCCGTCTTCCATGATTTTGCAAAGATAATAGACAAAGGTTCTGAGAGTTCTTCCGCTAGCTCCTTCATTACTCTTGGATGCAGTTCATCGGGCCCTGGGGATTTGAACTCATTTAAGGAAATTAGGTGTTCTTTGACCATTTGTTTATCAATCTCAAACTGCAATCCTGCCCCCTCAACTTCTGCTTCACTTTTTCCAGGGGGGTCATAGACCCGCTTTTGGGAGAAGACCGAGGCAAAGTAGGAATTGAGCACTTCAGCCTTTTGTTTGTCGTCTGTTATCAATTTTCCATCCTCATTAAGCAGTTGAACCACCATTTCTTTCCTCTGTCTTTTACTACTCACGTATCTGAAGAAAGCCTTTTTATTGCTTTTAGCATCCCTCGCTAATCTCAGCTCATTCACAGCTTTAGCCTTCCTGACGCCATTTCGGCACTTCTGCGCCACTTGTCTGTACTCTTCTTTTGTAGCCTGGCCTTCCTTCCACTTCCTATATGTATCCCTTTTTGTTTTCAGTTCATCAATAAGCTTTTTGTGGAGCCACATTGGTTTCCTCTGTTGTCTTCTATCTTTTCTCCTTGTTGGAATTGTTTGTAACTGTGCCTTTAAAATTTCATTTTTTAGATACTCCCACCCATCCTGCACTCCTTTTCTTTTTAGGCTCCCTTGCCACGGGACCTTACTTATTATAGTTCTGAGTTTATTAAAATCAGCTTTCCTAAAATCCAGAGTACGTGTATGGCTACGCTCGACTTTTGTCTCCTTCATAATCAAGAATTCAAGTATGACGTGGTCACTTTCCCCCAGAGTTCCCGTAACTGCCACTTCATCCACTAAGTCATCCCTATTGGTCAATAACAAGTCAAGGATTGCTGACCCTCTAGTTCCTTCCACCACTTTCTGTAGGAGAAAGTTATCACCCATACATGTCAGGAATTTCTTGGAAGGGCCGCTTTTGGCAGTAATGGTCTCCCAACAGATATCAGGGTAATTGAAGTCCCCCATCACTACTACATCACACTTCCTTGAAACACTGGCAATTTGTTTCTCAAAAGTTTCGTCCTCGTCTTCTCCTTGATTGGGTGGTCGGTAGTAGACTCCGATTATCATATTCTTTTTATTCCTAGCCCCATTTATTTTAATCCAGACGCTCTCGACGGGGCTCCCAATCTCATCCGCCTGTATTTCTGTGCAGGGATAGGTATTTTTAACATATAGTGCAACTCCACCTCCCTTTCTATTTCTTCTGTTCTTTTTGAACAAGTTATATCCTTCAATTGCTATATTCCAGTCATGGGAGTCATCCCACCAAGTTTCAGTTATACCTATCAAGTCGTATTTGCCTTCATGTAATAAGAGTTCAAGTTCATTCTGTTCGTTTCCCATGCTCTGGGCATTAGTATATAGACATCGAAGACCATGTGTTTTATAGTCTGGCTTTGTTCCTACCTTGTTGCAGACACTATTTTGGGACTCTGTTGGAGCTGTTCTCTGTACTGTGGTGCATTGGCCTTCATCCATTGTTGCCTCAAAATTTACGTCTCCCACCCCCGCAAGATTCAGTTTAAAGCCCTCCTGATGAAGTTCTTCATGCTGTGGCCGAACTCATTCTTTCCAGCCCTTGTGAGGTGCAACCCATCCCTTGCCAGCAGTCCATGTTCCAAGTAGCGTAGCCCGTGGTCCCAGAATCCAAAACTCTCACGACAGCACCACTTTCGAAGCCAGTCGTTCATCCGGAGTATTTTTCTTTCCCTTTCTAATCCTCTTCCAAGAACCGGGAGGATGGATGAGAAAACTACCTGGGCCCCAAAGTTCTTCAGTTTCCTTCCCAGAACTTCAAAGTCTGAAATGATTTCTTTGTAGCTCTGCTTGGCGACATCATTTGTTCCCACATGGATGAGAAGAAAGGGGTATGTGTCCGTGGGCTTTATGAGCTTCGGTAACCCTTCAGTCACATCTCTAATCTGTGCTCCAGGGAGACAGCACACCTGGCGAGTCCATGGGTCTTCACGACATACTTGGGTTTCAATCCCACGCAGCAGGGAGTCTCCCACAACGACTACTCTTCGCTTCTTCTTGGTTGACCTACCTTCTGTCTCTTGGTCACTGTTGCATGGTGCCTCCTGTACTTCTTCCTCTGCAAACTGTCCTTCAGTCTCATTCTCCAGAAGCTGAAAGCGGTTGCTTAACTGCAATGGCTCCACCGGTGCAGAACGCCCTCTAATTCCTCTTCTAACTGTCACTCTTTTCCAGGGAGTTTCCTCTTCATTGGCTTTCCTCCCCTCAGCATACTCCACTTCTGCTTCAGCTGGCTGTTGTTCTTCAATCTCATGTGCTTCTTGTTGCTGTTGCAGTTCCACCGTTTGGTCTAAGAACTCCTCGACTTCTCTTATTCCTTGGAGGGTGGACACTCGCTGCTCAAGTCCTCTCACTTTTTCTTCCAAAAGTGCCACCAGCTTGCACTTGTTGCAGGTGTACGCCATGTTGAGCTCAGGCAGAAACACGAACATTGCACACCCTTTGCAGGTCACTACCTCTAGGGACTCCTTTCCATCCATAATGTCGATTTCTGCTTTGGTTTTTTTCCTTTTTGATTATAGTAGAATTGCCTTTGCTTTGTTGTGTCCTCTCTGAAGGTACACAACTATATGAGGATGTCTTAAGGGAAAGTAATCTTTTGGGTTTTTTTTTGCTTTTGTTTGGTGGTGGTTTTGTGGGGTTTTTTTTTTCTCTTTATGCTTTTCTTTTTCCCCCCACCTCTTTTTTATTTTTATTTTATTTATTTTTTATTATTATTATTATTATTATTATTATTATTATTATTATTATTATTATTATTTAGAGGCCTCCCCCTTGGCCTCCCCTGCCGAACTCCCCCTGCCAAACTCCTGTTTGCTCTTCCTGTTCGCTCGCTCCCTGGGAATCTGGCTTACTTTTCTAGCTCCTCCTTGAGCTGGGCCAGCTGCTTTTCCCTGCTTCTGCTCAGCTCCAAGTCAGCAACCAGTCTGCTGTCTTTAAGGTGAGGGTGGCCGCAGCAAGACTCACTTTCTTTAAACACTGGAATAGTTGCTCAGAAGCTAAAGAATAAATAATTAGATGTAATGGATAGTGCTAACTATAAATTATTGCTATTATCTAACTAAGTAATCTGACAAATGCAGATTTTATACTAAAGCACCAGACTATCCAACCCTCATGTTTAACTAGTTTCCTTACAATCCTTCCCCCATCACAGATGGTTCACAGCTTTCATTGCTGTTGCAACCTCTGGACTAAGTTGGACCCGTCCCTTCAGGTGGTAAGCTGTCCCCATCCAGCTGCTCAACTCTGGTGAGGGCCCTTGTCCTCCAAACTAGTCTCACCTGGGTTCTTCCTGTTTCCCCACTTACAGGCTCAGCTCTCCCCCCACTTTGATTTTCAGGGAGGGTCTTCACTTCATTCTGACAGCCCCCTCCGGTTACCAGCACAGAAAATTCATTAACTTGTTTAAAGGTTGGGATTTTTCACTTTTCTTTTTTACAATAAGAGTAAATAAGAGCATCATCACATGGGGAAAATCACATTTCCTTACCGTTGCTTCTCTGCCCCCACTTTTGTCCCACATTACTTCCTCTTTCTGCCTGGAGGGGAAGGAGGAAGTAAACAAAGACCATGTGGCCCATTTGGGGGGCATTTTTATCTCACCACCTTTCCTGAACACAGCAGAAGATCGCGGCACATTCCATTTTTTTTTTAAGTCGGATTAAGAGGGGTCTATTTTGCAATGGAAAAAGAGTGGAAGGAGCAGGAGATGCGTCGTCATCTAAAGGCAGTAGCAAGCGTGCAATAAAACACTTGTCTGAAGAACTCCTAAAATCTCCAGACCAGACAGGAACAAGTTAAGCCGTATGGTCAGCACAGTTTCATAAAGGAATTAATAACATCCATCTGGTCATACTCACCAAACTGCAGGTATCCTTAACCTTCATCACAATAATAAATGGAATTCCAAAATTTGCCCCCAATTATATGCAAATTCTTCACCCAGAAAATCCAACTTATGCCTCTGCAGTAAAAAAAAAAGTTATGTAAATTTGCTCATACTGTATAAGCTTATTCAATTCGCATGATTTATTATTTTTTAGAAGGAAGACTAGATCATTCAAGGCTACAGTCTTAAATGCCCGTATTCCATTCCACGTTCCCGTATGTTCCATTTGATCGTTCAGGCCTTGCTGGGCTAATGGCAATATCTTATGTCCATATTTTGGCATGGCCCCATCCTTCCCACTTCAGAATAATTTTGGGGACAGGGGAGGGGTGTCATGTCTCTGAACAGCTGGTCTATGTGTCACAGCTGATTAGAGTGGCATGGAGGAGAGCAGGGAGGGATGACACTTCTCTTATTGAGCCCTGCTGTCATGGGGCAGATGTGGAGTCCGACACATGTTCCCAAACCCTACGATGCCTCTAATTAATCACCTCAGC
The DNA here is from genome assembly GCF_023053635.1 of Elgaria multicarinata webbii. Taxonomy (NCBI): domain Eukaryota; kingdom Metazoa; phylum Chordata; class Lepidosauria; order Squamata; family Anguidae; genus Elgaria; species Elgaria multicarinata. The sequence goes on along the minus strand of NC_086171.1, from coordinate 98,636,150 downwards.
CACAAAGTCATGACAATCTCTCACCTAAAGTGAGAAGCATCACAAAGCAGAGCAGAAGGCAAGTCAGAGACTTGGACAGGAAAGTAGATCCAGGCTGGCTTTTGTCTCTCTCAACATGGAGCATTGTCCTCCCATCTGCCTACGAGGTGAAGCCCTCTTCGTTTCCTCAAGTCATTGACTCTCTCTCTGGTTTGTCTGTCTATCTAACTAGCTAAACTGAGGCAGCAGTCAAGGCCTGCTCTGAAACTGCTATGGTCGTCTGGGGGCAAGCTGGTTCCAGCTTAGGACAGACCCAAACTAGAGAAACAGGAGGCAGGGCTAAAGCCATGTGCAATCAAAAGGAGAAGAAAAAGAGCAAGATGATACAGTACAGTTAAAGGCTGAAGTCCTTCTTAGCAGCAAACCATTATTGATTTTTCTGATCAGAGTTTTATATAATCTAGAGTGTGGGATTTTGTGGTGGTGAGTCCTGTGATATCCTGCATTGAGAAGTGGGTTGGACTCAATGGCCTTATAGGCCCCTTCCAAGTCTACTATTCTATGAACATTGAGTTGGAGAGCATGGACATGTCAGCAAAATACAAATGTGTCTTTCTCACATATACGCAAGTCCATATGCCTTGCATATCTCTCATGCTCTTATATTACCCACTACACATGCAGCATCTCTCCCCTCCCATGCAGGATGACACAATTCATAGGAGTTTTGTACATGCTTACACAACATTTCGCACTATATCTCACAGAATGTAAATAATTAGCTCTCTGTGGTTAGGTTATTTTCTTTGTACTGGTTTAGGCTTCTGTATATTTGATTTTTTTTAGTGTATGTTGTGATTATATTTTATGGTTTCTGTGTTTTTGTTGTTATGAATGTGCGTGTCACCCAGAGGATCAATAAAATATATATATAACAAACCATTAAATAAATACCAGGTGAACACATATATTCTGTATATTCTCTAACACTGAAAGTCTGAAGGCTCCATCACACTTACTTTTTTATCCAATTTTCAGCCGCAGTTCCCCCGCCCCCTTGCCTTAGCGAGTCAAGCACTGGGGCACTTTCATGTCTCTGTGTTATTGCGCTCTTTCAGCTCATGTATCTTTTCACCTGGAGCATTACTATGCCAGTGAAATCTCAAGCCCCGCCCCTTGGGAAAGGTTCACAGGGGGGAGGAGCAAAGGTTTGTTTTGCTCATTTCAAAGGGTGGGCAGATGAACAATCATTTTAATTTCTTTTGTAAAGGTGGTCAGGTCCCCTCCTTTGCTCCAAGGTAACCAAAACATTTACATCTGTGTAAATTTAAAAGATAAAGAAACCAAAATTGGCACAGTGATAGCCCTTAAGAAGGGCTTTCATCATGCCAAGTTGAATGAGATTGGTTAATCCCTTGATTATGAATTTTTAAATTTCTCCCCTTAAACTCTTTTTCTGGCAGTCCACAAGTGCGAAGGATCAATCTTCCATTCCTGGTTCTCTTACCGAAGAGTAAATCCCATTGATTTCAACTGCATTTACATCCAAGTGATACTAAAGCCAGATGCATGCTTGCGTTTGAGTAAACCCCATTGAACAGAGACAGACTTACTTCTAAGTAAACAAAGGTAAGAACTCAGAAGTAAGCATAGGGTTGCAGAGCACTTCTTTCCAGTTTGCTGTTTTAGACTTTTTTAAAAAAGCTTCTAAGTAACCACACTATTAAAAGTCAGTTCTATATGTGTTTACTCAGAAGTAAGGCTGTCTCTGTTCAATGGGGCTTACTCAAAGGTAAGCATGTAGAATCATAGAATCATAGAATAGCAGAGTTGGAAGGGGCCTACAAGGCCATGGAGTCCAACCCCCTGCTCAATGCAGGAATCCACCCTAAAGCATCCCTGACAGATGGTTGTTCAGCTGCCTCTTGAAGCCCTCTAATGTGGGAGAGCCCACAAAATGTATGTGATCTTAGTATGATGAATATTTTCCCTCCCTGCGAAATAAACGCTCTCCTCCCCCTCCCCCCCCCGTGTATTTCTGTGGTTGTGTTCTATCGACCATCCTGTTCTTTGTTGGGTGTGTGTGTGTCTAAGGGCGGTGTCTCTAACAAAAGAGGAGGGTGCTGCAATTCTCCACTCAACCATGAAGGGGGGGAGAGGTCCCATTTAACTCTATGTTCTTACTCCTAAGTAGACATGACCAGGGGTACATTTTCACCTTAAAAGAAATGTGGAAATTATCATCATCATCATCCCGCCTTTTGCCCAATACTGGGCCTCCTTGCCCACAGCTCCCTCATTTTTAAAGTTAAAGAGACCAAAATTGGCACAGTGATACCTCTAAAGTAGAGTTTTCAGCATGGCAAGTTTGAATGAGATCAGTCCATCCTTTGATTTTTTAGGATTTTTAAAATTTCCTCCCTTTTCCTGGTAGTCCGCAAGTGCGAAGGATCAATCCTTTGAGCATGCTAACCTGTTCATTTCCAAGTTCACAAACTACAGATCTGCTGGTTCCCTTACTCAAGAGTAAATCCCATTGATTTCAACTGCATTTGCATCAAATTCATACTAAAATCCCATGCATGCTTACCTTTGAGTAAACCCCATTTTAGTAAGTCTGTCTCTGTTCAGTGGGGTTTACTCAAAGGTAAGCATGCATGGGATTTTAGTATGAATTGGATGTAAATGCAGTCAAAATCAATGGGATTTACCCAATGCTGCAACCCTCTCCAGTTCATGCTCCAAAGCCTCCAGGCAGGGTGAGGGGAAGGGGCATAGCCTAGGCAACAGGGAATAACCATGAAATATGTAGGAGAGAGACAGAGTTTTCCTGAAGTGAGTTCAGTAACAAGAGAAGCTACTTCTTAGGAAAAAGCAGTACAAGACCAGGCGTGCCCCATGTTGATTCCTAGGGAGGGCGCGGTGTCCAACTACCACCAACCAATGAACTGTAGGGGGAAGTAGAAAGGGTTTTTAAGGGTCATTTAGAGAATCTACTGCCACCATTGTTCAAAGCTGCAAAGGTTTGGTGAGGAGGAAGACTGAGAGCATACTCTTGTATAGGAAGATCTGCACAGATGAGAATGGGTGAGGAGGGAGGGGGAGAAAGAAAAGGATCACCCTACCCATGGGGATGCAACATCGAAACACACCCCTATGCCAGATTAACTTTGCAGATACAGGGCACACTGCACAGGAACTGCACTGAAGCTGCAGTAAAGGAAAAATCTGGTGCAAAATGCCTTTTTGAAAATGTGGGTCTTACAGCATGAAAACCCAGGCTTGCTATGTGCATCAAGTGATAAGTTCGCCTGGAGGGCACAGTAGAACCAGAGTAAAGTTGGTTCTACCTCAGGGAGGCCCTCAGGGAGATAGGAAGGATTTGTTTATCTATTTCCCTTCCAACTGTTCCCACTTACATGGCTGCAGGGTTTTCACCTGCGGGAGGAAGAGATACAGATAGTCATATCTTTTCCTACATTGGCCGAAAAGCACTGCCTCTTGCCATTATGCCACTGAAAAGTGAAGGGTCAGAAAAGTTTTTTGTTAAAAGAAAGAACACATGTGTGAAAATTGAATGGAGGCTGTATTTATTAGGGCTGTGCACCCACTCCCCGAACCGCTTCAGGCTGATCCAGACCTCCGCTGATCCGCTCCGGAACTGGAGTGAGATTCGCCCCCCATTTTGCCCCCTTCCCCACTTATTTGCCTCTGCAGCGGACAGCGGAGGCAGGTAAGTGGGGAAAGGGGGACAAAATGGGGCCTGAATAAGTCCCCCTCCCCCTTACCTGGCTCCGCCATCTGCTGCCCCTCCCCCACTTACCTGGTGCTGTCACCGCCATCGCCGCATGGACAGCGGCGCTGGCACTAGGTAAGCCCCCTCCCCCCTGCCCCCTTACCTGGCTCCACCGCCGTCGCCGCACGGACTGCAGCGGTGCCACTGCAGCCAGGTAAGCCCCCTCCCCCCTGCCCCTTTACCTGCATCCGTAGTGGTCCGGGCCGCAGCTTCAACTGCAGCCCAGGCCTCAAGCTGGAATCTGCTTTCAGAAAATTATGGGAAAGTTCCAACCAAATATGTTACTCTTGGACTATAGGGAAAGAATTGACAGCTGCTTACATGTCTTTTGTTGCTAATTAGCTAGCTACTAGGAGTACTTTTCCTAATAATAAGCAATAAATACTCTCCTCTCTTCTCTCACAATAGAGTAGCCTCTCTGGTTCTAACGGAGAAGCCTCCATCTTGTGGTCAATACATAAACAGCAGGTCCTGTATCTAGAATCTATTCTAAATGTGAACATAGGTTTATTAATTATAAATACAGACCACAGATATCAAAGGTGCTCAGGATAAGGCATGAAGCCTGGGATAGACATAGCTACAAAAAAAGCACATTTTCATGCTTCACAGTGACAAAACCAGCCCTGAATGAATATGTTGGAAACATTTTAAGAGGTGTTTTTTTTGGGGGGGGGGGTGATGCTGTTCTGCCACCAGTACTGAAAAAAGATTCATTTGCTGGTCCAGTAAGCTTCTGTACATGGAACGAACGAGACATCGTGCGGCCCTTTGCCTCAGGCAGCAAAGTGTCTTGGGCCAGGCTGTTTATTACAAGTGCTTCATTTGAATTAATGAAGCATCTGAGAGAGCAATCCTATGGATCACATTCCCCTTAGAAGGAAACCTCTAACCCTGGAGGCTTCTGTGTACCTAGTGCCTTGCCGGGCTACTGCTGGCATAGCAAGAAGAGCACTGGAGGCGATTTTCGCCTCTCCGTCCACCATTTACCCATTTTCCTTCTAGATGGGCCTTTGAGGGTTAGATGGGCCTTTGAGTCCATCTAGAGAAGGTGTGCTGCCATGGCCGGGCCTGGGCTGGAGCTGGAGAGGCCCTAGGACTTCTCAGACCCTGGCCTCTCCTTTTTCCTCCCTCCATGGCCACTGGAAGGCCCCCTTTACCCTGCCTCTGAGACCATGGTTCTTCCTGCAGCAGCTGTGAGGGGCTGGGGGCAGGGCAGCCCCACTCCCAAGGCTGCAGCAGCAGTGTCTATGGCTTCAGGAGGGAGATTCCGAACAACCCCAGGTTCCCTGGGATGGGATGCTCTTCCAGGGACCCTAGCATTGCTCTCGGAACTTCCTTTTGTAGATTCAATGATACAGCTAAAGAGTATTTCATTATCTTTCATTCAGTAATTTTATTTGTCAAGTTCTTCTTTACTTCTGACAGATCTAGGTAACAGCACCTATGTTTTCAGAAATTGGGGCCAGCCATGGTTTCTATGTCCCAGATTCCTAGGTGTAACCTGATACTGCAAACCTAATAGTGACTAATTTAAGGTCCATCTTGAGACTGGGGGACTGTCTATACATAGGGAAAGCCCCAGGGTGGCTCTGCAGTGGCGCTGTGTTGTTCACACAGTGTAGAAGCCACTGCAGAGCCATTCCAGGGCTTTTCCCTGAAGCTCTGAAATAAAAAAAAGTAAGGGAGTTAAACCCAACTTTTTTCTCTGCAGCGAGGTGATGATGGCACATCTGCTCCAGAGTTGTGGTGGAGGTGTGGCCAGGTAGTTGGTGACTCCCCCCATTGGTTGCCATCTGCCCAGACAGGGGGGAAGGGCAGGCCAGTGAGCCGAATGGCCGCTGGAACACCTCCGTGCTTCTCTGGTGTAGGGAGAAGGAAACACTTGGCGGGGAAAGCCAAGGTGGAAGAAAAGGTAAAAAACAACATGGTGGGACGTGCAGCAGCGCTCGTGTGGCAACGTGCAGTGGTGCGGCAGTGCACAGGGCAGTGGTGCATGGGGCAGTGGCAGCTTCTCCTCCTCTGAGGCAAACCCCAAGCTCGCTCATTAGCATGGGAACAACCCCGCAGGAGCGCAAGCATGAGGTTTTGGGGGCTCACGGTGCCAATGCGTCATCATCAAGATAGCCCCAGGTCTAAAATGCAGACTACATGGCCACAACATCTGGCTTAGTTTTTGTAATTCCTTATTTTGCTCCTCCTCTGCTATTTATATCACCTAGCCTGATGAAGAGTTCTGGAGGACTCAGAAACTTCTACACTATTTTGTGACATTTTGGTTGCTCAGCTATGGATGTTGAAGAGATTTTTTTTCTTATGGTCTGATACAGGAAACTACTTTTTAAAATGTTATTTGGTCACTCAATTTACATTTTTATGTCTGATGAGTTGGCATCTTGTTACTTGTTGAGGAGAACTGAACTGGTAAATGTTATAAAAATTAAGATGTCATACTTAGGGATGTTGGAGAAATCAGCAACAGAATCATATGAGTTCAGATTTTTTTTAAATCCAATCTGTGGATTCCACAGCAAACTAGGTTTTCTTGAGTTGCATGGATTCTTGCGGACTTGTGGACCCTATTTTTTTTTTAAAAAAACTTTGAATGTTATGCAAATTAAGTCATAGAAAATGCGTAAAATAAAAAATGCACATTTGCACCATAAATGCACATTTTGGGGAGGATTTTGAACATTTGGGGGAGAGCTGCATTGTGGGGGAGGGCATTTTCATAAGTGCAAATTTGTGCAAAGGTGAATTTGTGCAAATTTGGTAAATTGGAAAAAAATGATTCTGTCAATGAGTGGACGATGAAATGAAAGGTACCCCACAAACTGCGAGATGCAGACAGAATGGATTTTACAAGATCCGTACTTCCTTAGTCATGCATATGGGTATGTGTGTATATATATACATATCTCTTTGACACCTTCTTGTGTGACCAAGAGATATTTTAGTTATTTAAAACACGTTGAACTGGAAATAAACCTTTGGGCAGGATTGTGGGGCAATGCAAAGAGCTCTGGGCTTGATTCTCTGTGGCAGCCATTGAGTTCTATGGGTCATGATTTCCTCCTCAAGAAGATCACCTGTGAACCAGCATGAGACTTCCTGCCTGCCCGGGCAGCAAGGAGCGCACCTTTCCTGTGGCCCTGTGCCGTTAGCAGCTGGGCTTCCACTTGCATGTTATATTACAGCCCAATTAGCCCGGCCTTCTGATGCAGCTGGTGAGAGCCATTTGCGCAGCTGTGAGTAGCTAAGGATAAGCAGTGATCAGTGTCTAAACTCACGGCATGTTTCTGGGCACCCTCACCATAGCCGTTATCCTTTCTACAATTAGTGTTTGTTGTGTCATCCAATTTTCTGTTTGTCTAGATATGAGACACCAGTGGTCACTTTGCATCAGCCTCGTTAAGAAGCGTAGCCAGGAAGCTTATGCTTAATGACCGTGCTGACGCTAGGGTGGCATGTCGTAAAGGAAGGTGCCAGTGAACATCATACCACTTGTGGAGAGGTGATAGGGACATAGAAGGAGGAATCTGCGTGGCTAGTGGTACGGGTCCAAAGAAGCAGCAAGGTGGCTGACAAAGATAGGGTATGCAGAAGTTTAATGATCTGTCAAGGGAGATAATATGCAAAGCTTCACTGAGATTCTCTCTGCAGCATAAACAAGTTCTGATTTGCCACAAAAGTGGAGGGAAGATATACTTTGCCTACTTGGCATCTCAAGAAGCTAATCAGAAACAGACTGAAAAAGTGGAGTTGGTGTCACGACTCACTCCCTTGGGACTCCTTTTTACCTTTCTCTTTAAAGGATCCCAACCCTGAATGCAGTCAGCCCTCCCCCACAATGCAGCTCTCCCCCAAATGTTCAAAATCCTCCCCCAAATGGGCATTTATGGTGCAAATGTGCATTTTTCATTTTACACATTTTTCTATGACTTAATCTGTGGATTATTTTCCTTTCAGTTCCCACCTCTGGGCATCACCCTTTTACTCTCCCTGCTGGTTCTTTCTTGGTCCCACAGCAACCAGTTTGGCACTCTGTGCTCCTTTTATTCACCCTTTTCCCTTACCGCTGCCACCATATCACTCAGTACCTCACCTCCGGTACTTAATGAATCCAATACAGTGTGAAAACAAAAATAACTTTTATTTAACAAGAAGCAAGCTTATGCATGTTATTAAGTTTGTGGTTTCATTTGGTTCAGTACTTGGTTGTTACAATGCAGTTGTCATGTATCCTTGCCTACTCTACCCTCTCAAGTCAAATCTAACTCCTCCTTCTCCCTCTTATTCCCAAAACAATAAAATACAGACCTCACCTCTTCAGCAAACTAACTCCAAGTCCCTTACACTCCCAACTGCTAACTACTAACTGTCATTCCCCTTCACACACTTGAATCCAACAGCCAATCAGCATTCACTCCAACATTCTCTTCACTCACTCCCCCTCCCAAAAGAATTAACCACTTACCATCCTTATGATATGAAGTCCAAACAGAATTTACATCACAGGTAAATAGCATAAAACAGTGAAGCATCACAGTTTGCTCTGGATGGGAGGGACACCTAAGGACTGTTTCACAAATTAGGTTTCAAACTGATCACCTAAATTTGAGGTCAAACTAGATTTAACACGGAAGAAACATGATGTGGCTCCAATGTTATTGTTGTTTATTTGTCACTGTAAGGGGTTCTAAATTTGATTGGAGTAGTGGCAGGGGATAGGTTGCTTCCTCCCAGGTAAGTGTGCATAAGATTGTGGCTTATTCTTTCACTCTGTGCATAGGTTGAAGCTAAATAATGAATTTGTACTTTTGTATTTTGTCTACCTATCCCTGGTTGGCTCAATATAGGCTGCAAGGTTCAGGTTACAGAGGCAACTTTCACAAATGTTTCTAGCCAATATAGTAGACAAAACCTGAACTTGTTCCTTGGTTAAATGGGAATTTGAAACCAAGAGTATGGGCCCATTCAGAAGATGCCTTAAACCATGGCTTTAACCATGGTGGTTAAGCCAGAAAGCCTGGCTGTGTTCAGAAGACACTTTAAACCATGGCTTTAACTATGGTGAATAAGGCCTTTTGCTTTATTCACCATAGTTAAAGCCATGGTTTAAGGTGTCTTCTGAACGGGGTCAAAGGGAAAAGTAGATATTGATGGAGAGCTTCAGCATCCAAGCCCAGCAGTGCCTTTATTCTAAGGATGGACATGATGACCATCACCAGCCACAGGTGATGTGCATGGATTGGCTCTGAATTGTCTGTCTTAGGTCCATCATAATACAGTCAGCAGCTCAGCACAAGGTACTGTATTGTAGCTGAGGTAGAAAACCCAAACAATTCACTTCTCTGTGATACAAACATTTGTACCTTTATCACTACGGTCCAATTTGCTGCTCTTTAATGGACCCCTAAATCTCATGCAGCCTCTCCCAACCTGTTGCCCTCTGGGCATGTTGAACTACAATACCTCAGCTGGTTGGTCAGTACGAGAGGAACCGCAGGTTCAGACCTTTGGTGTATATGTTTGGCTAATAGTTACACTAATAGTTTTGTCTCATATTCATCTCATGCCTTTAATTCTGTAATTAAAATTTGTGTAAAAGCACCTCCCATGTGGCAAAACCAAGCCTGACTTCAAAATAGGCTCTCTCAACTTTATTTCTTTGTACCTACACTTTGAAATTGGCGGTGTGTGTGTGTTGCTCATATTTAAGGGTTGAGATATATATTTATAAGTCTGCAATCCTGTGTACCAGAGATGCAACAAACAAACATTGTTTGGGGGAGAAACATGCCTAAAGTGGATTACTCAGTTGGCTTACAGTATGTACTGATTCTACTACTACATATCCGCTTTTGCTGAAATGTACCTATTTCCCTCTATCAAATGTTGGAAACTATGGGAATTTGTATTCCTGAGAAGATCAGTTTGTTCCTGGGAGAAAAGGTATCAAGCCCTGCCTACAATTTGTTTCGGCCATGTGATGGTCATGGAGGAAGCTCTTGTGCCTGTCCTGTGAAAAAGATCTATTTATACAGAAACCATCCTGGGACAGAGAAGCAAGTGGAGCATTCCCTTTCAGAAATACAAAACCCTGAAGTTAGACAAATCTGCATCTGGAACATTTTCTTCTGTGTGAATACTTCCCACTCTTAAGAAATAGAGCTAGTAGCAGACCTGAAGATTTGTTATTTGCACTACCTCCAGACAGAACAAAGTGATCGCCTAGTTTGACAGTGAGCAGAATAGTTGTTTGTTTTCATGGGGTACTTTCAGATAGTATCTGCAACAGCAACACCGAAATAGAAAGTGCAACAGATCATACTTCAAAGAAGTAACAGAGCACCTGTGAACACAAGAGGTTGGCACTACTAACTTAGCACCATGGTTGTTGTGTTCTCCATGCTGATCTGGCTGGTCCATTGGGAGTAACTGCAACCAGCCTGGGGATCAAATCATAACACTTGCAGACATCTCCATCTGGAGCACTCATGGCCTTATTCAGAACATTTCATGCATGTCAAAGATTTCGACAAGAGTACAAATAGAATTGTGTCAATGCTGCACATGGGCCACTAGAGGGAGCAAGAGCTACATCCAAATGTTGTTGTTTATTCGTTCAGTCGCTTCCGACTCTTCGTGACTTCATGGACCAGCCCACGCCAGAGCTTTATCCAAATACTTTAAGCTTATAGCACCCTTAGAATCCTATGCCCTGAATCAGAACTTGTGTATCATCCTGCTGTTAAAGGCAGCCACAAAGAGCATAATCACACAGGGGGGAATCATGTCTGCTGTTGCTTCTCTGCCCATGCGTTTGTCCCTCATCACATCCTCTTTCGAAAGAGGAAGTCAACAGTGAGCACGTGACCCATTCGGGGGTGGGGGGGCGCGTTTTGATCCTGCTGCTTCTCCTGCACACAGCAGGAGATAGCGGCAACGTCCGACTTTACAAATAAGTCGGACTTACTGGGGTGTGTTTTTCTCATACGAAGAAGGCTAGAAGGGGCAGGAGGTGTGCAGGAGGCAGACTACATCATGGGCGGGACCTGCAAAAATCCATGAGTGCCCAGGAACGAGCGTGCAATAAAATGTTCATCTGATGGAGCTCATACATGAATGATCCCACATGCGAATTGAGTGTTTTAACATACAAATATACATCGAATACGTTTAATATCTGTGATTCTTCCAATCCTTTTGGTTTGGGGAGTAGAAAGGATGATGAGAAGCAGGGAAATGGCACATACTTGATTATACTGGAACGTCAGACTCATATGTGATGTCATTGGCATGGCAGTGCCAGACTATTTTGAGCCCTAGGCAAGGCGAGCTACTTGCCCCCCCCCCCCAAATTGCCAAGTTCGATTTTCAAGAACATGTTTTGTAGAAAAAATAAAAAGCAGAAAACTTGAAACTGCTAAATTTATTTTAAATTGCAAGAATAAGTAATAATTTTAACAGCATTGAAGAATAACCCCTTGAAGGCTGGATGATGCTTTGTACAGAAGTCAACAGGCCACAGTGCAACACAAACCAATGATAGATCGCCATTCAATAGTCCAAAGCCCTGGGAAAGGGAGATACTAGACCCCTTTCCTGCCCACCACCATCACCACCATACTTCCCCAGGTTGACGGAAAGGCTGCTGTGGTACCTGATCTACTGCTGCTGCTGCCTCACCTGCACTCCTTCACATTGCTGTGAAGTATGACACACAGGCCCGGAACTCCATGTTGATAGAAAACTGTCCATGAGCAGAAACGGGCTTTTGTCGTTATCTTCCTCCCAGTAAATTGGCCATTGTCTAACTGCAAGCATGTCCTGTTGAACTTCCAGATTAGCACAGAACAAACACGAGGGCAGACTAACTCAACAGACAGAAGGGATTAAGGGTGTTGATTCAGGATACAAGCAAGGTGATCAAAGGAGTTTCGGCCGAGAAGGAGGGGGGAAGAAGGAGCAGGGATTTGGCTACTTAAACTCTGTGTATGTTCAATAAATTTCGCTTCAGCCCTCAAACCTCGGTGTGTGTGAGTTACTACATTGCCGTTGCTGCCCCCCCCCCCTTTGGCACCATCACGTGCGGCTGGGCAGGCCCCGGAAGCAAAATCAAGCCACGTGCGTGCCACCCGGACCAGCACGGCCTTCCAGCTACTGCCACCACCCCTTCGCATGAGGCCTGAGCAGCAAAATAAAACCGCATGTGCGCTGCCCACACCAGCACGGCCTTCCAGCCCCCTCCACATGAGGCAAACTGACCAAGACGAGGCTAGAGGGGAGGCAGGGAAAAACGAAGGTGATCAGAGGAAAAGAGAGAGAATAAAAGAACATTGCAGGCAAGACTTAAAAGATTTGGGGGCCCGGCGTGGGGAAGTAAATTGGTGAGAGGGTCAGAGAAAGCTGAACTCTGACTTTAAGAAAGGGCAGTGGGGCGGGCAAAGGGAAAGAGATGGATCTTGACTTGGGGAGAAATAAAAATAAATAGGAATCAAAGCAGGGGTGGGGAGGGGGGGAGCCAGAACAGGCACGGAGAGGCAGGCGTGGGGGAGAGGAACGCACACGAGGCAGGGGTGTGTGTGATTAAATAAAAAGGACTTGGTGGGGAGGGTCACTAAGGAGAGATTTTCAAGGGACAAAACACACACACATGGAGCGGGAAGGACAAACCAGGCAGAGCAACAGAGAGAGCAAGAGGGTTTGGGGTAACTGGAGGCAGCGAGGGGGAGGGACGGTGCACGCTTGCTAAGCAGAGACAGACAGGAAGGCGGCTCCGATTCCTCCTGCGTTGTTATTATTGTCATTAATTAACCTCCTCCTTATTCCTGGTTATGGTAATGAATTTTTTCCTTTTATTTTTTCTCTTTTGCTGTTGTTATGGCTTTTTCTTCTTCTTTAATATTTTCCCCTTTGAAATCGCGTGAGATCTCAGCCAGGTCCCGGCCGGCTGCACCCCTGTGAGGGCTGCGCCCTAGGCCGCTGCCTAATTTGCCTATAGCTAGCACCGGCCCTGCATGAAATCACTAGAAACGCGTGTGTGTGTGTGTGTGTGTGTGTGTATGAACAGATAAATAGATAGATGGAAAGTCAGTCAGACAGACAAACATAAACCCACATCTGTGTCTAAAGCCACATCTATATGTGACTAACCTGTACAGGTGAAGGACCCTTGGGCATGCGAGATACTTGCTTATGTAGCTCTCTGCAGACTACCACTCTGGGCACTATTGGCTGATTATTAATTAAGAATGAATGGTCATTGGTTGTTTATAGCTAGGTCACAAATGTCCTAAAATACATCAGTTACTGCACAAACATGAAGAGTGGTTGTGGGGCTGGGACTAGCTCAGCAGCACACTCTGAGCAGATGGAAGGTGAGACTTCATGAACTGTTGCCGATGCTGCAATTTCCTAGAAGCACAGTTACAACTGCTGCTCTCAGAAAGAAGTTCCTGCGACAGTGTGGTACCACACCTTTTCTGCTGTAAAATACTCCCCACCTCGAGGACTGCCTGGCCAGATCTGTTCTTGCCTTTAGAAGACAAGACCTTTTTATTCTGCTGGGGGTTTAGATGCAACATGGCCTGTAAAAATATAAATTGTTTGTTGAGTTGGATCAATACCTGCATTTTTAGACTCTCCTCGGGGCATGGCTATGGGGACTGTCATGATGAGCACTTGCAATTCAAAATTTACCGCTACATCCCTGGATAATGCAGATAGGGATCCACAGCCAAATGTGCCTCTGTATGGGCAGCACACATGGACGGCTACAAGCTGAGTATCTTTGAACATGTGCAGAGTCCCTGTCTCACACTCTGGAGTAGCTACAACTAACCTCCACCCATCTCAGATTACTGATGAGGGCTTCTAACCAAGACTGGGACCCATGATTACTAATTTCAAAAGTAAGCCCTCAACAAACTCCATAGCAATGCTTTCTGGAATGTGGGTAGGATGCCTGGAAGGAAGTTGTGCTGATAAACACTATTTATTTTGAGAAACTGGCATTGATGAAGGAGAAGGAGGCTTTTTTAAAACATCAGCCAGAGAAAAGTTTCTGACAAGCTTCTTGCACCAGTGAGATGCAGTAGAATTCAACACAGGAAAGAACATCAGAGAGTTGATGGTAGTGAAAGGGTATGTGTATGTGTGTGTGTGTGTGTTTATCTGTAAGTGTGCCAAGGGTGTCTGAGACAACTGGTTTCCAACCCATTTGTTTGTATCTTGTCAGACCCTAGAAACTGAAGCATATCTTTGACAGGCCTCAAACCATGTTCATGCCTGTGCTGAAGACGTCCTATTCAGACATCAGTAATCTCTTCAAAACAGGCTCCTCAAGGGAAGTGGAAGGGACTTCCAGGTCTAACTAAATGGGAGACATAAATGACAGTTCTCTCAGTGGGTGAAAACATCCAAGAATAAATCTGCTAAACTATGGCCTGTGCTTGTAGCGGGTAGTGGGGCCCTCAATCTCTCTCTCTATTTCCTAAGTCAGAGTCTGCAGGTGAACTCTTTGAGAGTAGAAAACTGTGGGAGAATACTGTAAGAGTACTGTATTTACCGAGGACAGTCCTGTATTTGAGGGGCTGCTGGAGGGACAACTTCTGTGAAGGCATCCTCTTCTTGAAGACTCTCCAGCGCAATTCTGGTTTAAAGAAAAAGAACCATAAGAACGGTTACCTGTCAATAGTACCTGGACAGCAGAATGAACAGGCAGGCATACCTGATCACAATCTTCCACACTATAGAGAGATATACTGTATTTCTATTTAAATTATAATAATAATTTATAACTTTGCATATATACATATGCAAATATTTTGCAAATTCCCCTCATTTTTCATCCTCTTTTTTGGCAGTTCACCAGTGGCCACCTTGGAATCACGCTGCTCACGCAAGTGTTCCAGCGGGCAATTGTTGGGTATCCCACATGTTCGCGTTGCTTGGGGAATATCAACAGGCACAGAGGGCAGCTTGCAGTTGTAACGTATGTATTTCATTTTACTCTACTCTACTCTTCCTCCATTGAACTTTGGGGGCCTAGAGCTGGGTCAAACAATACTTTTATATTATTTTATAAGTTATTATGAATCCATAAAACAGCAAAGTTGAAGTACAATGTTTTCTCAAAACTATTTTAACTTTGCCCAATGCAGTGCATCAACTCCCAGGCACCTCCCTTGGTGCCCACAGACCTCGTAAGCCTATGCGGCAGGGTCTTGCTATTTACTGTTTTACTCTGTACAGCACCATGTACATTGATGGTGCTATATAAATAAATAATAATAATAATAATAATAATAATAATAATAATAAAAACATTTTACTTTTTTCCATTTTTTTTTACCTTGGGGAATGGTGGGGCTTCCTGGAATCAGAAGTGCCAAAGCCCCCAGCCACCCCGCCCTCTTCCTCCCGTTTTTCTAGGATGCCTCTGGTCCCCATGGGAAGGAGGCGGCTGGATGCTGGTGCTTCGCTTTCCAGCTGCCCACCTACTCAAATTGCCTGGGCAGAGAGGAAGAGAAAAAGGAAAAATGATCTTACTTCTGCCAGGTAAGCTTGGGCAACTGGGGAGGGTAGCAGTGAGGGGCTTGTGGGGTGGGCCTTGACTGGGATTTTGTGTGTGTTTGGGAGGTGAATTTTGCCTGGGTTGAGAGAAGGGCTTGAGGGGTTTGTCTGGTCTCTCGGTGTGCCTAGTGTTGTGTCCATCTGTGTGTTTTGCTTTGGGTTTTGTTTTCTGTTTTCTTTTGGGGGGGATGCCTGTGTATGTTTCTTGGCCTTGTGTGTCTGTGGCCTAGAGTTTTTTTTGGGGGGGGGGTATAGCCTTGTTTATTTTGGTTTTGTGAGTGGGTGTTTTGCCCTGGATGTTGTGTATTGGGAGCGTGTTGCCTGGGTTTGTTTTAATGATTGTGTTGCCTGGGGGAGGGGTTGTGTGTGTTGGGGGTGTATGTGAGTGTGTGTTCCCTGGTGGCGGGGTATCTGCGTGTTTTTTTTGTGGAGAAGAGGGTGATGCCTGGTGTATTTTAGCTCATGATTTATTTGGGGGGGGGTTGCTTGATGTTTGTTGG
Organism: Elgaria multicarinata webbii; assembly: GCF_023053635.1. Classification (NCBI taxonomy): domain Eukaryota; kingdom Metazoa; phylum Chordata; class Lepidosauria; order Squamata; family Anguidae; genus Elgaria; species Elgaria multicarinata. The sequence goes on along the minus strand of NC_086171.1, from coordinate 98,620,295 downwards.
GTTGGGTTGCCTAGAGTTTTGGGGTGTTTGGGGGGTGGGCTGGGCTAGGGAGGTTTTCCGGGGGGGGTTGTTTTCTGTGGTGGGTATGTGTGTTTCTCTGAGCCCTGCTATTCCCCCACCCACCCCACCCCGGCCTTGTACTATGTTCCTTGAGGGTGTTACTTGTCGTTTTGACAAGCTATGCCCCACTGCAGCCATTTTGTTGTGGGGAGAAACACTTAGCATATGGCAACACTAGTAGGGTCTTGGGGCTCCTCATGGGAGAGGAACCAAATGTGTGGACAGATTGAAGAAATTGCAGCTGCTTTTTATTCCTACAGTACCCCAAATCTAAAAAGTATACAGGTGTGACAGGCAGTGATAACATAGAAGGCAAATGATCCACACTGAAGATACTTGGAGAGGATCTTGGTGAGTTTCACTCCTCCAGGTTGTACCTCTAGAGAGGGTCTGGAGGGAAAGATGGACAACCTTTGCATAACAGAGTCAGAGGCATGGTCTCTCCACCCTTTGGGTTCTGGCCAGCTGTATACTTTGTTACAGACATATTGGCCACATCATGCATTCCTGGTCATCACTTAGCTGAGCTAGTCTTGTTAATCTTTCCTTATGCCAGCCCCTCCAGCCCTTCATGAAGGCTGGAATTCTCAGAAGAGCATGTCCTGCTGGGAGGGACAGTATGACAGGCCCAACTCCTTTAAAAAGCTCTCTTGGAATTTGTCATGGAATGCATCAAGAGACAGAAGCTATTGGGATAATCACAGAGGCTGGCAGGAGTTTGAGTAGACAATGGAGAGCACGTTTGCAGATGAGAGTTAAGTACTTTGATAGCATCAAAACACTGGCCGTCACCCTCCCACTTCATGTGCTCTTCCAGCTATGCCCTGGCTGAATGTTTCTTACAGATGATGCCTTCTATATATATATATATATATATATATATATATATATATATATATATATTATTTGTGCAGGTAGAGATAGTCAGCTTTGCTATCTCCATAAATACAGTGAATTAAGAAAATTCCAGTATGGGCACTTGTCCCCATTTTGATCTCCAACCCAGTATTTCCAATCCAGAACTATTACAGATTTTTAAAAGTCCTCTCCAGCTTCCCTGCCTTCTTCCCCCAACCTTTTGTGAGCTGAGAAAAGGGGTTTATTTATAATCATTTAGTTGCTTCCCTTTACATAATTGAAATCATTAACCTTCTCATTTAATGAAAAACATGACTTCAGGGCTTTGGCACTGAAAAGAAGCCACAAGGGCATTGGAGAGAAAGAGGCTGGTTGACAAAAGCTTCTGGGCCTGAAGCTGCAGATACTGTAAAATCCTACAAGTCAGAGCAAAAATGCCTGGGCTCCATCCGATGTTATTTGAATATAGCCACCGGGAGACAGGGCTAAAAACCTAACAACTACTACTACGTCTGAGTTTCATGCTTTTCTGGGGAGAGGGGTATGGTTTCCTTCAGCCTGCGGGAAGCAAGGGGGGTGGGGGTTAGTTGTGCCATTTCATCTTGAGAGAGAAGTCAGCCACTATGACCATCCAGAGGATTCTGCCCGCCAGCCCAATTTCCCTGACTATATTTAGGCCATTATGAATATGTAATAGCACTGAAAATGATTCACACAGACGTGAGGATGTCCAGCTTCATAACATCAAAGTCATTAAAGGGAACGGTAAAGTTCACTCTGACAGCAGGCCGGGAATTGCAACCCTCTTTCCTCCTTCCCTGCCTGTCCTCATGAATAGCCTCAGCACAAACCCAAGAGTGTGGCATGAGCCTCGGCAGCCTGTGCCTTCTCAGCTGCTAAACATGTCTTTGTGCAGGAGAGGATGAATCTGTGAAGAACTGGAACAGTTTGTGTGTCTTTGTAGTTCGCCCACAAACATTTTTTGTAGCAAAGAAAGTGCTTTTTCACAGGGCCCAAAATGTACCTCAAAAACCTTCTACATACTTTTTTGCAGCCCACTTTTTCTTAATTCTTCACAGAGGACAAAAATTGCAAGTAGCCATGTTGGTCCCTTGGAAAAATCCAAAATCAGGAATAGGATAGTTACCTTCATTTGCACCCAGTTTTAAGGTCTCAAAACAGTGAGCAAATTTTCCAGTTCACTAAACTCTTCATAAGGCTGTATGTTAAGCATCAAACAGAGAGGGAACGACCCTGGAACACCCTTTTCTCCCACCTCTTCTTTTGTTATGTTTAATATTTTGATGAACCTGAAAGCTTCCTCACTGTTGTGAGATGTTGCAATTAGTTCTATTAAATGTATGGCCTTACTGCCATTTCTGTTTTAAGAACAGATGAAGAGCCCTGCTGGATCAGACCGAGGGTCCATCTTGTCCAGCACTCTGTTCACACAGTGGCCAACCAGCTGTCGACCAGGGACCCACAAAGCAGGACATGGTGCAACAGCACCCTCCCACCCATGTTCCCCAGCAACTGGTACACACAGGCTTACTGCCTCGAATACTGGAGATAGCACAGAACCATCAGGACTAGTGGCCATTGATAGACTTCTCCAGTAATTTATCCAATCCCCTTTTTTATTTTTTATTTTCAGACTTCTTCCTGGGAACAGTGTAATCACATAGCATATCAGATTTAGTTACATGATGGCAACATTGTGAACAACAAAACCATTTCAGACTATGGATAACATTTCCTGAATCTTCTTGCCCTCACTCTCTACCAATTGGGGATCACGCTCTAAGCATGCTGAGGTCACAGTGCTACGTAGCCGGTCAGGTTTTGCTGCTGGATGATAGCCCTGAGAACAAATGTAGAATTTCTGAGTGAGGCCAATACTTCCTACATTACATCACACTCATTCTGATTAAGTGAACACTTTCATGTCCTTTAAAAGCCAACTGTAAAATTGGCCAAAATTGGATTTTGGACAAGCTGAGCTCTGCCAGGAGAACAGACTGGGATTTCTTTGATTATAGCCTGATCTTATGCAGAGTTAAGTGCACTTTGAAATCAATGGGCTTAAGTGGCTCTAGGTCTGCATTTGATCAGGCTGTTAGTTACAGAGAGAAGCTGTTAATCTTGATTCAGAGGCTCATTCATAGTCACACATCCAGTTTCAAGATCATACAGCCCTCATGCAATGTCTTTGCAACCTGGGGCTGCCAACTGTCCGGATTCATGTTGGAGCGGTGGTCATTGGCTATTTATTGGAGTGTTTTAAGTGTTCCCCCATGTATGCTCAACCTGTACGTTTGTAAATAAACATTAGTATTAAAAATGCCAATAAACCTCCATGACTTATTTTTAAAGGAAAATAAACCTGGGAATGGAACCTCACACCACTCAAAGAGGTTGGGTGAGCTTAACAGTATAATGAGAGAGAATTGTGTTTGTGCATATGGTGTGGGTGTGGCTGTGTGCAACTGGAACCCTGCACCCACCAGGCTCTGCTTCTAGGACCACACAAAGATACCAGAATTTTGTCTTGCTGGAGTTGACAACTCTATTACCACCTTGTTTTCATATAGTGAGTTCTTTATGTAAAAAAGTACTCTTGTGATAACTGAAGTTACCACAGCAGAGAAGTAAGTTCTCTCTCTCTTTCTGAGCATCTCTACATTAAGCAAAACCCCACTTCCTTAATGGGCTTTCTTCTTGCACAACCATTCTGGGATTACAATGGACACATTAAATGTGCCTCCCTCCCCCTCCCTCTGCAGTTCCCATGGTGAGGAAGTTCCATATATGCTATTTAAACAGCCAGCAGATGGCGCTGCAATGTTACAGAAACATTTCGCTATCCAGGGAATACACCAGCTCTTTCATAGCAGTGCGTATTTGTTACAGGATTTTCAGCGAGTAAAAAGCGGAATGAACTTTAAAAACACTGAGAGAGGCAGTTGAGAATGATGATGTCATGAAAAGGACCCAGAAACTTCCGCAAGTAACCGATCTTGTTCGTACTACATACGTTCCATGTGAAGGAGCACTCTCTCTTTGTGCGGCTTGAGTTTTTCCCATGAGGGCACTAATATTTCTCCACTTTAAAATGAGGTGGTAATATATCTTCTGGTGGGTTTTACCATCTCAAAACACTTTTATCTGCAGAAATTTACTAGGCCAGAGTGTAGTAACTCTGTATTTGAATACAACATAGCACAGCCTTCCCCGACATGCTACCCTCCAGATGTGTTGTACTGCAACTGCCGTTATCCACAGCCAGCACCGCAAATTGTCAGGCTTGCTGGGAATGATAAGAGTTGCAGTTTGCATTTACATAGGAACCACAAAGTGATTGTCAACACATGCCTGGAGCCCAGCAGTGCCATTAGGACTTTAATTTCTAGGTGTCCACCAAAGTTGTTTGACTATACATGTAAAAATATTTAATGTAGCCTTGGATGTTTTGTCCTCCAGACCTTCCTTGTTTTGCCTCCCAGGTCCAAATGTATGTAATGGTGTGTGCAGAGCGGTAAAGCAGCAGTTTCTGCAGCTGAAAGTCTCCACACGGCCTGAGTTCGATCCCAGCGGAAGCTGGTTTCAGGCAGCCGGCTCGGGTCGACTCAGCCTTCCATCCTCCCAAGGTTGGTAAAATGAGTACCCAGCTTGCTGGGGGAAAGGAAGGCCACAGCAAACCGCCCCGCTATAAGGCCTGCCAAGAAAACGTCAGCAAAAGCTGGCATCCCTCCAAGAGTCAGTAATGACTCAGTGCTTGCACGAGAGGTTCCTTTCCTTTCCTTTCCCTGGCAAAGGGTGCCCAGGTCATGTGCCTGCTGTCCAGGGAGCATTTGTGGGGGAGAATCAGTGGGTGGCACAGAGCGGTGCTTGCTTATCTCCTGCCCCCACTCACCCACCCATTCTCATCTGCATATACTTCCAAGCCATTTTCTCCTCAGCAAGGAGAAATTGATTCTGATTCAGAGCCTTGCTGAGGATAAAAAGATTTAAAATGGCCTGGGATTATTTGTGAGGGAGAATTGGCAGATGGGAGAAGGTTTAAGCAGCCCCTCCTACTCACCAATTCTCAACTACAAGTGAAGAATTCTTTGCCTTGCCAAGAAAACATGGCAATGGGAGCCTTGGGTTTTCCTCATAACTTGAAGTTCCTGAAGAAATTCCTCTGCAAATGATTCTTCCATTTGAAATTATTAGATTCTGCACTACTCCTGATCTCCTTGAGTTAGCCTGGCATCCTACAACACTCTTCCCCATTAATGCCACACCCAGAATCAACTCCACCCCAGTTTTCCTTTTCCTCTTTATTCCCAAGAGGCATTCTTAAGAGAAATACTGAGCAGAAAACTGCAGTGCTTTCAGTAGCTTTCAGGCATTGCAGAAGAGAGGGAGAACAGCTTTATTCAAGCCGTTAATGAAATGTCATTTGCAATTGTTATCATATGCAGGCAGGGGCAGTGGGTGCTGCTGTCTGTCTGACGTTTGAGTTTGATGCATCCAATTTCTGGAGTTGCTTTATTCAAAATGCAGCAGCCTCTTTCTTGTGCAAGTGATTTTGTGATTGTCCTCTTTTCCTTTTCCTGAAAAAAAGTGGGGTGTGTGCGCATGGCCTATGTTACAACTGCCCCTATATCGCAGCCGTCTCCAACCTGATGCCCTGCAGGTGTGTTTGCAGCTGAGCTGGGCATGACTTAAGAGGTTGCAGGCCAAGGAGGGACCCCATTTTCTGCTAAATTTTCTGCTCCTGGTTAAAAAAACAAAAAAACAAAAAACAAAACCCTGCAACACCTGCCCTTATTTTTTTCCTTTAAAGGAGATTAGGGAGCAACCTTAAAAAGAAAATTTTCAGCGTGCAAATACTAATGAAACAGAGCATTGGTTTCTCTTCCACCTCCGGCCTCCTCATTGCCACCTATCTAGAAAGCAAAGACTATGGATTGTGTTCCTTGCAAGTATTCCATGATAAGGGAAAGCAGATCTATTGTGAAAGTGTTCTAGGAAACGCCATGGTGTGGCCTATTTTCCAGGAAGCCTCCTTCAACTAGTCACACAACCCCCCACCTCACAACACCAAGTAGAGGTTAGTTTATTTTATGTATTTATTATTTAATTTATTAAACACTTCCTAAAAAAAACCCTTCTCTAGACCTCATGCAATATAAAATATAATAAGACATTAAACCACAATTTTATAAAAGAATACAGTAGTGTAAGGCTTATTACTTGAGATCAACCAGATTGATTTTGCTCATTTTTTTACATTGAAGCTTGAGCAGTGTAGATGTGTAAAAAAAATTGAAAGTTCAAAAAAGTTTAAAGCTTGAGTTTTAATAGCAATTAATTTCCTCCACTCCAAACAGGCAGGGTAGCTTCTCTGTCTGTGGGATTCTGCTTGGCCAATCAGTGTGGTGTGAAGGCGGGTCCTAGGGACATGCAAATTTCTGAGGGGGGATTCACTATGCATGAGGCACATTTGCATTATTCATGAACCCCTCTGTGGTGAGGGGACTGAGGGGCAAAGAAGCAGGAAAGGAGCAGGGCTGGAGCCCGTGGTGATGAGGGCTTTACACTAGTAAAACAACAGTATAGCATAAGAACAATAGACATAATGACACAGCATATATAATACAGATATAGTTTGTCTTGTGAAGGAAGAGACCTGGCAGGGAAAGAGTGATCTAAAATCATGACCCGTTTCAAGGCGTGATCTACTCAGATGGATCTGCACAGGTCTGAAATGGGCTGCAAACCTTTGACCTGTGTGGATGTGGTTTGCATCTCCCATTTAATTCAAGTGTTAGCTCCTCCCTACTTACAAGTAGTACGTTTAGTACTAGAGCCTTTGATCCAGAGACCTTTGTGGTTTAAAGTGTGTTTAGTATTAGATCCTTCCATTGGATCCTTTGTACTTTCTCTGGGCCACTGGCATGACTGAGACCTGGGCCCCATCTACACACAGTCTTCGGGGCGCCCCGAAGGCGCTTCAGGGCGCCCCGAAGGCGCTTCAGGGCGCCCCGAAGGCGCTTCAGGGCGCCCCGAAACTCCTAGTGTAGCTACCTGGTCAGAAGAGATGGAGGAAGAGGTGGCGGCGGCGAAAAGTTCCCAGGGCTCAGCGGCTTCTCTGGTGAGTCCTTGCCGCCGAGCCCAACTCCCCGCCGGCCTCCTGCTGCCGGCGAAAGAGCCACCCGGGTTGGAGAGCTCTTCTGCAAGCTCTCCAACCCGGGTGGCTCTTTCGCCGGCAGCAGGAGGCCGGCGGGGAGTTGGGCTCGGCGGCAAGGACTCACCAGAGAAGCCGCCGAGCCCTGGGAACTTTTCGCTGCTGCCGCCGCCTCTTCCTCCGTCTCTTCTGACCAGGTAGCTACACTAGGAGTTTTGGGGCACGCTGAAGCGCTTTCGGGGCGCCCCAAAGACTGTGTGTAGATGGGGCCCATGATCTTTAATTGGCACTTGGTTGAACTCGTTCCCTCCTGCCACTGGCATGACTGAAACTGGCCCTTTAATTAGTTGTTTCTGGAATCATTTCCATACCAGCAATCAGCATTATTAAAAACAGCCCTTTAATTCCATTTTTCCTCTTCGTAGCCAGAGAAATCCTATTATTTGCTCATTCATTTTTGTATTTATTTTCTCAGTGCATTTGCATGTTAGCATAAACGTGAAATTTGAGTTTAAAAAGAAAAAGGCAAAACTATATGGGAGCTGGACATGGTAAGAACAGCGGAGCCAGAAATGCAGGGCAAGTAATTTAGAAAGGTGAAGCATCACCATGTTATCAGCAACAACATCATGGATTTTTTGTCCTGCTAGGTGCATCAGTTTAACTTTCCCAGCCCATACTGGAGCGTGTTCAGAGGAGGGCAACCAGGATGATCAGGGGTCTGGAAACAAAGCCCCATGAAGAGAGACTGAAAGAACTGGGCATGTTTAGCCTGGAGAAGAGAAGACTGAGGGGAGACATGTTGTCACACAGAGGAGGGCCAGGATCTCTTCTAGATCCTCCCAGAGTGCAGGACACGGAGTAACGGGCTCAAGTTAAAGGAAGCCAGATTCCAGCTGGAGATCAGGAAAAACTTCCTGACTGTTAGAGCAGTACAACAATGGAATCAGTTACCTAGGGAGGTTGTGAGCTCTCCCACGCTGGAGGCATTCAAGAGGCAGCTGGACAACTATCTGTCAGGGATGCTTTAGGGTGGATTCCTGCATTGAGCACGGGGTTGGACTCAATGGCCTTGTAGGCCCCTTCCAACTCTGCTATTCTTTGATTCTATGATTCTACTGTATATGCTGGTGCTACATTTATATTATTGCAGCAAACCAGGCCTTAAAAAAACAAGTGAAGGCAACAAGAAAATACAGCAGAAAGGGCAGTTATAAACCAAAGTAGTTAGTAAGGTTATTATTACAGGCATAGACTGAGATGTATTTGCTCCTGGTTAAAAGCTAAGGGCATGCATATAAACCTCAGGTTGGATTGCAGCAGGCCATAGTTAAGCAGGTGCAGCTTCCCCCAGCATGGAATGAAGTTATGGAGAAAGCTTTAAAGTTCTCCCTGTTGCACAGCAGTTGATAACATTAAGTCAATTGCAGAGCATTCAGAGGAAGGTTGTCAGCTCACACGAAGAGACACACACGAAAACAGTTGCACCTGAGTTATTTTATTAAAGTTACATGGAGATTTCCTCCTCGCTCAGGCTCAAACTCCACATTTCTTTCCTCTGTTTTTTTTTAAAAAAAAACCTGAACAGGCTGGATGGGCTGCATCCTGGAGAGGCTGACCTGAAGACATTTTCCAGCTCAAAATCACCCTCCCCAAGCTGCCTTTTCACCCTGAAGGAAAGAGATGGGGCCCCCAATGGGAAGCAGAAGCAGCCTCTCTGCACCTGTCCTCTTTAAGGACATAGGAAGTGGCCTTTGAATTGGAGCTCCATCAGGCCTGCACGTTTGCCCTCAAATTACCTGCCCTTGATTCCATAGTGTGAGAAAGCCTGATCAACTTTCAGCTTTGCGCTTTTACATTTCATTCATCTTTACACCTCTCCTCTCCTGCGCACCAGCATATTGCTGTTCTTCCATTGAGATACACTCTCAGATCTCCTTTGTAACTTCCCCCTGCAGTTCATTGGTGGGTGATAGCCGGACATTTCGCCCTGGAGAGGGTTGCAGGGTTGTGTAAATCCCATTGATTCCAACTGCATTTACTTCCAATTCATACTAAAATCCCATGCATGCTTACCTTTGAGTAAATCCCATTGAACAGAGACAGACTTACTAAAATGGGGTTTACTCAAAGGTAAGCATGCATGGGATTTTAGTATGATTTGGATGTAAATAGTTGAAATCAGTGGGATTTACTTTTGAGTAAGAGAACCAGCAGATCTGTAGTTTGTGAACTTGAAGATGCACAGCTTCAAAGCAATGGAAGATCAATCCTTCTCACTTGAGGACTACCAGGAAAATGGATTTAAGGAGGGGAAATTTAAAAATTAATAAAAAATCAAGAGATGAACCAATATGATTCCAGCTAGGCATGCAGAATGCCCTGCTTAAGAGCTATCACTGTGACAATTTTGATCTATTTATCTTTAAAACTTTTGCAGACATAAGTATTTTTTAAAATTTCCATTTAAGAACTTCCTTAAAATCAAGGAATGACCCAATCTGATTCCAACTTGGCATGGCTAAAGCCTTCCCTAAGAGCTATCGCTGTGCCAATTTTGATCTCATCTTTAAAAATAAGGGAACTGCAGGCAAGGAGGGGGTGTCCACATTTCTTCTAAGGTGAAAATGTACCCCTGGTCATGCTTACTCAGGAGTAAGAACATAGAGTAAATTGGGACCTCTCTCTCCTCCCTTTCATGGTTGAGTGGAGAATCGCACCATCCTCCTCTTTTGTTAGAGACACCACCCTTAGACACACATGCCCCCAACAAAGAAAGGGACACAGCCACAGAAATACACAGGAGGGAGGAGAGCATTTATTTCGCAGGGAGGGAACATAATCCAGACTTTCTGCACTCCAAAAAGAAATGAAACCTTGAGGCTAAGAGCTGAAATGTGTCCATAACATGGATTGGGCTGCAAAACTGCATACCAGAAAGCAGGAGTGTGCGATAAATCTCTGGTGTGATGGAGCCCTAAGTCAGGCCCACCTGGCTCAGTATTTGTTTATTTATTTATGAAAACATTTGCATCCTGCCCTATATCACTGGGATCTCAGGGCAGCGTACAGATAAAATCAGAATAATGTAAACATAAATAATATACACAGCTAAAAGATATTAAATCATTAACAAATTAAAACTAGTGTTGCCTGTCCTGAGTCCAGACAGGGACCTTTTGCATTCCAAGAATGGGCTCTCCCCATCAGCTGTTGCACTTTCCTCACTCAGATGCACTGTGCCCAACCTGCATTAGGCTTTAAACACACACACACACAAACCCACTGTGGTTTAACATGTAGTTTAAGCCTCACTATGACAATCTTTTCTCTGTGCCTTCCCACATCGTTTCTGCCTTCCCCAGTTTCAGAATGATCCCAGGCAGCCACTAGCAGATTTCACAAATCTTTCTGTCAGTGGGTACTTTATGGAAATTGAAAACTAATTAAGGATTATCTTGGCAGCTAATCGCATAAAATCCATTGCATTCTCATCCCGGCTCTAGAAATAATGACTGAATGTGAGCATGAAGTGGGTAGCGCTTGATAAAGGCTGACAGTGTGCAAGGAAGCTATACAAAGGCAGAGAGTGTGGACCTCAGCCTGCCCTGACAATGGATATGGCAGGAGCCTGGAAAACTGGCATCTCCAGGAGGACCCCTCCCCCTCGCAACATCACAGATGCAGGGACATTATTTCACCTCTCCCTGTATCCCCCCACCCTCTCTTTCACATACACATCTATGAAGGGCTTTATATTAACCATTACTTACCAGAGATTAGGTGTGTGTTTTCAGTGACAGGAATAACCTCTTGTATATGTAAAGCAGTAATAAAGAAAAGTGCACCTTTAAGCATATGCAGAGTGACTTTCCCTCTGCCAACTAACCATAGCCATCCCCACATGTCTAGTATTACAAGGGATGTAGTCGGTGCAGCTTAAGGGAAGGCAATGAGACTTAAATCTAAGTACTTCTTATTTTAGAAATCAAGCATGTATGACTCTAGAGTGAATCCCGCTTCTTGCTTTCAATATATTCCACGAATTATATTGATGAGTGTGAAGACTCCAGGAAGATGAAACCTACCTGTCATGGGCTCTGTAAAATTCTACCATCTTCTTTTGCCAAACCTCCTCTTTGTTAACCGTGGAATGAAATCTTTTGGTTAAAACTCTGGGTTGTTCTTCTATCAACAACCCAGAATTCTGGTTTCATATGACATGGAGAACAACCCAGAATCAGAAACTGGTGAGCAGGTGGGAGCCAGTTTGCTCACTTGTGTGCACTTCCAAACACTTAACAAACCATGGGTCGTTTCATTGTGTGAACTGGGACATGTTTCACCTTCGTTCAGCAATATCAGCAGCAAAAGTGGCAGGTCAGCTATAGACTAGCTGCTACATCTCATTTGCAAGGTAATACAATAATGGAGAAGTAGATAATGAGATACTCTACAATTTATTTATTTATTTATTTACTATTCTATGATTCTATGATATCAGACTGATAAAATGTGTAGAATCTGGTAATTGTTTCTGCAGTTAAAGTGCATGCTGCTTAAAGCAAAAACAGCCTTTCTCAATGTAAGGATAGCCTTGAGCTGTATTTTATTATGTTGTTGACCCAATTACATGTTTTTCTATATTTTACTCATTGTATTACACTGAAAATATGAGGTGTGGAAGTAGGAATCAATGAAAAGTAGGAAGGAATGATAAACCTTCCAAAATTTGTCAAATGAGAAGATGTATGGTTGGAAAAAACAGATTTCCCCCCCTAGATTGATTAGCGGTATGGCAGACTTAATTTGTTTGCCATGACAAAAGCTTTCAGAGGCAACAACTTACTTCATCAGATGCTTCTAAGCTTATGAAAAGTCTTGTCACATTAAACCAGATAGGGCAGTGCCATTTGCCATATGGATCCTCCTGTTCACATGAAGCAGTTCCACTCCAGCACCAGATTATGCTGGAGGCATCTATCTCTCATTGGGCACTGACCTTTGCAGTCCTTTGTGGTGGGAGCCAAGTGGAATTAGGATGCATATGAAGGGGTGTAATGCATGCTGGCTTTTGCAACCAAAAGTCAGGGCTGGCCCTCCCATGAGGCAGGGTGAATCTCCCACTTCAGGCAGTGTATTGGGAGGAACAGCAAATTGTGCATTCCCCCCACCCCACATACAAACCAGAAGGGTTCCCCACTGCTATTTCACTGGTGTGAGGTGGTGGCATTAGCAGGTGTTCCAGAGAGTACTGCTGGTCCTGTTGACAGCTCTCTGTTTCACTTTGAGAGGTCTCTCAGAGAGTGACAGAGGGCAGGTGGCTGCTCTAGAGGAGCTGTTTGCCCTCAGGCTCACTCTAAGAACCTTCTCAGAGTGAGCCAGAGACTGCCCAGACTCAAATGCCTGGCTCTGAGGGGGTCCTTCCTCAGAGCTATGCGTTGCCTGGCTGGAGAGTTGTCCTAGAAGATTGGCTCTACTGCAGTCGCAGCTGCCCATCATCTGGAGCAGCCACCTAGTGCTCTGTTTAGCCAGAGCTAACAGAAGACGGGTTGCTGCTCCGAAGGAGAGGTGCCCTGGGAGATTGCCTGCCGCACAGGCAATCTCCTTGGACACCTCTTCAATCAATGCCTGGCTTTGAGGAAGGTCCTTTCAGAGCCAGGCACTTCAGACAGCATGACTCTCTGAACAGCTGTGCTGGGCATTTTTATTGTCTGTTTTTGCTGACACAGTTCTTCAGAGAATCTGCCCTCACTCTACTCAGGGTGGGTAGGTGCTGTGGCCACGGGGGCAGTTTGTGGTGGCAGTCGCAGCTTTTCTCCTGCCACCAGTGCTTATTGGACCAGCTCAAATTCCATGTGGACTATAGAGTCAGGCATCTTCTTTACATCTTTGGACTGCTTACATCTACTTAATTCATTTTTGTGAACTTCCCAGGGAGCTTCAGTTATTGGGCGGTATAAAAATGCAATCAATCAATCAAACAATCAATAAAAAATAATACCACACAAAAATAGATCTGAATTTTTGCAAAATAACTGCATGCTTGTTTACTTTATTTCCATATTGCATTCCAGCCCCAAAATGTGGGTTTCATGAATAGAAATCTTTGGAATTCTTTGACAGAGAATATACAGAATTAGGACATGGAGAGCATTTTGTGCTTTGGGGAATAGAAGTGTCTGAGGCCTGGCAAGACAATCACAAAAGTATAAATGTATGTGAAGGCATTGGAGTCATCAGCAAAGATGAGGTGACCACGGCTGAACATGAAAATATCTTGGGGCAGGCTGCAAATGGAGAAGGGAGAGGGCAAAGGGCAGAGCCTTGGAGCTTTCCATAACAAAGTGGGCAAGGGCACCAGACCATCACAGAGTGCCCTTCCAGCAAGTGCTTGTGCACACCACACAGAGGAAATCCAGCAACAGCATGGTTTTCCCTCAGCAAAAGCTCTATACTATTCCACTAATGCAATTTTTGTCCCCAGCACCCATTTTCTGGGTCTAATCTGTGCCAGTAACCATAGTGGGCAGGATACTTCAACATATCTTGGGACAGTCCTGAGGATAATGGACAGAGCTAAATTAATGGTGAGTTGACATTTAACAGTGAAATAAATAAATACTTAGATTCCAGGCCAATTAAGTTGGTACTATAAGAGAGGGAAAATGCTGGTTAAGGGTATGCTAACAGCTGAACTGTAAATCACTTCTTTAAATACATTTTCCTTTGATAGCTGAGTATATGCATATCATTAGCTTGTAAATGCCTCTAATAAGCCTGTCTACACTAATATGCCAAAAAGAGTCTAATTAACGCCTAACCCTCCCCACCCCTCTTTGCAAGATGAGATGGCGAAGAGTTGATATTAGATCTTTCTCACTGTAGCATCAGCTAAGTGCCGCTGCAGTGAAGCAGCTCATTAAAAAGCTGGTTTATTTATTTATTACAATCCTGCCTGTCAGATTTGATGGGCCATATATATCTCACATGGGTGGCAAGGTGGGGCTTTGTACTTTTCCTCTTTGAGTTATCAGCTCAGCCCCGCCCACAGGTACACCGTGAGACCATAGATAGTGGCAGCCCACATGAAGAGCAAGGAGGCAAAACTCTCTCCTTCCTCACTAGTAAGCAGGCTTTCAGCTAAGCCACTGTAGCCAAGATTATTTTATTTTTAAAATTAATATAAAATAATAATATAAATTATTTAATATAAAATTTAAAATAATAGGTTTATCAGGACTTTCATCTGCTTATATATTACCCTTTTTCTCCAAAGAATTTTTCCTAAAAAAATTTGAGGGGTGGGGTGGGGTTCTTATGAAATGTGTTAGCATGTTGAGTGAAAAGCTTATTAAGGCAAGGTGTAAAATATTGATTTAGCTGCTCTTTATTCCTTCAAAATTTATTATTATGTAATAAATATGTAATACAGTGTATAGTATTGCGAGTAATTGCAATTTCTGTATAAGTAGATCCCTATATGATGCATGTGAGAGAAACTGATCTCTGAAAATATACCCATAAAATTACAAGCGAACATGTGAAAGAGTAGAGAAGATAAACATGAAAGTTCGGAACCAGAAGCAATTGATCTTTCAGAAACTGATTTCATCTAGAAAAACTTGAGATGGTAGTATTTTCAAAGATACATTATGTATTTATTAAATGACATGATAGAGGTTTCATGTGGTCAATTTTGTCCACAGTTTCCATGACACTTTCAGTGCAATCTTGCTGTGCAATGTATAGTACTGAGAGTCGTTACTGTATAAGTAGATCCCTATCTGCTGCATATGAGAGAAACTGATCTCTGAAAATATGCTTGCACGTTTGTTGCAGCTATTGAGACCCCTGTGACGTACAGGAGTAAATTTCCTTCACAATAATTATTTGCCAAACACAGTTCTACGAAGCAGTGGTCAGGATGCACGGGGAAACCCCTCCCTGAAGTTTACAAGACAAGCAAGTTTGGTAAACACATGTTTGCCTTGTAACATGTAGCCCTCAGGCAGTTGGTATTACTGGGCTAGGCAATGGTTTGATATAAGCAATTACACACACACACACAAACACACACTACTAATCATTGGATTCCTTTAGTCTATAGCAGTGACATTGCTCACTTGCACATCACTGGAGGAGTGGGCTGCTCTGAATGTGCAAAGTAAAAAATCCGCATGTGAAGTTATGTTCCCCATTAAAATGAATAGACTGCCCAGTTCAGTACTTTACACAGTTGCTTCTATTATGTGGATCACTGTGCAATTTTCCCTCACTTCCCATGTTTCTCCTTTGACACCACTAAAGTCCGTGCCAAGTCAGCCCACATTGAACAGTATCATTGAAATACACAACTGAGAATAACACATGCAATTATGCAAACCCATGTTTAAACCAAAGCAAATTAGAATACATTTTACTAATCAAAAATATATTTTGTGCAAAAAGGTACAGATATTTTTGCTACAGAATTTCAATTTCCCCAAATAATCTCTTTAAAAGATATATTTTCCCAAAATGTATAATTGTATCCCCAAACCATGGTTAGGGACAAGGACTGAGTGAGATAAACCAAGGAGCAGTTAGGATGGAAGGCCTACAGGGGATCAGACTGGAACATCCCTTGTGTGCAGAATGGAACGTACCTCAACATACAAGTGTTCTGAGGACGATGCTAGGGGACCCCTGCTGCACACGCTATAGCTTTAACTCTTACCTTGTATTGTTTGACAGCTCAAACATACAAGACTCCAGGCAAGGCAAGCCTGTATATTTTAGACAGTAAAAAAAGGGGGGGGAAGTGGGGGCTTTTGCACACAATCCTCAGGGCTGGGAAAATGCAGGTGGGGTGTGTGTGTGAAGGCTTCGACCATGACTGGGGTCGCGATCAGAGCAGGGATGGGGGTGATGGACCGAGAAAGAGGGAGTCAGTGACAGCCTTTCTAAAGTGCCATTTGGACACAGATGGAGCGGCTCAGCCATTATTGTGAAGAGCGAATGTGGCCATGCTTGTGAAGAGCGGCAGGGATTTCTGCTGCTTTTACCAAGTGGCTCGCTGATTGATACCCACTATTCACGTTGGGTTGGCAGTGTGTCAGGTTCAGATGTCACGTCAGCCCACCACGGGTAAAACAACCCTTAGAACAAGCCATCGGTTGTTAGGGTGATTTGTTGCCAGCACACAAGCCACACTGTGGGAATTGGTCTGGGTTCAGACAATATGACAACCCACCATGGCTTGTCACACACATTGAGTTGTCAAGTCGTGCAAACACAGTCACTGAGTGTAATCTATGTGAGACAAAACCACAGCAGCCCAAGGTTAGATGATCTACAGGTTCTCAGGACACAGCACACTAACGCTCAGGTTTAGCAGCTCCCATTTAACTGCTATTCCAGTTATTAATAACATGAACTAATGATGGAGTCATGTTGAGGTTCTTGGGACTGTCAGTGGAGCCATCAGGTCAGAAGACTTGGCATCCGTCTGATGCTGAACAGAACCTGTCTGTATTGCACTACTACACATGGTTATTAATCTTGTCCATCATTTCCTCCATGGGATCTATCTGATGCAATATGTTAGGAACCTCTCCTGAGCCAGTTTTCTTATGCTTTCAAGAGAGCTTTGGCTATTGGACAGTATAGAAATGTAATAAATAAATGGGAACAAAGGAATGTGTGGGAACAGCTGCACAGGTGCATTGGTTGTGCTGCTGGGTAACTTCCATTCATTTCAATGGAGGTGGTACAGGTGACACTCCTCTTGGTTTACACCCTATCAATAGCAAAACTGATCACATCTGCCAGCTCTGTGCAGAAGATAAACAGATGTATCTCCACACTAAAGAAAGGTTTAACATTTTAATGCATATTAGCTACATATGAGCTCCTTTCTATTTGCCCCCTTTATGCAGATATGTAGGAAGCTCATTAACAAGGTGAGAGGCTGGAGCTTAATTAGAAAGGAAGAGAAGGCAGGGACAGTTTGATTTAGCCCCGTCAGCCAATGAATGGGCTAATTGGCCTTTGGCAGCATCAAAGGCCTTTATTAATTGAGCAACCTGTACTCATTCATTACAATCTTTACTCCATCGTTCCTTATTGTGGGCTGGGAAATGTTAATCATTCTATTCCCCATTCAGCAAAACCTATATGTCCCAAGCACCAGCCACTTCCTTACTCAGGGCTGCAGCTTCGAATGCTTGAGTTTGAGAAAGAGCATTACTAGCAAAAAGGGGAGAAGAACGGAAACTGCACTAGGTTAAAGGGCATTGATGGGTGGCGGCGGCAGTATGGCTTACCAGGAAACTCACCTTTATCCTAGATCTACTCCTCGGACAGGATGTCTGACTGCATGTGAGCTTGAGGCACTACTTCAGAATGATTGTGGGTAGCCCATGGGTGGGGAGAAACAGTATCCAACTACCCTACCATGTAGAAACCTGTGAGCAGGTATGGTGAATATCAATATACAATTAACAGGAATACTACTATAAGGAAAGAGCTTTAAATGTTGTCGAAATCCTGCTGGAAGTGCAGGGAGTCAGGCCTGTGTGGTAGCCCTAGCAGCTTCTGTAGAAGTGAGTCTAGCTCCTTAAGTATGCGAGGGCAGGCTACAAGTACTCAGTAATGAGTGAAGAAATACTCTGTGCCTGCTCAAAGGGATTTTATTTTAGAATATAACCATTCCTCTGTTTCATTTAAGATGGGAAGGGAGGAGATTCGTCAACTTGACAGTCGTTTAGAATTTAAAAAAGCAATGAAGGCTGATCTATTCCGGCAGGCCTACCCAGTGAAATTTTAGGATGTTTTAAAGATGTTTAAATCATGTATGGTATGTTTTTAATTAGTTTTTCATGTGTATTTTATATCGTGTTTTTATACTGTGTTTTATACTTTGAATGGTTTTAGTTTTTGTGAACCACCCAGGGAGCTTCGGCAGTTGGGTGGCGTAAAAATGCAATAAATAAAGTTAAAATTGGCATGATCAAAGGAAAGAGTTGGTGCTATGAGGGGAAACTCAACAGTGCCTCGTCCTTCTGCCCTGCCCCTCCCCCTCCCCCTCCCCCCCACAGCCCAAATCTACTTGCACCGTTAACAGTACACGAATGGAATGTAGCCTCCCATTGCTTACTGTGCTGGCTTTAGAGCATTGGACATGGGACATTACAGAGATGGGAGAGAGACCACATCTCATCAACTCACTTCACAGCAGCCTGGGAGGATATGGCCTTTTGTTGTCAACTGAACACAGAGAGGGAGAGGTGGCCATGCCTCCACCAGGTCACTCCACACCCTGGTCATGTGTAGCATTTGCCCCTCACTTCCTTGGCCACTGGAGGTAGACAAGACTTAGCGTGCCATTACTCATGGGGTTGGCGCCAAAGATCACATCCACACTTCTGCCATTCACTTTTTTTCTGAATGATTTAGGTGGACTTATAGGTTATATGAAATATGCATCTTCATTTGCATCATATTAGGAGGCTCACACTACCTATTTCCCACCTTTATGTCTATTGTTTGTAGGAGCTTGGATTAATTCCATTAAAACATCCCTGAATGAAAATTAGGCTCAAGTTTTTCCTTAAGATGTTTCTTCTGGTTGCTTTGTAATAAAGGATTTTTGAACGATGTTATTGCCAGTAAGGTTCACACCTTGAGGATGCTTCTTGGATGCTCAGGTGAAAGAAGGGCTTAGTACCTTCCTTGGAGAAGATGGACATGGTTACAGTCATTAATGAGTTGATAACCTCTATGCTGGACTACTGCAATGTACTCTATATAAGGCTGTCCTTGAGAAGCATCACAAACGTCAAACAACACTAAGCAAAAAACAAATAAAACTAAAATTACCCAAAGCAGCAGAATACAAAAAGGTGAAAGGTAGCCATTAAACAAGTAGACCTCCTCCAGTAGTAAAAATTGTTCAGTGGAGCAAGTTAAAACAATCCAAAGCAGAATCTTAAAATCATTCATATACCCAAAGCCCTCCAAAACAGGAACCCTTTATCCATCTGGGGGAAGTCTATTAATGAGATAATCTATTAATGAGATTGTAATCCTATGCGGCAGGGCCTTGCTATTTACTGTTTTACTCTGTACAGCACCATGTACATTGATGGTGCTATATAAATAATAATAATAATAATAATAATAATAATAATAATAATAATAATAATAATAAGCCTGCCTTTGGAAAGAATTTGAGAGGCTGGAACATGGCAAACAAACAAACAAACAAACAACCTCTGAAGCAATGACAAAAGAGTTCCTCTCCATTATCGTACTGACTGTTGGCAATACGTTGTGGGCTCTTTGCATCTCATCTCAGGTGTGCTTCATTCTGCTCTGCCTATCCCCAGTCACTGAGCTATATCCTTATATGTTTTCTATCTGTCTAAGCCAGAGTTTGGAACTGACTGATGCTATGCAGGTACTTTCTGGTCTTTATTCTGCTATCAGTGGTTTTAGTCCTGAGCTTGTCCTGTGGCCCTAGTCTCTCTCCTACTTGTCATTCTGATCCTTGGACCTGGCCCTGATTGCTTTGAGTTCCAAGTCCTACTCCTGCATGCCTACCACCTTGCCCTGAATTCTAGGTCTTGCTACCTAATGGCCTTCAGTTTTTCCTTTTTCCCCTGCACGACTTTTCCTTGAAAGTTTCCCTGTCCAGAGTTCTTACCAGTTGTAGAGGACTAGCCTAAAAGACTCAAAAGGCACAGTAGTATTTTCTGCATGAATTAAGAACTTTTCCTGTTAGCTCTACCCCGTCAGGCCAACTCTGAAGTACCAGGCCAGCCAATCTGTCCCCCTTTCTGCCTGGGACCCATCCTCTGTCCTCATTTCACCACGTGCCACTGAGCTCCACCCATCTTATGAGGCTCCACTCCATAGTCTGCCAACCCCTTCTCTCTCAGCCTCTGTGCCTTAAGAGTCTCTGCATTGAAAGTTGGTTTAGTAAATATCTTCTTAATATGAAGTTAAGAAAAATGTAGGAGAACCTTCTTTGATACCCTTGTCAACATGCAAAGACAGTATGGATTCTATCCCTTTGTTATTCCTTTATGTTTGTTTTCTGCTTGTAATATCTGAGCTCAGGATGGGTAACACATTTAAAACAGGGTGCAGATATCCAAAATCCTTTCTCCTTTCCATTCCCACCAAGACGGCTTTTGAAAAAAACCTTATTCTCCTCCTCTGGGCCACCCATTTACCCTCCTTTCTCTTTCCTAGGACCAGAGAATCCATTGCCTCGTTATTCAGATTATTGTTTTAACAAGATGTCTCATTCTCTCTGAGGCAGCAAATGCACAGAAGGGCCCATCAATTTTCATAGAAAGCCGTTAAAGTTCTTTCTCATTAGCCATAATTAAAAGGTACCGCCTGTACTCCCAATAGATCACATTGCAAGGTATGGTCGCTGAAAAGATACATTCTCCTTGATTATTTGCAAACCAAAGCAACAAGACCAGTGGAGGGTCCGGGGGCTTTCAGAGTGTAGAAGCAGAAGGGGAAAGCTTACTTCCTCCATACAAGAAAACATTTTTCACACTAGGAAAAATAAAAAGTTGAAACATTTTAAATCCAGCGCATAGGCCACCCAATAGTTGCTGGATAGGTTTCTGCTCCACTTGGACAGAGAAGAAATAATTTATCCTCTCAATGGATATGCACAAATATATTCCATCACAAAGTCTTAAATTCCAGAGATAGGAGACCTCAAATGCTATCCCCAAGTACAAAAATATACAGATATTCCTGGTGTCTATGGCTGGGGGTTGGGTGACTGGGGGAGTTGAATGCCCCTTGAGGTGTCTGATGCCTATCAGCTGCTGTGGGTGAGTAGTTCGGGAAGTGCTCTGTAGTGTTTGCAGGCTGTATGCATGTCCTGAGAGCTGCTGACATGACTGTTTTCCCTCCAGGCCTGCAAATGGTGAGTGGGGGCATGTTGCCCCCTCCCCCTTGTGGAGCTTGAACTCCCATCCCTTGCTGGCAGCTGCTGCTGCTCCTACTACTATTGATGAGTCTGTGGGTGCACGTGTTATGTGTTCTGCCCTATTAAGAAGCATAAGGGGGTTCAACCCCCTGCCTGGGGACTGGCAGTAGCAGTTATTGCTGTCTGTGCCACTGGGGCAGCTGTGCAGGAGTGTGTGGAAATTGAAGACATGTGCTGGGGGCATGTCCCTCTGTGTTCAAGGCGCATGTGGGCGCCATTGTCCGCACAGTTCCTGAATGGTGGGCACTGAAACAGTTTCCAGGCTGTTTGGTAGTGGTTGTTTTTTGCCATTTTTATGCCATCGTTGTGTGTGTCTCCCCTTTTCCTCTTGTCTGAATACACATTGGATATGCCAGTCACTCTGCTAGTTTAGTAGAGGTGTATTTCTGGTCCTGGTATAATGGAAATATAGGATTGTTCTGGGGACAAATAAATTGTAACCTGCTGGTAAAAGGCTAAGTGAGATATTTTTTTAAGTGTTAAAAGGAAACCTTGGTGGTTTTCTTGTACCATTTTTTCTACCGATTCAGGCATGAGCATTGTGGAGGTGGGGAGGAATCCTGTTTCATGTGGAGGACAGCATAAAATACTTTATTACAAAGCAGAATTACTCTGAAGACTGATGGATTCACCCATGAGACTCACTCACATTTATGGAGGTTGTAAGTTATATACTCTTGGGGAACTAGAGGAAACATTACAAGTGCCTTTTATGGGTTAAACTTCATGCAATATATTAGGCTCACCAGGGAACAGACAAGAGTTTACAGCAAACTATAACTTTAATGCATCCAAACCACTGCATTATTTTCAGAGGGATTATTAGTAACCAAGGTAGGGTACGGAATACTTCCTTGTGCCTGTTCCCATGAAATGTTCTGCTTACATTTAAGGGAGTCAGGATTCAGGAGCACCTAGATTCTTTTTCTTCCTACTCTACAAGCAGGAACTGGAGGAAGAGCTGCCCATTTCCTGTCCTTTGGGTCAATGCTAACACAACCATGTTGATATTGTTACTCAGGAGAGTGGGGGTGACAAGGGTGAAGAACAGGGGGCAGAATTCATCTTAAAATAATCTTTAATGTGATTCACAGGTTTTTCACCCACAACAGCAGAATGCACAGCGATTTCTAAACATTCCCCCACTGAACACATAGCTAGCATGAGGCTTTGGGCCCCCAGAAGATAGAATAGGTTTAGTGAGGAGCTGAAGTAGCAGAATAACTACAACACCGGCCATTTGAAAGGCTACAGGAGTTTGGGAGGAAAAATGTCTTTGGCCTCTAGAAAGTAGAGCAATGAACCTAGAGGCAGAGCCTCTGCTCTTATTCGTATTAGGGTTTAGCAATCAAAAGAAAAGGAAGTCACGAGGAACCAAGGAGGGCTGCAAGATTTAATTGATTAATCAGCTGAATTAATCAATCAAAAAACCTTCAGGCTGAACGTGAATGCTGGCAAAAAAAACAAAAAAAAAGGTGAGGAAGTTGGGGTATGGTAGGAAAGCTGCTGTGTAGGCTATGATGTAATTTCAGAAATCTAGGGCGTTACTAGACGGGGCTCTAGCGCGCGTTACCTTCCGCAGTCACGTGGAGGCTTCCAGATGACGTTCACGGGGATCCGCCGTTATCCTGCGGTGAAGCCTCTTTCTCCCGACTTTAAAAAAGTGAGTTCTAGTGCGCCTTTTCCTGCCGTCCCGCGGTAATTCGGAGTACGTGTGGAAGGATGTGAGGTCGCTGCGGTCCGCACTGGGCAGGAAAAGGCGTGCTAAGGGGGAGTGGTCAGCGGCTTCGGTCAAGCCGCCTCCGACATTTGCGCGCAGTCCGCCAGCTGGGGCAGCGCGGCGGAGCGGCTTTTTTTTTTTATTCCCCCAGTGACAGTTTGCGCAGGAACGGAGGAACGGAAAAGTGGCTGGTGACTCCTTGCGGTGGGCAGCTACCGTGGCCGCATAATGGCGGTGCTGTGCGCTGCCTGTTAGTGTGGGTACCAGGCTGGCAGAGGGCAGAGCTGTTTGTGGGCTGCTGCCATGGCTATGGCCAGATGTGGGTTGGCTCCTTGGGATGGGGCACAGGGCACAGAGGCGGTCATCGCCGCCGACACCTCAGAGGCATGATGGGAGATGTAGGCACAGAGTGCCCATGCAGACGATTGACCTCGGGTCATATTACACCTGCCACGACCCCCATCAGGAAGTGAGCGCATCAATGCCCTCAACAGCACCAGCAGCACTTCAGCTGCCACTGCCACTGCCGCCGCCGGCTCCGGCACCGCCGCCGCGGCCAGCGGCGGCATCGCTGACGGCTGCACAAGTTTGCGGTCTTTCAGACGTGCGCAAACCGTGCAGCAAGCGAAAAAAAAAGCCGTGGCAATCAGGCCAGTGTGGCTGCACAACCGTGCTCGCGGCGGCAGCAGCACAACCGGTGCAAACTTCCGCCACAAATCGAAGGCAGGTGTGGATCATGAGGCGTCACGGCTGAACGGGAAAATCCGCTTTCACCGCTCCTCAACGACGGAACACCTGGTAGGTCTAGCAAAGCCCCTCGAGAAGCACTTTCAGAATTAAAATAGAAACTTTTCATTCATGACTCATGAGATTATATGTAAATATAGGATGGGATTGTGGCATACACTCTCTCCCTGTGGTGCATATAAGGATAGCTCAACACCTTTCATTCACATTCTGCTATTTTTAAAATATGAATAGCAAGAATAGAGCATTGTGAAGACAGATCGAAAGTCGCAGCGGTACACATATTTAACACTTTTGTAATCCAAAACTTTCTGAACGTTCTCTCTGAATGTTATTTTGAGCACGCTCAAAATAACCAGGATTTCAGTGACTGAACTGAAAGCTGGGCAATACAAGAAATATGGTTGAAGTAAAAAAAGAAAGAAAAAAGCTTGCCTCTAGCAAGTTGCTTCTGGCAGGTGCACTAAATGCTTATGCATATAAAACTGCCCCTCAGGGTACCCTTGAGTCATGATCTTGGGTTCCACTTACAGCAGTTTGTGATTCTATAGAAAAAAAGAGGATCTCTGATATGAGCATCAACTGCTCAGTCTGCATCCTTTCAGTGAAGCCCTTGAATTATATCGTTTTTGTTAATTAATCTCCATGTAGAGAACAGCAGGCCGAAGTGACAGTAAGGAAATGATAAAAAGAGGAACTGGCTTTGATACTCTTGCTATTTCTGAAAACAACAGTTTAGCCATCAGAGGTCCCCAGCACTTCACAAACTGTAAGGAGGTGAAGGAAACAGCAACTGGGAAAAGAGCTTTTTCCGCTGAAGATTACCAAAATGCAGCTCCCTTCTGCCTTTTGCTTATAGATTTCATTAGAGGTGCTGTGAATATCCATGCTTTCCCACTCCTGAGGCAAAGATCACATATTTGCTGTTGTGGATAAGCATCTGTTGAGAGTAGCTTTAAGATTATCAGTGGACCTACACACACAAAGAGTTACTGGGTACACAGGATAATTCAGGTAAGCCATTTGTGCACCTTGAGTTGTATCCAGTGCTAATCATACTTAGAGTAGACCCATTCAAATGAATGGAACTTAAGCTAGAGTCACATTGGAAATTACCCAGTGATCTAGCATTAGGCCTGTGCATTGGAATGGAACATTTTTTGATGCCTGGTGGGAGCATTAATGGAGAAGAGAGGAAAGATGGAAGAGCAAAAGTTTGCTGGCCCTGAGGCAGGAAACATCTCGTGTATCATCCAGGAAGGGAGCAGTGCAGAGCACTGGGAAAGAAGAGATCAGGAGAACCAGCTGGGAAGCAACACCAGCACAGACCCTGAGTGCCAGCGCTTCAGGGACTTCTGCTACCAGGAGGACGAGGGCCCCCAAGAGGTTTGCTGCCGAGTTCACCACTTTTGCTGCCAGTGGCTGAAACCAGAGAGGAAAACGAAAGCTCAGATGCTGGACCTGGTGGTGCTAGAGAAGTTCCTTGC
Organism: Elgaria multicarinata webbii; assembly: GCF_023053635.1. Taxonomy (NCBI): domain Eukaryota; kingdom Metazoa; phylum Chordata; class Lepidosauria; order Squamata; family Anguidae; genus Elgaria; species Elgaria multicarinata. The sequence goes on along the minus strand of NC_086171.1, from coordinate 98,595,246 downwards.
TGTCCTGCCCCCGGAGATGGAGAGCTGGGTCAGAGAATGTGGAGCAGAGACCAGTTCCCAGGCGATGGCCCTGGCAGAATGCTTCCTCCTGAGCCAGGCAGAGGACAAGAAGCAGGTGCAGGAGAAGTTCACCAAAGCACCCACAGATTTCCTTGAGGCAGAGAAAGGTCTGTCAGGCTCCACACAGAGGCCGCTGGATGAGTGGATCTTGCAGGAGGGTGACGGAGGACCCTCCTCACTGGGGAGTGGAAAGACCCACAGAGAGAGTGTACTGATCCTGGGAGATCCTTCTAGGCCTCCTTCGCTTGGTGGTGGAGTGGAAGCGGTTTCTGCACAGCCTGGGCAGGGTCTGGTGACCTTTGAGGAGGTGTCTGTTCATTTCTCGGAGGAGGAGTGGGTTCTGCTGGACCCAAGCCAAAGGACTCTGCACAAGGAAGTTATGGAGGATATACGTGGGATCCTGGCTTCTCTGGGTCATTGCACGATCAGCAACAAAACTGGCAGGCACCAGAAAAAGAAAAGTGAAGATCTTTTTGAATGAAGTAATAGGAATCCCACGGTGGGAAGACACAGAGGAAAAGCTCTCAGTATATTTGGTATCACCTTACCAAATGTCAACGGTTTCACACAGAAGACAGAAGATTAAAATGCTTGGAGGGTGAAAAGCAATTCAGTTCCAACTCAGAACTTATCATAGAATCATAGAATCATAGAATAGCAGAGTTGGAAGGGGCCTACAAGGCCATCTAGTCCAACCCCGTGCTCAATGCAGGAATCCACCCTAAAGCATCCCTGAAAGATGCTTGTCCAGCTGCCTCTTGAATGCCTCTAGTGTGGGAGAGCCCACAACCTCCCTAGGTAACTGATTCCATTGTCGTACTGCTCTAACAGTCAGGAAGTTTTTCCTGATGTCCAGCCGGAATCTGGCTTCCTTTAACTTGAGCCCGTTATTCCGTGTCCTGCACTCTGGGAGGATGGAGAAGAGATCCTGGCCCTCCTCTGTGTGACAACCTTTTAAGTATTTGAAGAGTGCTATCATGTCTCCCCTCAATCTTCTCTTCTCCAGGCTAAACATGCCCAGTTCTTTCAGTCTCTCTTCATAGGGCTTTATTTCCAGACCCCTGATCATCCTGGTTGCCCTCCTCTGAACACACTCCAGCTTGTCTGCATCCTTCTTGAATTGTGGAGCCCAGAACTGGACACAATACTCTAGATGAGGCCTAACCAGGGCCGAATAGAGAGGAACCAGTACCTCACGTGATTTGGAAGCTATACTTCTGTTAATGCAGCCCAGAATAGCATTTGCCTTTCTTGCAGCCATATCACACTGTTGGCTCATATTCAGCTTGCGATCTACAACAATTCCAAGATCTTTCTCGTTTGTGGTATTGCTGAGCCAAGTGTCCCCCATCTTGCAACTGTGCATTTGGTTTCTATTTCCTAAATGTAGAACTTGGCATTTATTTCATTCTGTTGTTTTCAGCCCAGCACTCCAGCCTATCAAGATCACTTTGAAGTTTGTTTCTGTCTTCCAGGGTATTAGCTATCCCACCCAATTTTGTGTCATCTGCAAATTTGATCAGCGTTCCCTACACCTCCTTGTCCAAATCATTAATAAAAATGTTGAAGAGCACTGGGCCCAGGACCGAGCCCTGCGGCACCCCACTTGTTGCCTCTCCCCAGTTTGAGAAGGTTCCGTTGATAAGTACTCTTTGAGTCTGATTCTGTATCCAACTGTGACTCCACCTAATAGTTGTTCCATCTAGCCCACTTTTAGCTAGTTTGTTAATCAGAATGTCATGTGGTACTTTGTCAAAAGCTTTGCTGAAGTCAAGATATATGATGTCCACAGCATTCCCACAGTCCACAAGGGAGGTTATCCTAACCGACATCGAAGAATACACTCAGGTGAAAAGCCCTTTGAATGCCTAGAGTGCAGAAAGAAATTTGCTCGCAGCACACACCTTAAGCTGCATCAAAGAATTCATACAGGGGAGAAGCCCTATCAATGCCTAGAGTGCGGAAAGAGCTTTGCTCACAGCACAGATTGTAAAAAACATCAAAGGACTCACACAGGGGTGAAGCCCTACAAATGCCTAGAGTGCGGAAAGAGCTTTGCCCGCAGCACACAGTGTAAGCAACATCAAAGAATTCATACAGGGGAGGAGCCCTACAAATGCCTAGAGTGCAGAAAGAGCTTTGGTCCGAGTGGCCACCTTAATCAACATCAAAGAATTCACACAGGGGAGAAGCCCTACAAATGCCTAGAGTGCGGAAAGAGCTTTGCTCACAGCACACACCTTAAGCTGCATCAAAGAACTCACACAGGGGAGAAGCCCTATCAATGCCTAGAGTGCGGAAAGAGCTTTGCTCAAAGCACAGATTGTAAGAAACATTAAAGGTTTCACACAGGGGAGAAGGCCTATCAATGCGTAGCGTGCGGAAAGAGCTTTGCTCACAGCACAGATTGTAAGAAACATCAAAGGACTCACACAGGGGAGAAGCCCTACAAATGCCTAGAGTGCAGAAAGAGCTTCAGTCAGAGGGGCCACCTTAATCAACATCAAAAAATTCACACAGGGGAGAAGACCTACAAATGCCTAGAGTGCAGAAAGAGTTTCAGTCAGAGCAGCCACCTTAATCAACATCGAAGAATTCACACAGGGGAGAAGCCCTATGAATGCCTGGAGTGCGGAAAGAGCTTCGGTCAGAGCAACCACCTTAATCAACATCGAAGAATTCACACAGGGGAGAAGCCCTATGAATGCCTGGAGTGCAGAAAGAGCTTCAGTCAGAGCAGCCACCTTACGAAACATCAAAGAATTCACACAAAGCAGAAGCCATAGAAGTTCTCAGAGGTTGGAAAGCAACTGTTGTTTTTAAATAGATACTGTTGTTTTTATGTTACAAATGGTTTTAATTTTTTTTAATATTTACTATTTTTAACTTTTGTAAACTGCCCTGAGAGCTTTGGCTATGGGGCGCTATATAAATTTAATAAATAAATTTGCAAGGATGGAACTATAAAGTAAAACTCTACATCTCATGGTCAGCTGCAGCTTTTGTGGGCCCTTGAGTACGCTATCACCTTTTCTTTCTTCTCCCCACCCCCTTCCGGACTCCAAATCATGGCTCCCTTACACACTTTTCTCTCCCTCATCCTCTATTTGGTCTACCTTTCACAGACACCCGCACTTCCCCATTGGAGCTCTGTTTCAAAAAGGGTTTACTCCCTCTACATCTGGGCTCGCTACACGGTGTGAGCACTTGCTCCCTGCCCACCCCCAGCCCAAATTGAAGGTATGTTAGAAGGAGCGGATCATGAAAGAATTGCTGCTCAGCTCCTTTCAAGCAACATCAACATGTCATTGCAAGGACTCCTGAGCCATTTTCCACTGGGAAAGACAAACACCCTTTAGCTTAGTTGGTGCTGATGAGGATAAAAAGTCAGCGAACGAGTTGTGGCTTTGCCTTTTCCAGGTCATCCTGCCAGCAGGAAATGTGACCTTGCTGTCTTGCAGAGTTCTCTGAGGCAAGATCCCATTTCCCCTTGGCAGAGATCCTTGGAGGCCACCAAGAAGAACCTCACTTGAACGTCTTGGAACACAAGAGGGTTGCTGCTCCAGTCCCTCTAGATGTCCCAAGCTAGAAAATCTTCAATCACCCCAGAGGTTCCAGTGGTATTTTAGGAAATATCTCTTCACTGCAGAGACACATGCAATTATTACAAGGGCTTCTGGGGTGAGCTCTCATTTCTTGACGGGAGCGTGTTTAGAGGAGCCAGCAGTTCTCTTGTGCTCTGCTTATTTGGCTGCTTGCTACCTGGCACTTCTCCCATAGAGAAATAGGAAACTGGTGCAGTATTTTGGGATAGCAGTGGGCCCTCTGGCAGGCTGTGGGTCATCAGTAGGTAGGTGCCCAACCTTGCTGGTCTTTGATGTTGCCCTTGCTTCATCTGTTAAGCTTACTCTGCATCCAAATTCTTGTTTCTAAGACTGCTGCTTTTAGCTTTTTAAATTATTTGCAACCTGAAATAAAGAAACATGGATATTATTTTACAGATTATACTGCTGGTGTGTTGCCTTATAAATTGCCATTGTTTTGGCTTGAATCTGTTTTAACTAGCTTATTAATTGTAGGAACTGTTGGTTGTTTCTGAAATTTTGTATATTGGTAACTTGAGATTTTAAATTGTGCTGTATTATTGAAATTCAGATTTGTTGTGATTGTTCATATTTGCTGTAGGCCACTTTGGAAAGACACTGCCTGGAAAGTTGTCAAAAATACTTTGAATAAATAAATATGCATGTTGCTCTTATAATTGAGCTTTATTATTAGATATAAATTCTAATAATAAAGAAATAATGTACACTCATGGTCACTTTTTTCTAGAGCTAGTTGAAAATGCTTGCTTCCTGGGTTCTTGTTTTTTATGACTAGGAGATTTTCCATACTGATCATTCCTTAGTAGATAAAGTGGCTGTTACAGGAACTCCAGGGGAAAGTGACCACGTCATACTTGAGTTCTTGATTTTAAAGGAAGCAAAAGCTGAGTGTAGCCATATACGTACTCTGGATTTTAGGAAAGCTGATTTTAATAAACTCAGAACTATGATAAGTAAGATCCAATGGCAAGTGACCATAATGAGAAAAGTAGTCAAAAATGGGTGGGAGTTTCTAAAAAAGGAAATTTTAAAGGCGCAATTACAAAGAATTCCAATAAAGAAAAAAGCTTAGAGAAGACCTGAAAACAAAAAGGACACATATAGGAAGTGGAAGGAAGACCAGGGTGGGATCTACCCTAATGGTTTAAAATGTTAAGGGAGGGTTGTGATAACTTATTGGGTCACATGACGCTATGGTTCTTACGTTTTATCGTTGTTGTATTTCCCTTCCTTCTTCCGTTGTATTTCTTCCGTTGTGATGTTTAAATAGCGTTGCAAGTGTTCCTATGTGCCCCCTTACATCGTAATAGTTGTATCTCACTGACTTTTGAATGGCTGATTGTCAGCCAGTCACTTTCCTGGGGGCGTGGATACTTCCTTTCGGCACCTAAAACTAGTGCACTATAAGCTCCAATCATAACAAATCAATGGATGACCCAATCTGATTCAAATTTAGTATGCTGAAAGCCCTCATTAAGACCTGCTACTGTGCCAATTTTGAACTCTTTATCTTTAAAACTGACACAATTGTAAGCATTTGTTTAATTTCCATTAAAAAAATCATAACAAATCAACCGGGGGGGGGGGGGGAGGCGAAGCCAGGAGATCAGGAAGTGGACAGAGCAAAGAGACCAGCGACAAAGAGGAAGCACAAGCTACAGCGATAAAACAAACAGTGTGTCCTGCTCTAATCAATGAATACCGGGAAAGCAAAAGGTTAGTAACACGACATTACTGGAGTGTGCCCCGTGACGTTTAAAAACGACTCAAATTAAAATGTTTCCAGTGGTAGGAAAAAATGTAATAAGCACTAGTGTAGATCCACCCCAGGGGGCTATCTATACACAGAGAAAGCCCCACAGTGGCTGTGAATCTGTGCTGTGTCAGATGATACAATCACAGCTTCACAGCCAATGAGGGGCTTCTCCACAATGTTCTTTTGAAATAGTCGGGGATTTACTATGACTTTTTCAAATGAAGTGATGTCAACATGGTGCTTCTGCTGTGTAATGTCGCTCTGCGGACAATCTGGGATTAACCCGGGGGCAGAGCCTGGTGGAAGGCGACCAACAATTCATTGCCTTCCACCAGGAAGGGGGGGTGGCACCAAGATCTGGATAGCCGCCCACAAACCATACACTTCCTCCTTGGCGGCAGGATTACCTGATGCCACCCCAGAAGAGGAAAATCATGGGGTTGAAGAGAAAGGAAGTGCCAAGCCGGCGCCGTGAAGACAGCCCCCAGGCTACAAAAGAAAACTACAGACAGGTAGCACATAAATGCAGGAATGGCATCAGGAAGGCTAAAGCTGAGAATGAGCTGAAGCTAGTGAGGGATGCTAAAAGCAACAAAAAAGCTTTCTTCAGGTATGTGCATAGTAAAAGAGGAAAGAAATGGTGGTTCAACTACTCAATGAGGATGGCAAAATGATAACAGATGACAAAGAAAAGGCCAAAGTACTCAATTCCTAATTTGGCTCAGTCTTCTGGCAACCATGAAGTACAAACCGAAGAGACAGGATTGCAGCCTGAGATTGATAAACAACCATCTAATTTCTTTGAATGAGTTCAGATCTCCAGGGCCCGATGAACTGCATCTTAGGCAGGATCTACACTACAGCTTTAAAGTGCTTTATAACAGTTTTGACAACTGTTGGGGCCCAGGACACATGCCATGTACCATTTTCAAAACTGTTATAAAGCGCTTTAAAGCAGTAGTGTAGATCTGGCCGTAGAGTAATGAAGGAGCTAGCAGAAGAACTCTTAGAACCACTGTCTATTATCTTTGTGAAATCATGGAGGATGGGTGAAGTATTGGAGGACTGGAGGCGGGCTAACGTAGTCCCTGTCTTCAAAGGGGGCAAAAAGGAGGCACCTGGGAACTATAGGCCATTTAGTCTGACATCCATCCCTGGGAAATTTTTGGAGCAGATTATAAAGAAGTCGATCTGTAAGCACCTTGAAAACAGTGCAGTGATCATTAGAAGCCAGCATGGATTTGCTAAGAACAAATACTGCCAGTCTAATTTGATCTCATTTTTTGATTGGGTAACCTTCCTTGTGGAGTGTGGGAATGCTGTGGACGTCATATATCTTGACTTTAGAAAACCTTTTGACAAAGTGCCCCATGATATTCTGATTAACAAACTAGATAAAGGTGGGCTAGATGGAACAACAATTAGGTGGATCCACAGTTGGCTACAGAATCGGACTCAAAGAGTGCCTTTCAATGGTACCTTCTCAAACTGGGGTGGGGAGGTAACGAGTGGGGTACTGCAGGGCTCAGTCCTGGGCCCAGTGCTCTTCAACATTTTTATTAATGACTTGGACGAGGAGGTGCAGGGAACGCTGATCAAATTTGCAGATGACACCAAATTGGGTGGGATAGCTACTACCCTGGAAGACAGAAACAAACTCCAAAGTGATCTTGATAGGCTGGAGTGCTGGGCTGAAAACAACAGAATGAAATTTAATAGGGATAAATGCCAAGTTCTACATCTAGGAAAAGGAAACCAAATGCACAGTTAGAAGATGGGGGATACTTGGCTCAGCATTACTACAAGTGAGAAGGATCTTGGAATTGTCCCCTGTATTTGGCCCTGGTTAGGCCTCATCTTGAGTATTGTGTCCAGTTCTGGGCACCACACTTCAAGAAGGATGCAGACAATCTGGAGAGGGTTCAGAGGAGGGCAACAAGGATGATGAGGGGTCTGGAAACAAAGCCCTATGAGGAGAGACTGAAAGAACTGGGCGTGTTTAGCCTGGAGAAAAGAAGACTGATGGGAGACAAGATAGCACTCTTCAAGTACGTGAAATGTTGTCACACAGAGGAAGGCCAGGATCTCTTCTCAATCATCCCAGAGTGTGAGACACAGAATAATGGACTCAAATTACAGGAAGCTTGATTCCAGCTGGACATCAGGAAAAACTTCCTGACTGTTAGAGCAATACGACAATGGAACGAATTACCTAGGGAGGTTGTGGTCTTTCCCACCCTAGAAGCATTTAGTAAGCAGCTGGGCAGCCATCTGTCAGGCATACTTTAATGTGGATTCCTGCATTGAACAGTGGGTTTGACTCAATGCCCTTATACTACTATTCTATGATGGCTGGTGGCTATTGAATGAGGACGTGCCCCCCTGGTCTGGGTGGGTGCTGAAGAAACTGTTGGGAGATGCAGTGCAGCCAATGAAGAGACCAAGGTCTGTGTTTTGCAGTGGCTGGAAGAAGGAACCTTGATAGCGGACTCTGTTGGCTTTTTATGGATCTGATGGTTTTGTACATTTTTATTTCTTGGTTGAAACTTGAGCATTTGGCAAACACGGCAAACCTCCACAAAAAGGCAAGGGCTGAAAATGAAGTTCTGGCTGATGCTGGTGCTGGTGCTTTCTTCAGGGGGCCTCCTTCGCTGGCAGCTCTAAACAGCTCTGAGCCACATATTGGCCACTCAAGAGCAATGACATTGCTCTCTTCTCTGTCCTGACACAATGGAAACTGCTGACACCTGGATGTGAGTGGATGAAGCTGACAGCAGTAAGGGCCTTTGGGGAGGGGGGAGTCCATAGCAAGCTGATGGAGATGACAAAGCACTCAGCTCAAATGATAACGCACTCTCCAGTGCAAATGCCCCACATATGAGACAAGCTCACAAAGTCAGGCTCATCTTTGCTGCTTCAACAATGACTCAGAGCTTTATCACACCAGCGTTATACTGTGCAGTCATTGCGAATTGTGTGCAAAGGACTCCGAAGTTTTCCAGCTTATAATCTGCTTTTATTGTGAAGTACTCCCATGCATCCTGCTTTAATTGTACTGTAAAGCCAAAAGACCCGACCTATAGTATTTTGCTACTAGTTTTGGAGCGAATCATTTGTTATTTTCCAAGCAGCCACTGGGGGCACAGGAGCAGGATTTGATCCTTTTAAGCTTCAAATTAAACAAATGCTTACATCTGCGTAAGTTTTAAAGATAAAGGCATCAAAATTGGCACAGTAATAGATAATAAGGAGAGCTTTAAGCATACCAAATTTGAATCGGATTGGGTCATCCATTGATGTTTTATGATTTTTTTTACATTTCCCCCCTTAAATCCATTTCCTGGTATGCAAAGGATCTTAGAAGCGCTGCCGCCCGGGGTGTGATTTAGCTAGCAACAACAACAAAAGCAACCATGACAGCTTAGCGCTGTAGGGGATAATTTGAGGGAAACAGGTATGTGGGATGAAGCTATCAGATTTCACTGCAGTGCTTTCTTCCCTATACTTATGTCTGCCATTAGTACTGTTTTGAATTTATTTCCTACCGTATTCAAGAGAAAATAGTGAAATAACCTGGAGAACATTTATTTTTAAAATATTGGCTCAGCAGGCTTTCACATGCCTGTAGCTTTCTCACAGAGGAACTTCTGCTGATACTAAATGTTTTCTGTGATGCTATACAAATATTGTACATTTGGGGGGAGTTGTATGGATGTCTTCACTTGGTCTGTTCCAACTCAGTGGCCCGGTTTGCACTTGACAAAAAGCGACCTCGGGTAAATTGCCTCATGGGGCTTCTCAATGCAGTGTGGTCACCATTTTGACTAATGGTGACCACCACTGCATTGGGTGTGTGTGTTTTAGCTTCTTGTTATGTGCAAACACAGTTTGGTTAAGTTGCTGGGGTGGCTGAGAAGCCACACAGCCTGGCAGCAGCCCATGGGTTCTGGGTGACCTGTCAACTACCCAAAAACTCACCCTCACTGGATTCGCATGTAATTACAAGCTATGGTGGCAGGGACTTAGATGGCCGACCTGGCTGTGTAATCCTCTGTGGCTAATTAGCCATGGTGGCCTGGGGTGATCCAGTGAACCATATCTAGTGCTTCTTGACTCAAGATTTCTGTGAACTATTTTTCCTGAAATAGATCTTAGGTTCCCTGAAGTATACCTGGTGAGAGCCTTGGATTTGCTAATAGTTCTGGTAAAATGCCCAGTACTTTCCTTTTGTTCCAGCTGTGGAATATGCTAAATGCAGAGGTCTGTAAGCAGGAAGTCAAAGGTCAGGGCAGTGCTGGGGGCGTTTTTGGAGTGAGACTGGAAGAGATACAAAGGGTTGGCACAATCACAGAGGGAAAGTAAGCCTATTTTCCCTCCCTGTGCATGCCAGTCGTGAGCTACCTAATTAGCATAATTACTCTTGCTGGGTGCAGGTTGTTGTGATGTCTGAACCTGGTGAGAACAACCATGTGTTTCAGGATGGTTTGTAAATCACACCAGCCAGCCACTCTTGCCAGGTTCAGATGTCACGACAACCTATGTCCAGTGAGGGTAATTATGCTAATTAGGCAGCTCACAACCGGCATGTGTGAGGAGGGAAAATTAGCCACTGTGGCCTATTTTACCTCCATGATTGTGCGGATCCAGTCACAGAAAATTGTCGGCAAGAATGTAAAATGTAATAAATGTAAAAAATCTAATAAATAAATAAATAAATAAATAAATAAATCCCATGGCCCAGGCAATATGATGAGAAAGCAGTGACTCTTGGACTAGTTTAAGCTTTGAATCTCCCATCTGTGCTCAACCTGTATATTTACAAATAAACTAAATATTGTGAAATGCTGATAGGTTTTCAGTTTCCTCATTCAGAGGATACCAAAACGCTAGGTACCACTTGCATCCTTGGAGTTCTCATTGCTTGGAGATCTGGGGTGCCAACATGTAACAATCTTTCCATAGAGATTACACAAGGGGACAACAACTAGAGATTGGTTCGCATTGCCAAATTCCTCTGTACAGTTTTGTATGGAGGAACTTACTTAAGTTCCACACATAAGTATGGAGGAAGACCAGTGTGGACTGTGCCATACATGTAAGAAGGTAGCAGCTATTTCCTTGACTGTGGCTGAAATTTTCCCACAGCCACAATCACAGAAATGGTTGCCTTTCTTCACACAATGTGAACCCGCATGAGTTGAGGAACATGGCATTATGAAGTAGACCATGTTAATATGTATACAAAAGTAAATCCCAGTCAGTTCAATGTGGAAGCTAATCTGAATTAAGTATGCAAGGGTGTGCCATCTTTGCATTTTTGTGGCATTTCCCTGTGTGGTCAGAACCTTTCATATAATTATCTCAACCTTATCAATGACACTGTAAGGAAAGCTTCTGTTTTTAACCTCATTTTACAAATAGGGACGCTGAGGTAGCTTGCCTAGGGTCACCCAGGAAGTTCATGAATGAAAAGGGAGACTTCGTATAATTCTTGTCCTCTCAAGCACAGCAATCCTACATGAGCAATCTTTGCTGGTGGTCTAAATCCCTTACTCAGCAGTTGTGACTTGATCTCTGCCTTGCATCACAGTAATCAAGAGGGGTGGGGGAATGAAAGAAGGGCACCCTGTTTGCATAAGATGTGGAAGCATAAGATGTGGAAGCATAAGATGGGATGTCTCACCAGCCTGCTGTCTGAGAAAGCAGAAGGCATGTCCTGTCAGATAATTCCATGCCAGACAAACTGTGTCATTGGACTTCAGCTGCATCGCCTTGATATGGATCAGCTCCGGGTCCAAGTTTGACACCAGATCATTAGGCAGGATTTTGTGCCTGACACATACCTGGCTCTGAAAGGCAGGGTTTTGCTGAGACAGCTTTTGCAGGGCCTGATAGCTAGTCATCCTGGATGGCAAGAGAGAGAGCGAGAGAGAGCAGGCCAGCTGGATTCCCCGGATTCGGCATCCCCTTCTTTGACAACTTCTGTGGCAATTTGCCAATAGATAGAGGAGAGAGGATGTCACAACCTGAATGCTGATCATTTGGGATGCAAATAATCACTCAGCGATTCTAAAAGGGAACAGGTTTGAAAGGTCACAATGCGTGAAGGAATCTGTGTGCACCGCATGAAAACAGACAAGCTCATCAGGGTGACAGCCAAGAAAGCCTGCCAACCAGCACAGCGGAGCAGAGTTTCTGAAGACTTGGGTATTATACCCAAGATTCAGAGGGCACAACCAATCCAAAAGTTCTTCTGTGCAAGCTTTATTGAAAGAAATGGGCCCTGTTCAAGATTACCAGCTTTCATTCGTTTCATTGTGGCATGCACATTGAACTTCTTAGTGGCTTGTACCCAGAACATGCAGTAGTTTAAAAAAGGGAAAAGAGAGAGAGAGAGAGAGAGAGAGAGAGGGAAAACAAGATGACAGGGCAAATGGGGTCATTTTCAGCAACTGTGGCTTAAATTAAGCCACCATGCTTTGTGGCACTTGCCAGATGGGTTGGTTGTTGGCATGATTAATACGGTGTGGATGCTAAAAAGAGAGATTTGAAGAAGGGATTAGAAAAAGAGCATAAGGAATCAATGGAAAAAACAATATCACAAAGCGAAATAGAGCAGGTGATAGAGCGGTTGAAAGTGGGGAAATCACCAGGGGTAGATGGTCTAGGACCAGAGTATTACAAAAATTTTAAAACATTATTAGTGCCTAAGTTATTGAAATTATATAATGCTATATTGGAAGGCGAGAGGACTCCAGAATCATGGGAGCATTCGATAATAATTTCAATTCCGAAACCGGATAAGGATATGACACTCCCTGATTCATATAGACCGATTTCGTTAATAAATCAAGATGCAATTTTTTTTTCAACTATCTTGGCCAAAAGATTAAATAAATTCATAGCTAATTATGTAGGGGAAGATCAATGTGGTTTTATAGCAGAAAGACAAATGCATAGTTTGGTGGGTAGAGTCTTAAATGTAATACATGAGATTAAAAACTCAAAGATTAAAGCAGGTATTTTAGCGTTGGATATATTCAAGGCTTTTGATTGTGTGAGTTGGCAAGCGTTAAAGATGGTTTTAAATAAAATGGGATTTGGAAATAGATTTAAAGCTATAATAGAGCAGTTATACTCCCAAAACACAGCCGTAGTGGTAGTAAATGATGGAGTTACTGATAAGATACGACTAGCCAGAGGGACAAGACAAGGGTGCCCACTCTCACCTGTCCTGTTTGTATTGGTTATGGAATTATTGGCAAATGCAATAAGAGAAGATGGGAAGATAGAAGGGATAGGTAGTATTAATAGAATTAAACTGAATATGTTTGCTGATGATACTTTGTTAACCATTAAAGATCCAGTAGGGAAGATTGATAAAATTAAACAGCAGTTGAAAGAATTTGAAGAAATTACTGGGTTAAGAATAAACTGGGCAAAATCAGAGTTGATGTTATTTAATTATTCTAAAAAGGAGGTAAAGGAGTGGGAAGGGAAAGTTACAGAAATGAGAATTAAAGAAAAAATTAGATATATGGGAATTAGGATTACTAAAAATTTAGAGGTTTTAGAAAAAGAGAACTTAAGTGGTTTGAAAAAAGAGATATTAGAAAAATTGAAAAAATATAAAAGACTGAACCTTTCATTGTTCGGAAGAATAGCAGCAATAAAGATGAAGATTTTACCTAAGATTAATTTTGTTTTCAGGATGCTACCAATAAAAATTTCAGATGCTGAGTTAAAGAGTTGGCAGAGCATCATAAACAATTATTGTAATGCGGAGAAGAAACCCAGGATAAGTAAAAGTAAATGGTATGTAAGCCAAAGAAAGGGAGCAATGGGGCTCCCAAACATTACTTTTTATTATTTAGCAAATAGGTTAAGACATATTGTAGAAGCAATTTTAGGGGTAGGCGATCTAAAATGGATGGAGGATAAAACTACAAGTAATATAGATGTAAAATTGTATAATGTATTTTTTAAAGAAAGAGGGGGGGGGAAATGGGTTGATGATTTAGGTAACCAGCTCTTGAAGTTCCATTGGGAACTTTGGAGCAAATATAAAAAGGAGTTGCTTCTGAGCAGCTCCCCTTTAACGCCGGTGATAATGTTAAAGAAATTTCCTGAAGATTTAAAGAATAGATTAAGTACAGTTCTAATAGAGAAAAATAAAATGAAATTAAAAGATTGGTTAAGAGGGATGAATACAAGAGAGAAGATGGAGGAGGTTTTAAAAGATAAAAAATTAACTTGGTTAAATTATTGGCAATTAGAACAATGGACTAAAAATTGGGTAAGAGAAAATGGAGAGTGTAGAGAGATGAAGAGGTTTGAGAAATTAATTATTAAAAAAGAAATGGACAAGGGAGAAAATACAATAACAAAAGGTTTAATGAGTCAAATATATACTATATTACTCGAGAAAGGGTCAATGGATAGTGTGGCAAAATCGGTTTGGGAGACAGATTTGAAGATACAGATAGGACAGCAGAGTTGGGAAGGACTTTGGAGACAAAGAGTGTTGAGAAATATGTCAGTAAGAATAAAGGAGAATTATTATAAAATTATATGGAGGTGGTACCTAACCCCGGTTAGATTAAATAAGATAAATAATCAGCATTCAGCAAATTGTTGGAGAGGCTGTGGTGAAAAAGGAACGTACTTACATATGTGGTGGGAATGTAAATATGTGCAAAAGTTGTGGAAGATGGTGTTTTTAGAGATTGAAGAGATTGTGGGAATGAAAATACAAGATACACCAAGTGTTGCATTACTCTCACTGCAAGAAGATTTTAAATATAGTAAAGAAATTAAGGAATTGACAACGAATTTGTTGACAGCTGCAAGGTTAATCATAGCTAGGAACTGGAAGATTAAAGGTGATTTTTGTATTAAAGAATGGTATAAAGAAGTTTGGGATATTGCTATTAATGATAAATTGACATGTAACATTAAAGTGAAAAGAGGTATAGCAAAAATGAATGATTTTGAGGGGATTTGGAAAAAGTTCCTAGTATTTGTGTTTTCTAAGGGAAGTGGGAAACCTCCAGCAGAAGAAACCATGAGTTTTTGGAAACAGGAATGAGATCCCGAGGTGGGGGGTGCACTTTTAGGTTGAGTATGATTATGTTAAATAGATTAAGCGTGAATATTTGATATAAATGTTATTTTGAGTTTTTGTATTATGTATTATGTGTGTTTTTTCTGTTAATGGTATTAAAAAGTCAATAAAATTAAAAAATAAAAAATAAAAAGAGAGATCAACTCTGGTGCTTGATAAACGTGTTAAAAACTGTTTTATTCTTTAAATCCAAAAATACTCTGCTCAACGTTTCAGACGTATCATCCTTCATCAGGAGCTATAATAAAATATACAGTTTTTTTTTTTAAAAAATAACAAAACAGGAACAACACCCATGCATTACTGAGACATTTCATGTAGAAACCTCAACTATTCCTATCTACAGATTTTGTAGTTGCCACAAGTTGTGAAGACTAAAAGTTTTTCTAGGGACACTTTTGTCCTTATCCCTCCTCAGGATTACATAATGTAATTTGCTGACCTTAGTACACAAATTCTACACTTCGAAAATCTAGCCTTTCTGACTTATCTTATCACCTCCCCGTTAATGGCTTATTTCTGATTATATGTGATCACTATCTTCTCCTATTGATACCTTGCCATATTTTACTTTCCTCTGGCAATGCCTTGCGTAGAATATAAACTATTACAGTCATTGCATCACTATACACCCCAGTAACATGCACATAAAAATACAAATACATAAATACAAATACAAAGCCAAAACTTGTTCTCTCTAATCTGGAAACAGTTGCTGTGCTAGCAGGAGCTACTGTGTCTCACTGGTTTTCTTACCCGCAGTGATAGTGATCGCATATAATCAGAAATAAGCCATTAATGGGGACGTGATAAGTCACGTTTCCACATTTACAATGGAGGCATGGATGGGAACACCCCCCAAATACGATCATTAACAAATATCAACTCAGTTATGGGCAAATGGTTCTGTTTATATGGGAGCCCCCCACCCCCAGCCAAAATCACACTTTTAATTTCTGTGCCTAGTCTGAGCCTTCAACCAGGGTTTCCTTTCTTTCTTCCATTTCTTCCTGGAAATGTAGTCAGAGCTTATTCAATTAGAGATGCCAAACAGCAGTCAGTTTAATCAAGTTTAGTTCCAATAACCATTGCAAAATTGATAATCATGTTTATCTGAGTCCAATTAATGAGCACAGCTTGGAAGAATGGTGAGAAGAGTGGCCTGAGGCAGGTGTACCTATTTAATGGGTACAGGTTCAGCATTGTCATTGTAGGCCAGTTTGCCTGGTCTCTGTGCATTCACTGGATGTGTGGAGTGGGGAACAGGATCTGCCCCACCTCTGATGTCCATCTGCTCAGCAGAAAATCGAAATAAAGACCAGACATAAGCAGGGCCCTGCCTTTTGTGGCAAAGAGTCTGTACAGGTACAACTTGTATGCAGGTAAATTATTTCACACCTTTGGCTGAATGCATGGCGGTCAGGAGCAGCACAATGGGTGCAATCTGAATTCCCCCTCCCCCAATATAATAGTGTTTTGAATGTGTAAATACAGATTATGTATACAAACCAGTTGCTTGTTTTATAGGTAACTGGTACAATCTCATATCTGAAGGACTGCCTTCTGCATGAGTCTTATCACACACTCAGATTATTAATGGAGGGACTTTGCTGCATCCTGCCATTTATTTATTTAATATTTATCCCACCATTTTTCTCTTGCAAGGAACTCAGGGTAGCTTACACAGTCCCACACCTCTCTAGTTTATCCTCAGTGAAGTTAGACTGAGGGTCAGTGACTGGTTACTCAGTGATAGGATGACCATATGGAAAGGAGGACAGGGCCTCTGTATCTTTAACAGTTGTATTGAAAAGGGAATTTCAGCAGGTGTCATTTGTATGCATGCAGCATCTGGTGAAATTCCTCTTCATCACAACAGTTAATGTTGCAGGAGCCCTGCCCTCTTTTATATCTGGTCACTCTAGCTAAAGAGGATAGGGCTCCTACAGCTTTAACAGTTGTGATGAAGAGGGAATTTCACCAGATGCTGCATGCATTCAAATCACACCTGCTGAAATTCTCTTTTCTATACAACTGTGAAAGGTACAGGAGCCCTGTCCTCCTTTCCATATGGTCACCCAGTCAGCGAGCTTCATAGCCAAGTGTGGACTATAACCGAAATCTCCCAAGTCCCAGTCTAACACTCTAACACTGCACTACACTGGCTTTCACATGTGTTACAAGTTTGGTTGGTGAGTATGCAAGTGAGGACCTTCCCCAAAGTAGCGGTCAGACTTTGGAGCTCCCTATCTGGGAGATCTGGTTTGACCCCTTCCTGATGGTGTTTCATTATGAAAACTATTGTTTCAACAAGTTTTGGGGTTCAGTTGATTTATATTTACATGTAATCACTGTTTTATCTGTTATGCTGCTGTATTAGTTTGGTTTTATGCATTATGATGTTTATATTGTTCTGCAGTGGAAATATATAAGTGCTTTAATCAATAACCTCCCTATGTTTTATAAAAATCTCTTGGCATTATATTTTATTTTGAAATAAGGTTAAAAATACAGGCAACAAAAAAGTTCACATGTAACAATACAACCAGCTCAGTATTATAAACTAGAGTAAATTACCCTAAGAAGAAGTTCACTATCTAATCAAATAATGGATATATACATTATATCTATTGTGTGTGTCATGTATATAACATGGTCAGAAAAAATATAGGCATCTGCTTCTCATTGGAATTTGATCAGAAGTTTGAAAGGAACAAACTGGAACCAAGGTGCCATAACATCTTTTTTTTAAAATTACGATTTCATACTTGTTGCACTTTGCTGAGTAAATTCATGCTACTATGTACAATTGTTTAAGAAGGTCCTTCTCTGAATTTTAAAGCCACAGCTACTACCACACCATAGGATAGGTAGGTGCAAGATGTTGTATGAGTTTCTCCCTGCTGGATGACGCCAATCTAGCTCCTTCCATCGCAGAGCTCTCGATGTTTACTGATTCTCACCCTGCCTGGCTGGGCCTCCTCAGGAGAGCAGCTCCTTGGCCTTACTCTTGTCCTGCCTAAGGAGGAGCAACTGCTGTGAATGTCACCCATTGTTCTGAGAATGAGCAGCAAAACCAAGCCATGCCCTTGGGATTTGGTGGCTGACAAAGAAATTTAGATACCTGCATTTAAAAAAGAAAAGGTGCCTCCTGTTTTGCCTCTCCTGTTGTTGCTGCTCCTGCCTAAGTGCCTTTTACCATCTTCGGTTGGTTCGCCAACTATGGCCTCTCCTGGACAGGAATAGCTTGGCCACGGTGGTACAGGCATTGGTAACCTCAAGATTGGATTACTGCAACGCACTCTATGTGGGGCTGCCCTTGAAGCTGCTCCGGAAGCTGGAGCTAGTGCAGAATGCTGCAGCTTGGCTGTTGTCTGGAGCTGCCCCTTTCCAGCATGGAACTCCTCTGCTAAGGGAACTGCACTGGCTGCCTATTCGCTACCGGGCCAGGTTTAAGGTTCTTGTACTTGTGTACAAAGCCCTAAACAACTTGGGACCAGGATACCTGAGAGAGCACCTTCTCCCTTACCAATCTGCCCGGTCACTGAGGTCATCCGAGGGCCTGCTGCTGGTGGTTCCACATAGATCCATCCTCCGATTGGAATCCACCAGGGGAAGAACCTTCAGCGTGGTGGTGCCCCTCCTGTGGAATTCCCTGCCTCTGGAGGTCAGGCAGGCGCCAACCTTGTACTCCTTTCGGCGCCTCCGGAAAACATCTTTATTCCAAGAAGCCCTTCCTTAATATGCAGCCTTGAATCTCTGTTTTTGCTTCTTTAAAATTTTGTTTTAACTATTTTATTCTGTTTTTATTTTCATTTTATCTTGTACACCGCTCCAAAAATTTTCAATGGGGAGTGGTATATAAATATTCTAAATAAATAAATAAGTGGCAAAGGGAGGAGAACGTAAGGGAAAGGACAGGGAAGGGGGGAATGTGCAGCAGGGATAGTTGTCTGGTTGGTAGGGGAAGGCAGCTGAGAGAGAGAGGGAACCTCAAAATCCAAGCCAGAAGGGAATGGGGTAGCTTATAAAGCCCACCTTTAAGGAATTCTCTTCCCCCCCCCCCCAAGTTTGTTTCTGAGCCTTGGTCTGGAGGACTTTCCTACCATCTCTACTCCAAAGCAGTATGCCCCTAAATACCAGTTTCTCGGGAGCAACAGTGAGAGATGGCCATTGTCTTTATGCACTTTGTCAGCTTCTCTGGTTGACCACTATGTGAAGGAAGAGGATGGACCTTTGGTCTGAGCCAGCAGGGATCTTCTTGTGACTTTGTGGATATTCAGGTTTTTATACAGTAAACCTAGCATTAGGTTCAACTTCTGAGAACTGCTACAATGAGCCTGCTAGGTGTCTGCAGAAAGCAGTGCTTACAGTGGAGTGTGGGGCCATGGGTGGAAAGCCAGTGCACAACTTCCTGAGGCTCCCACATACTCAGTGCTTGTCTGAAGGGGTGCCGACGTGGCAGAGGAGTCTCACAGCATTGTTGGCGTCTATAATCCTGAAACACATGGGTGTTCTTCCCGCAACCTACTGCAGAAAGAACATAAAGTCAATGTGAGAGCCCCGATCAGGAATTCGTGAATGCTTTCAGGCCTCCCTTTCCCTGAGGGGGGCTGAACCAGCAGTCAATTGTGTTACAGTTGTATTACAATACAAAAATTGGAATACAATATTTTAAATCAGATGGATTTGCATTAAAATATTCCATTTTTGTACTTAACACACATTACTTTCTTTTGCACATTTTAGAATGCTGTGCTCATTATCTATCATTATCTATTATAGCGTCTGGGAAAAATGGGCTGGGAGTTGGATTCAGAAAAGTGTTGTTGGGGAAGAAATACCAAAGGTGTTGGAATTGACACCAAATAGATGCAGTTTTCGCTGAAACCATATAGATGTGTAAAATATTTTCTTTTCGTATGTTCATATTTTCATCTTCATGAACATGGTGACACATCTTTGGGACTTATCAACAAAAGCAGATGTGAAATTTTTGTGCTGCTACAGCATTAGCAATTCTGCATGATATCACACACACAACTGCCCTTACTGCACTTCTTATTGCACATGGAGTATCTTTTTCTTTTCTTTTTTCTTTTGGTAGATCCAAAAGACCTTTTCACAAACTTTGTCTTGTTCAGGACATTTACCCACAACAGCAAAATGAAATTCTGACTTATTGATCCAGTTCGCATGTAACAGCAGCAAATTGGGGGTTAATTAACCTTATGCTGCAGCCATTTTTAATATTCAGCCCCTGATCAGGCCAATTGGGTGTTGCTGCATAATGTTGGAAACCAGACTCTATGGCACTATGGCTGAGGTCGGCTGACATGCTAATCAACGGTTGTTTTCCATTTTGTCCCTATTACCCCCCACCCCCGCCCCGGTTGATTAGCATGTCGTCCAAACTCAGCCAGTAGGTTAATCATAGGTTATCCACAGTTAACCTACCATTAGTAATTTGGAATGCACCTGGCACACACCATGGCAAATCATCCGTTAATTAACCCATTATTTGCAGCTGTTACATGTGAGTAGCCCCAATGAGTGGAAAGTTATGGGTATATTCATTGCATCCCGTGTAGGTTAAAAACTGAATTCTGCAGTGGTGGCTATATCCTGCATTTGCTGATGCTCAGAGGTCATGCTAATCACGTCCTTCAATGCTCAACTCTAAAAGCTCCAAATAAATAGTCATCTGCTTTGCCATCTCCAACTCTTTGCAGTAAATTCTCTCTCTCTCTCTCTCTCTCACACACACACACACACACACACCAACATGCACGCATGCACACACGTGTGCGCACACGCACAGACACACATCACTGTTTCCTTGAATTGGAACGCAGCACTTGGTGCTAGCAGCTGCTATTTTCCCTTTTATTCCCCCCCTTCTGCCTGCAGACTAGCTCAAACCCCACCTGAGACCTAACATTTGTCTGTTTGGAGAATAGATGAGTATTTATTAGAATTAAACAGCTGGGAGCGCAGTGATATTTAGACGAACATTAGAAGGGCTGCAGAAGGAGGAGATAATTCCTGTAGCAGCTTAGAAAAGCTGGCTGAGCTCAGTTCCCACTGGGGTTTCACAGGTCTCCTGTGAACGGCTGATACAGTTAATTTCACGCTGGAGCTGCAGGCTGGGCCACACTGATATTGCCATGTTATTTAGAATCGAAAGGTCAAGCTGGAAATTGAATAATCATTGACAAGGAATCCATCAGGGATGCTAAGAGCACAGCGAGCAGCCGCTCAGACCACGTTGAAGGCTGATGGGGGAGCCTGGCTGCAGAATGCTGAGGCTTGGGCAGTAATTGGCTCCATTCCGTCCATGGCCAAAGCTGTCAACTTACTTATCTATGCAGCAAGAGCAGTGGAGCTTTCACCTGGCAGCCCCCCTCGATTTCTGCCAGTTGTCTTACCTGATGCCCTAGGCACGTATTCACCGCAAGTCCCCTATGACGTTGGCTCATGTCCCATTATAAAGGGTAGGGAGCAGGGTGCTCCAAGGGCCTTGATTCCATCTATACCTCCTTAGGGATGCCCAACTCCTCAAACTTGGGCTATTGCTGGAACATCTGTCATAGTGAGCAGAATATAGATCTACAGATGTTTGAATTTCAACCCCCAGCATTGCTGACCATTGGCAAACTGGCAGGAGCTTCTGGGAGTTGAAGTCCAAAACATCTGAATATCTACCTTCTGCCTACCCATGATCTCTGCCACCCTACCATGTGTGTTTATGTAATTACACACACACACACACACACACACACACACACACACACACACACCTATTGAGCAGTCTTCCATTTTGGCACATTTTCCCTTCCTTCTTTCCTTCTTTCCATGGAGAACACTGATCTTTCCATGGAGAACACAGATCTTTTATCCATGGTTCAGTGTATAGAGAATGCAGAGGATGTTGCTTTGCTACTTAGTTCCTCTTCCTCCTTTCTTGATAGAGCCTCTGCAACAACATTCCTTCTTTCTGCAACAATTTCAATCTGCATATTAATCTCTTGCAAATTCCATGACCATCATTGTAGTTTCATACTGGTATTCCTTAAAAGCCCTAGTCACACATCACTCATAAGATAGCCTTCCCCAACCTGGTGCCCTCCAGATATTTGGGACTGCAATTCCTGTCAACCCCAGTAAGCATGGCCAATTATCAGGAGTACTGGATGATGTAGTTCAAAACATCTGGAAGGCACCAAGCTGGGGAAGGTTGGAATAGGGTACCAGTGGTGAAAGGGGGAGTGGCCTGCCCCTCCTATCACCATAGTCAGCATTCTCTCTGCAGCAGGGAGCTTTCTATCTGGTGATTAGTTACCTAGTTCTTGTTGTATTTCTACTGCTAGGGATAGGGAAAGCGGCTTGTGGGATTTTATGCCTCATATACCAAAATAACTTGACAGGCTTTGGATACTATTCACATTGATGTGGGTGGATAAGGGCACCATTTGCTGCTCTGATTCAAGCAGCAAAATGTCTTGGCCCGTCCCCCGTCCCCAACTGCTATCTCCCATCTGAGAATCAGAGATAAAAGCAGGTCTCCCTGTCTTTGCTGCTCTCTCGCTCTCTCTCTTTGTCTCTGCCTCTTCCTCCCTCCCCTGCTCTGGAGGAAACAACTACCAATCCAGCCTGCTGTCCTCCAAGAAACATGGCTGGCTCTGAAGCTGCTCAGGCACAGAAGCTGTCACTCCTTCAGCTCACCCACAAGGTCTCCAGCTCCGATTGGAGCAGCAGCCAATTCAGCAGCCTTGATCCTCCAGGGGGCGCTCCTCACGATGACTCAGAACTCAATTATCTTGGGAAAGGGGGAGTCCGGTTGAGGGTGCATTGAGCCCCCTGGGAAGCCTTCTGCAAGCGAGCGAAGCTCAATGCACGTTTCTCAAAATGAAGCAGCTGGCCAGGAGTTCCTTCCTTGTCCTCCTGATCTGCAGCTTGTAGTGCAGCAACAGCAGCAGCTGGTGCAATATTGTCACCCTGCAATTTGCAATTAAAGCAGGGGTGGGTGGGAGAGATCAGTAATTAGTAGGGGTGTGCACGGACCCCCCCCCGCTCCGCTTCTCTTCCAGATCCGCATTTTGCAGATTGGGCTGCTTCGCTCTGCCCCCGCTCCGCCTACGTCTGCTCCGCTCCACTGCGGAGCTCCGGATCCAAATCGGAGCTCCGTTTTCCCCCCCATAGGGTTGCATTGAAAGCAAAAAAAGTATACAACTTTTTTTCTGTTAAAGTTAAAAACCTCAAGTTTGGTACCATGATACCTCATGGACGTATACACACACACGCCAAGTTTCAAGGGAATCCCATCATCCCCTGATTTTGGGGGAATTTTTGAAAATCGGGCACCCCATTCACACCCCTTTCGATAGCTCCATCAATTTGCACGTTAAAAACCTCAAACTCGCCACCATGATAGCTTATCCAGGGATACACATGCATGCCACGACTCAAGGCAGTCCCATCATCCCCTGATTTTTGGCAGGGCTCTAACCTCTAAAGCACCACCCATAACCCTAATTCACACCCCTTTCGATAGCTCCGTCAATTTGTGTGTTAGAAACCTCAAACTCGGCACTATGATAGCTTATCCATGTGTCCACATGGACACCAAGTTTCAAGGCAATCCCATCATCCCCTAATTTGGGGGGAATTTTTGAAAATCAGGCACCCGATTCACACCCCTTTCAATAGCTCCGTCAATTTGCATTTTAGAAACCTCAAACTTGGCACCATGAAAGCTTATCCATGTGTCCATATGGATGCCCAGACTCAAGGCAATCCCATCATCCCCTGATTTTTGGCAGGGCTTAACTCACTCCAAATTGTCCCATTCTACAACTATGTCAATTTTCACGTTAGAAACCTCAAACTCAGCACCATGATAGCTTATGCATGTGTCCACATGGATGCCAAGTTTCAAGGCAATCCCATCATCCCCTGATTTTTGGGGAATTTATGATCACTTCTCAGATCACTTTAATTGCTCCATATGCAGCTAGCTCCTTCAAACAGCGGAAGTCATTGAGTTGAAGTGAGAGGTTGCTTCTCAAAGAGGGGTTACAGCAGAAGAGGGGTGAGACGAGACTGGGGAGAGAAGCTCGACCAGCTGCTGCGACTAATCCTCACCCACATCCTGGAGGAACACAGCATCCACCGCGAAGTGGCTGTGGTGAAGTCAATGACTGTCATGAGTTGAAGTGAGAGCTCACTTCTCACAAAACTTAAACTGTCCGTACGCACTAAGTGGCTGTGCTACGGGCGATCGGTCGACTGCTGGAGCTTAGCTTGCGCACATAGGGGAAGTCAATGAGTTGAAGTGACAGCTTGCTTCTCAAAATCAGCAGACTAGTCGAGTAGTCCATTTGATCCCTGAGCTCTCCAAAGGGCGACCCGTGGACTGCTGGAGTTAACCTCCCTCAATTGGGGAGTGAGTCCCAGCAGATCCAGCTACCTCACAAGGACGGCTCCCAGGCAGGCGGGCATGGGCAGGCAGGCAGGCAGGCAGGCGGGCGGGCAGGCAGGCGGGTGGGCAGGCATGGGCCGGTGGGCACAAAGGAGCTGGTACCTTGCACAGGTATGCCATAGAACTCTGGGGGAGTGAGTCCCAGCAGATCCAGCTACCTCACAAGGATGGCTCCCAGGCAGGCGGGGATGGGCAGGCAGGCAGGCAGGCAGGCGGGCGGGCAGGCATGGGCCGGTGGGCACAAAGGAGCTGGTACCTTGCACAGGTATGTCATAGATCTCTGGGGGAGTGAGTCCCAGCAGATCCAGCTACCTCACAAGGATGGCTCCCAGGCAGGCGGGCATGGGCAGACAGGCAGGCAGGCATGGGCCGGTGGGCACAAAGGAGCTGGTACCTTGCACAGGTATGCCATAGAACTCTGGGGGAGTGAGTCCCAGCAGATCCAGCTACCTCACAAGGATGGCTCCCAGGCAGGCGGGCATGGGCAGGCAGGCAGGCAGGCAGGCGGGCGGGCAGGCATGGGCCGGTGGGCACAAAGGAGCTGGTACCTTGCACAGGTATGCCATAGATCTCTGGGGGAGTGAGTCCCAGCAGATCCAGCTACCTCACAAGGATGGCTCCCAGGTAGGCGGGCATGGGCAGGCAGGAAGGCAGGCAGGCGGGCAAAAAGGAGCTAGTAGTTATTGAAGCAGTTACTTTGAGTGTGGAAGATTTGTGTGCAGGCTTGGAGCATTAACGTTGCTGCTGGATGTCGGATGACATGGAAAAACCAAGCCTCAACCAGAACCTTCCAAAGGGCAACCCGTGGACTGCTGGAGTTTTCCTCCTGTTCCCGGTGGCTGGGACAGGTTTCGGCTTCTCAAAGCCATGGCACTGGTGCGTATGCACTGCAGCTTCTCCTACGAGAGCTGTCCCATGGACGACCGGTGCCTTACTGGAGCTTAGCTTTTTCTCAGAGGGGAAGTCCATGAGTTGAAGTGACAGCTTGCTTCTCAAAGAGGGGTTACAGCGGAAGAGGAAGAGGGGTGGGATGAGACTGAGGAGAGAGAAGAGAGCATCCACCATAGTGGCTGTTCAGAGCTTCAAGAAGAAGTGAAGTGACAGCTCACTTCTCAGAAAACTTTAACTGTCTGTACGCACTAATTGGCTGTCCCACGGACGACCGGTGCATTACTGGAGCTCAGCTTTTTCTCAGAGAGGAACTCCATGAGTTTAAGTGACAGCTTGCTTCTCAAAATCAGCAGCCTGGTCGAGTAGTCCACTTGATCCCTGAGCTCTCCAAAGGGCGACCCGTGGACTGCTGGAGTTTAACCTCCCTCAATTGGGGAAGTGAATGAGTTTCAGTGAAAGGTTGCTTCTCAAAATCAGCACACTGATCGAGTCACCCACATCCTGGAGGACCACAGCCTCTACAGTAGTGGCTTTGCTGAAGTCAATGACTTCCATGAGTTGAAGTGAAAGGTTGCTTCTCAAAGGCGAGGACTCTCCTGTTTCATTTTCGCAGCGAGACAGGCAGCTGCAGTAACACTCACAACCACACACACAATGACAGCTTTTGCACAGAGGCTCATGAGTTGAAGTGACAGCTTGCTTCTCAAAACCATACTTCTGGATCAGGGAGTACGTCTTCCACTGCCAGGGCACTCCAAAGGGCAACCCGTGGACTGCTGGAGAGAGGCAGCCTGGCTAGTGGTGGTGGTGCCAGGCATTGCCTTGCCCCCTGCTTGCACCTCACCCAAACACATGCAGTCAATCATGGAGTCTTTTGGAACTGGGTGGAAAACTATCTGGATGAGTTTACTAAGCTGTACCAGACGCCACAGAAATGAAATGAAATCGAGTGTGGTGCTTTGCCCTCACATAGTCACACACACACACACACACGGACGGACGGTGACAAACTCTGCCTACAGCTTTTGTAGAGGCTCATGATGCCCACCAGGCAGGAAGTATTCTGGGGAAGATTCAGCCTGGCAGTGCCTGCTATGTCGTCTACTGTGGTAGTAAGGAAGAGATAGCCTGAATTTGACCGAGTGAACTGAATTGTAGAAGGACTACAGCCTGCCTGCCTGTATGTAAGGCGAAGAAGGCATGACCTTACTGAGAGAGACGAATCGAATGATTCAGAGTTGATGTTGTGAACTGAAACACAGCCACATAATAATAATAATAATAATAATAATAATAATAATAATAATAAATAAGAAGAAGAAGAAGAAGAAGAAGAAGAAGAAGAAAAAGCCTGCCTGCCTGCCTGCCTGAACTGTAGTCTGCCTGCCAACCGAAGGAGGGGTGGAATTAAAGGGAGGGGAGCCTGCCTGTCACTCCCACGAGGGCTTGAGGGTGGGGTATCCCAGCAGGGGCAGATTGCCCTTGAGAAAGACCAGCTGCTCCACCAAGTCCGGCTCCAAGCTAGAGCGGTGAGGGGTCACTATGTCGCACGCCATAGAGAAGACCCTCTCGCTTGGAACACTGGTGGGTGGGCAGCTGAGTCGATCCATGGCCACCCGCATCAGGTCCAGCCAAATCTGGCGGCGGGATGACCAGTAGGCCAGGGGGTCCATGGTGCACTCCTCCATGGGCTCTGCCAGGTAACGCTGCACGGCGGTTGCAGCGTCATCCTGGCCGGTGGCTGGGGAGGGTCTCTGCCCAACCACGGCGTGCAGAGCCTCAGCCCAATACCCCTGGCCTGTGCTGCTGCTGGGAGGGATGCAGGTGAGGCTGCTGCTGGGGCTGCTGGTGCTGACGCTGCAAGGAGTGGTGGCCTGATCCTCTGCCTCACTCTGCCCCACCCTCTTGGTCCGTGCCGCCCGCACTTCGCCCACCAGCATTTCCACCCAGTGCTGCCTGCTATTTGGCCCACAAAGCCCATCCTTCACACGAGGGTCGCACATGGCTGCCAACATGTGGACCCTGTCTGTTTGGATGGGCTCCAGCCTCCGCGTCAGGCCGTCCCTCAGCCTAGTCACCGCTTCGCATACCTCGGGCTTGAAGCACCTGCCGGTGACGGGATCCTTGTACTCCAGAAACTCACCCATCTGTTTCTGGAGATGCCTGCATACAGGGATCACCCGGCTGAGGAGGGCAGAGCTAGTGCTCAGGGTCTCGGTGGCCTTAAGGAACGGCTTGAGGACCGCCACCAGCTGGGACATGGCGTCCCACTGCTGCTTGCCAAGGGCTGGGTGGACGCCCATGTCCCTGACCCTGAACAAGTCATGGATGGCACGCTGTTGCTCCATCATACGCTCCAGCATCAGGTAGGTGGAGTTCCAGCGTGTCACCACGTCTTGCACTAGCCTGTGCTGCGGGAGATTCAACTCCTCCTGCTTCTCCCGCAGCAAGCGACTGCCCTTGACGCTGTGGTGGAAATGCCCTGCCACCTTTCTGCAGCTCTCCAGGAGGTTACGGATCCCGGACAGGGGACCGAGGTTGGCCTTGCTGCCCATCCCAAGGCCATCCCTCACCACCAGGTTCAAGACGTGCGCGATGCAGCGGACGCCCTCAAATCCGCCGTCGCGC
The DNA here is from genome assembly GCF_023053635.1 of Elgaria multicarinata webbii. NCBI lineage: Eukaryota > Metazoa > Chordata > Lepidosauria > Squamata > Anguidae > Elgaria > Elgaria multicarinata. The sequence continues at coordinate 98,567,701 of NC_086171.1, read as the reverse complement.
ACCGCCTTCACCATGTTGGCTCCCCCGTCCATGACCATGTAACCGCGGATGACCTTCTGCCCAGCTAGCCACCCATCCACCATACAGTTCATGGCCTCCGTAATCTCCCCTGCCGTGTGGAACTGGTCCATCACTTGCGTGTGGAGGAGGGCCCAGCAGTAGCCCTCCTTGCCAGTCCCTCTAGTGCTGGATGATGCTTCCTGCCCCACGCCTGCCCACCAGTGAGCCGTCAGGGACAGGTAAGCGTGCACTCCGCCCTCGCTGGACCAAATGTCTGAGGTGAAGTGCACCATCCGTGCCTCTGCCTGGCACAGACGACCCAGCACTAACTCCCTGCAAGAACGGTACAGGGAAGGCACCACCCGCCTGCTCAGGGTGGTGCGACATGGCAGCTTATAGTATGGCACCACAAGCGCCATCAGCCTCTTGAAGCCTGCGTTGTCGACGAGGCTGAATGGCTGGTCGTCCAACGCCACCATCTCACCGATGCAGGTGGTGATCTGGGTGGGCATTGGAAAACGCCATCTTGTGGGTCCATACTTCCCCCACCCCATGTCCTGCAGGGTTGCCTGCCTAACCATTGTGGGGATGAGAGATGGAGAGCTTAGAGTGGCAGTGGCAGTGCCAGCAGCAGCAGCAGCAGCCTTCGGCTTTCCCCTGGAACCAGTCGCCTTGCCCATCTCTTTCCCCAGCAAGATCGACTGGTGCTGCCTCTGAAGATGCATCTTCATGCTGCTGGTTCCATAATGCCCTGTAGATGAACCCCTGCTTAGGGTGAGTTTGCAGTGGTGACAGACAGCAAAGCAAGGATCCGCTCCCACCTCAAAGTGGTCCCACACTATACTTGTCTTTCGCTTCCGTGGTGACACCAATTGCCCGCCTGAGCTCTCTGGTGTTGCCACAGAAACAGGGGTTGCAGCGGAAGAGGTGTGGGATGACACTGGGGAGAGAGCCCCAGCCTGCTGCTGCTCCTCCTCAGCACCCACCGCCTCCTCCTCCTCCTCCTGCCCCTCCACTGTGCTGAGAAGAACCTCGTCTAGGAGGTCTGGGGACAGGTCCATCAGCGGGCTCATGGGCTCAAACGATAATGAAGGAGTTGGGGATACTCCTCCTCCTCCTCTAATGGCACTGCTGCCACCTGCCTCTTGCAAAGGGGCACTTTTCCCATTCCCACCCTCAAAAAGAGAACGCTGGGCACAAGTTGCAGAAGAGACTGCCTCTGCCTGCTCCTTCTCCTGCTTCTGTTGCGGAGCAGCCAGCCAAGGAGTTGCCCGTTTGATTTTCACAGCAGGAGAGGCAGCCTGCTGCTTACTGCTGGTGCCAGCCTGAGCCTTGCTGCTTTCAGCACGCCCCGACACAGACATGCGCCTGCTCCCTCTTCTCATGATGATATTATACTAATACTACTAATAATATGTATAAGAATATAATATTAATGTTAATAATATGTATAAGAATATAATATATGTAGGGAAATGGGACAAGACGTGTGTGTATGCTTTGCCCAAACAGGATTTGAAATGCTCGATCTGTGGCTGTTGCACACTCACACAATAACACAGTCATACATAACACAGTCCAAGTAACAGAAGAAATAGAGAATAATTTTTTTTTGTATTTTTTTGTATATAGAAGGAAGAAGGAAGATGACACACAGTCAGGCTTTAAGAGAGGGGAGGGGGGACAACCAACCAACCAACCAAACACACACTCCAAAATTTAAAAATAAAGTTTATATTAAATCAAAGTAAGGGAAAAACACAGAGCAAACTAAGCTAAAAGTCAGAAAGAAGCAAACAAACACACACACACACGTCAAGCTAAATCCTAATCTATCTCCAAACACAGCAGCAGCAACTAACTAAAGTAGCTCCTCTCTCCACGAACGCCAAAACCCACAAGACGTTATGAGCTCAAAGCTCTGAGGGTGCCTCTGCCTTAGTCCCCTCCCCCGAACGCTGGGATTGGAGGATGCTTCATGAGGTGATCAATTCTCATCAGGATTGGGAGTTGAATGTGCCTGTCATTGCTTCAAAAAAAAACAAAAAAAAAAACGCCGTTTTGCTCGCTGTCCCTATTTGTTTACCCATTTTTTTAAAAAAAAAATAGCACGCAAACCGCAGCACGCAGAGAGCTGTGAGTAGGCTCAAAATGACCCCCATCCACGACTCTCTAAGCACAAGAATTTTCAGAAAGGTAGCATCAAAAACAACACAGTTATCCCCCTTTCTTTTCCGCAATGCAATCCTATGGGCGAAATGTTTCAAGATGGCGATCGGAGCGGACCGCAGAAACCGGAGCGCTCCGAAAATGGCCGCTTCTCTTCGCCTTGCTTCTAGGGGTCCGCGGTCTGCTTCTACTCCGCCTCTGGGCAAGGCGGAGCAGGCCAATTTGCTCCTGCTTCTACGCTTCTAATCAGAGCGGAACACATGCCTAGTAATTAGTGGTTCATAGCTCCTTCCCTCTCTGATTCCCACTGCCTCTTGTTGCAGGCTCCAACTGTGGAGACTGGGACTGCCATTCCACAAGTTCCAGGGCAGGGGCGGTGGGCATTCATTCTGCACCAATGTCCCAATTGGCCACCCTTTTCCTCCGGCTCTTGTAGCATGCAGAGCTCAAATTGCACCCAATTGTAGGGTGGAGAGGTGGGTGGGTAGCCAGACTCTTTGAACCCTCAGGCTAGAACCACCACTGTTACATGCTGCCTCACTGCCCCAGGGCTCTTAGAGCTTCAGAGCACTCCCCAGGTCTCCTGGAGAGGGCAACTGTGATTTTTGTGAACCGCCCAAGGAGCTTTGGCTATTGGGAGGTATAAAAATGCAAATAATAATAATAATAATAATAATAATAATAATAATAATAATAATAATTCTTTGGCTTAGCATTAGATGGCTGCAGGGAGGCAGACTGGAGTTATACAGTGACTTCTGCAGCTTTCTTGGGACAGATACTGAGGTTAAAGGAAGCTGAGCTGCCTTAGATCTTTGTTATCCCCAGAATAGCTCCCCCCCCCCAGTATCCAGATCAGATCAACCACCAACACGCTGTGTACACCTGAACTGTCCACGAGGCTGCTATTCTGGGTTATAATATTCAGGTATGCGGATTATATAATGTGTGCTGGAAGCTTCTGTTTGACTCTGTACCTCGGCACCATGACTTCTGGAAGCACGGCAGGAAGGGGGTCTCCCGGCACTTTCCCCCTTTGTTCTTAGTTTAGTGATTTGGATGCTTGTAATGCTTTTTGTTTGTAATGTTTTAAACATAACTTTGTTTTTTTTAATCTGCATTTTATTGTTAGCCATCTCACTATTTTTATTGGAAAAGCAGGATATAAAATAAATACATAAATAAATAAGATAAACTGGAAGTGTAGGATTTAGAGTCTTTGTTCCCAATGAGGCACTAATTACTAATTTGAAGGTGGATTGTGAGATCCTCAAGATACATAGCTTGTATAACTAGTTTTATAATGAAATGTTCTTAAATCTCTGTTTTATATGTGGGAATTGCCTTCCCAGAATCCAAGGCCTCACTCCAACACGGAGTTGTGTACTTAAACTGAGCTAAAATAAATGGGCCTAACTAACTAATAGTGGCTCAAATGTAAAAAATACTTATCCCTGCACAGAAATACAGGAGGATGAGCCTGGGAGCCCCATCAAGAGCATCTGGATTAAAATAAATGGGCAAGGAATAAAAGGAGCATGATAGCCAGAGTCTACTACTAGCCACCCAATCAAGGAGAAGTCAAGGATGAAACATTTGAAAAGCAAATTGCCAGAGTTTCAAGGAAGTAGTAGTGATGGGGGATTTCAATTACCCCAATATCTATTGGGAGACAAACTCTGCCAAAGGTGCCCCTTCCAAGAAATTCCTGACTTGTGTGGGTGATACAAGAAAGTGGAGGGAGGAACTAGAGGGTCATCTATCCTTGACTTGATGCTGACCAATAGGGATGACTTAGAGGATAAAGGAATACCAGTTGCAGGAACTCTGGAGGAAAGTGACCACATCATACTTGAATTCTTGATTTTAAAGTTTTGGAGGCGCTGCTTTAGGGGGAGAAACGCTGTTCCATCAAGGGTGAGCTATTCCATCTGCTCCCCACCACCACCTGGAGACTTTCAAAGCAAGGCTGGAGATAAAGTTCGGGAGGTGCTGCTTCAGAGGGAGAAACGCTGTTCTGACCAAGTTATTTTTTCTTATCTGTTCTGTTTTGCTGTAAACTTGTATTTAGTATATTTTTGAATATTATTGTGATATTGTTGATTAGTACATTGTAGTTTTAATTTTTGTGAACTGCCCAAAGAGCTTTGGCTACTGGGCAGTATAAAAATGTAATAAATAAATAAATAAACAAATAAAGCAAAAGCTGAGTGTAGCCGTACACGTACTCTGGATTTTAGGAGGGCTGGTTTTAATAAACTCAAGTAAGGTCCTATTCAGTGGAACTTTAAGATGTTTTTAGAATATTTTTAGGATGTTTTTTAGGGTGTTTTTAACAATGTATATTATGTTTTAATTCAGTTTTATGTATTTTATCACTTATTGCTGTTCCCCGCCTCGATCAAAATGGAGAGGCGGGTAAGAAATAAATGTATTATAATTATTATAAGGAGTGCAGGATGGGTGGAAGTATTTAAAAAAGGAAATTTTAAAGGCACAGCTACAAACAATTCCAACAAGGAGAAAAGATAGAAGACAACAGAGGAAACCAATGTGGCTCCACAAAAAGCTTAGAGATGACCTGAAAACAAAAAGGGATACATATAGGAAGTGGAAGGAAGGCCAGGCTACAAAAGAAGAGTACAGACAAGTGGCGCAGAAGTGCCGAAATGGCGTCAGGAAGGCTAAAGCTGACAATGAGCTGAGACTAGCGAGGGATGCTAAAAGCAATAAAAAGGCTTTCTTCAGGTACATGAATAGCAACAGACAGATGAAAGAAATGGTAGTTCAACTGCTTAATGAGGATGGCAAATTGTTAACAGATGACAAAGAAAAGGCCAAAGTACTCAATTCCTACTTTGGCTCAGTCTTCTCCCAAAAGCGGGTCTATGACCCACCTGGAAAAAGTGAAGTACAAGCTGAAGGGGCAGGATTGCAGTTTGAGATAGATAAACCAAGGATCACCTAATATCTTTGAATGAGTTCAAACCTCTAGGGCCCAATGAACTGCATCCTAGAGTAATAACGGAGCTAGCAGAAGAACTCTCAGAACCATTGTCTATTATCTTTGCAAAATCATGGAAGACGGGTGAAGTTCCGATGACGGCAGGAGAGCTAACATTGTCCCTATCTTCAAAAAGGGGGAAAGAAGGAACCTGGGAACTAGAGATCAATCATAGAATCATAGAATAGTAGAGTTGGAAGGGGCCTATAAGGCCATCGAGTCCAACCCCCAGCTAAATGCAGGAATCCACCTTAAAGCATAGCTGACAGATGGTTGTCCAGCTGCCTCTTGAATGCCTCTAGTGTGGGAGAGCCCACAACCTCTCTAGGTAACTGGTTCCATTGTTGTACTGCTCTAACAGTCAGGAAGTTTTTCCTGATGTCCAGCCAGAATCTGGCTTCCTGTAACTTGAGCTCATTAGTCTGTGTCCTGCACTCTGGGATGATTGAGAAGAGATCCTGGCCCTCCTTTGTGTGACAACATTTTAAGTATTTGAAGAGTGCTATCATGTCTCCCCTCAATCTTCTCTTCTCCAGGTTAAACATGCCCAGTTCTTTCAGTCTCTCTTCATAGGGCTTTGTTTCTAGACCCCTAATCATCCTGGTTGCCCTCTTCTGAACATGCTCCAGCTTGTCTGCGTCCTTCTTGAATTGTGGAGCCCAAAACTGGACACAATACTCTAGATGAGGCCTAAACAGGGCCGAATAGAGAGGAAACAGTACCTCACTCTAACATCCATCCCTGGGAATATTTTGGAGCAGATTATAAAGAAATCAATCTCATTTTTTGATCGATTACCCTCCCTTGTGGATTGTGGGAATGCTGTGTGCATAACATATCTTGACTTTAGCAAAGCTTTTGACAAAGTGCCCCATGATATTCTGATTAACAAACTAGATAAAAGTGGGCTAGATGGAACAACTATTAGATAGATCCACAGTTGGCTACAGAATCGGTCTCAAAGGGTGCTTTTCAATGGTACCTTCTCAAACTGGAGGGACGTAATAATACCGCAGGGCTCAGTCCTGGGCCCAGTGCTCTTCAACATTTTTATTAATAATTTGGATGAGGAGGTTCAGGGAATGCTTAACAAATTTGCAGATGACACAAAATTGAGTTGGATAGCTAATACCCTGGAAGACAGAAACAAACTTCAAAATGGTCTTGATAGGTTGGAGTGCTGGGCTGAAAACAACAGAATGAAATGTAATAGGGATAAATGCCAAGTTCTACAACTAGGAAAAAGAAACTAAATGCAGAGTTACAAGATGGGGGATACTTGGCTCAGCAATACTACAAATGAGAAGGAACTTGGAATTGTTGTTGATCACAAGCCAACAGTGTGATGTGGCTGAGAAAAAGTAAATGCATTAATAGAAGTATAACTTCCAAATCATGTGAGATACTGTTTCTCCTCTATTCGGCCCTGGTTAGGCCTCATCTTGAGTACTGTGTTCAGTTCTGGCCATCACATTTTGATAAGGACGCAGACAAGCTGGAAGGAGTTCAGAAGAGGGCAATGAAGATGCTCGGGGGTCTGGAAACAAAGCCCTATGTGGAGAGACTGAAAGAACTGAGCATGTTTAGCCTGGATAAGAGAAGACAGAGGGGAGACATGATAACACTCTTCAAATACCTAAAAGGTTGTCACTCAGAGGAAGGCCAGGATCTCTTCTTGAACATCCCAGAGTGCAGGACATGGACTAATAGGCTCAAGTTACAGGAAGCCAGATTCTGCCTGGACAGCGGGAAAAGCTTCCTGACTTAAAGCAGTACGACAATGGAGTGAATTACCTAGGGAGGTCATGGGCTATCCCACACTAGAGGCAGCTGGACAGCCATCTGTGAAGTATGCTTTAAAGTGCATCTCTACATTGAGCAGGCGGTTGAACTCGATGGCCTTATAGGCCCCTTCCAACTCTACTATTCTATGTTTCTAAAAACCTAATTTTGAAAATTAGCTATATTTCAAATTTATGTGAAATTCCATTTCAGTTCCAGTAATAGGTAGACTCCTCTAAAATATATATGGCTCTTGGGCTGACTCAGGATGGTTACTGAGTTTAGAGGCAAAGGGGCAGCTTTTCCTGCCAGGCTGTGTCTGGGGTTTTCTGAAGGGTTATCCTGCAAAGTGCTAACAAGGCAAAGAGAATTAAAGGGAGCTTTAATTCCAAATGAGGATCATTTTGACAGAATTCAAAGTCCCAAAGCCTCTTGCATTCCCTTAAAATAGCATTCAAACATCCAAATCGCCTTGCAAAGTAAATTTCATATTAACAAGCAGGGAATCAATTTTAAATAACCATTAAAGTAATACGATTTCAAGCTTTAGGCAGTGGAGTTTGATACACTCTTGGCAGGCAGTCTAGTCCACAAAACTCAGGGGACTCTTAAAATTGTGGTGCTTGTAGCGGAGAACAAATAACTTCCTCCCCCACATGTTTCTTTTGTATTAGGTGGTAACAAGAAACTTGAAACTTGAAACACAAAACTCCCTTTGCTTGGATAATAGTGCAGGTTTCAACTATGGGAATGTGTCCTTGCTTCCTCCTGCACTTTCCAGACTACAGACTAAAAGGTGAGTATCTTCAACCAGAAGAAAAGTGCACATGTGTGGATTAAAAAGAATTGCCAGCCACAAGACCTAAGAGCCCTTTGGACAATGATGTGATTTTTCTCACAAGAGAGAAACAGCAGGAAGCCCAGAACAACATTCTGTTTTACAATTGATAAAGAAATCTGAAAAGCCCACCTGAAGCCCCTTACTCCAATGTGAATAAAAGTACAAAAGCATGCACGTTTCAAGGCTCCAAGGTTGTCTTAAACCCTTCGCCCCACACCCAATAGCAGAACATATCAGAGAAAGAAGGCCTTGGAGCCGGAAGCAAGTCCCATCTCTTCTAGACAAAGAGGCACCTCCAAGTCTTATCAAAAGCACAAGAAGTTACATACAGTTGCCATAACATGAAACATTGTTTTTCGTAGAAAGGTTAGTTTATAGAAAATGAAGAAAATATGTAATCAATGAGAAGATGGGAGGAGGGACTCTTGTATAACGCATGGAGGGGCTCTGGAAGGTTATAAATGTATGTGGATGGGGCTGATGGTTGAAGAGTCTCTGCCATCGGTTTGTACGAGGTATGAGGCTTTTCTCCTGTGTACACAGAAAATAAAGACAAATATAGAAATGAAACCGGAAGCATTCTTACTTGGATTAATGGATAAACAAATTCAAGAGAAGGGGGGAACTTTGTTTTTATATATGGTAATGGCAGCAAGATTATATATGGTAATGGCAGCAAGACTACTTTTTGCACACAACTGGGAAGACCCAGTAATACCGAGGGGTGGATGCTGAAGATGTTAGAACTGGCAGAAATGGCAAAACTTACAGCGATAATGAGAGAAAGGTCAACAGCCACGTTTATGTTGGACTGGAAACCATTGATAGATTATTTGAAAGAGACAGAGAAAAATGATTTATTTGTTTGTGGTTTTTAGGTTAAGAGGGGGGAAGGGAAAACAAATTCTGTGAATTCAAGGTTGTAACTTAGGTGGAAGGGGCATTTCAGGCATGGAGAGGATGGAAGAAATATATATCCTAACCTCACCCTTAAATGTTTTTTAGTAATTGTAGTTGTTATACGTAGTTTTGTGGGTATGTACAATGTCTGTGTATGTATTATGTGTGATGCTTGTTTAGATGTTGCTGTTGTTAGCAAAAGTGACTCCATTTTGGAAATGATTGCTGTGCATGATGGGTATGCCCTATTTGTAACCTTCTGCTGTTTTTCTCTTAGCTGCATCTTTAAAGTAGTTGGAGCCAAGTTAAGCAGAATGCACTTCAAAGGAACAGGATGTAGCCTAGTACCTTATCTAGAGCTGCTAACAAGCAAGCATTCCAATGTTGTATTATATTAGAGACTATGTCATAGCAATTAATCAATCCAATTAGTAAAAAGCACCTAGCTCAAACCAACTCCAGCCCGCCTCTTGATGAAACAAAGAGGAGGAGTTGGGAGGGGGGGGGAAGGGGGATACTAGCTAGAAGTATAAAAATGTTTTACTATCTGTAAACAGGGTCCGAACTGCTTTTATTGCCCTTCGCACCAAAGTTGCAACTTTCAATAAATCTCTTATAACCTCTTTGGAGGTCTGTGCCTTCCTATGGGATCCACCCCTAGGAAGAGAGAACAAGGCTATTTGTCTAACACTGTTGGAAAATAAATAAAATAATTAGAAAATAAAGAATCTCTGTTTCTGGACTGGTTGTGCAGTCGTCCCTTCCCTACCAGGTTAGGGGAATTTCCCTAACACAATGAATGAGGTAACTGCTTGCACCAGGGCAGAATTAAAGGACCCAAAGCTTTTGGGGTCAGTGGACACATCTGGAATTTTGCGTTTCATAGGTCCTCTCACAAAATGGCTGCCATGGTGGGCATGGACAGTCACAGAACATTCATTTCTCAGAAGCCAAAAAGGTGAGAATAAAAAAGTAATTTCCCCAAGAACCTAAGTAAAAGGCAGAGGTGGGGTCTGAGCTCCAAGATACAAAAACAGTATTTTGAACATTTAATATTATTATTGTTGCTGTTGTTGTTGTTGTTGTTGTTGTTGTTGTTATTAAAAATCAGGAGGGGCAGACTGTAGCCAGTGGGCATTCTTGCATGTGTTCTTCTCTAAAGCACAGAATACAAAACGTTACAGCATGAATTGTTACCAATGTCTCTACTGTAGTCCCAAGCAAGGAATGTGTGAATTTAGCCATGGTTGCCTTGGCTTCAGGGCTTGCATTCCAGTTAGCTATGAAGCTAACAATTTTGTGGCATTTTTTCTCCTCTTTGCCTTTGAGAGGACACAACATATTTACCTTTGAGAAGACAATGGGCAGGTGGTTTGCTTGCCTGATATTAGTTAAGTATTGGGTAGATGTAGTTTAGTCAGGTTTCAATGAATGGCAGGTTGCTGAGTTTTGAAAGCCCTGATTCTTAGAAACTGCTCAGGTGCCACTTAAAAGCACTTGCAGATGGAGAAGTTGTCGATAGAGAAGGCTTTCTGATATGAAGATATCTAGATAATCTCTTCCTTATGTCTCCATAGCATCCACTTCCTCTTGCCTGGAAATGGAGTTTCATGGAATTGATCTTTTAAAATGAAATTCTTCTGGCCAAATGAGCTATGGAAGATGCTTGCCAAGAAAATGTCAGAAGAGCCATTTCATGGAAGAAACTAGTATGGCAAGCATTAGACTCCTTGTACATGCAGTCCAGGTGCTAAGAGAAGTGGTAACACTCTCGGAGGGACTGGATATGGGACATGTAGATTAAAAGTGGTAGGATCTTGCCCAAAGAGAGACTAGACTGTTTCCCCCCACCCATATCTTTTCATCTCACCATTACCCTTCTTCTGTGCAATACACATGGTGTCCAGTACCCTACAACAGGGGAAGGCGGGACTGGGGCAAAAATGAGCAATATGTAGCTCACTCATCATCTGATCCAGCCGTAACTCTAATGATGCAGGGGTGTGTGTGCTGCAGTGGGGAATCGGAGTGTTAGCCTGGGGGTAACTTTGATTATGCAAACCAGAAAAGTTATGTAACAGACTATTAGGAAAATGCATGGTGCTGGGAAGGGAGAGAAATTAATTATGTTCCTTGTAGCTTGAATTCTTCTAGCACCTGCTGAGAGTTTCTCAGAAACTCACAGATGAAGGTGGCTCTGCTTCACAAATACCCTGTTTGGGGGCACTTCTGCCACTTTATCTTCATATTTCGTAAAATCTTCCCGATTTTATGTATTCCTAAAGCCTGTGCTTAAAGCAGAAGGATGACTGGCTGCACCCCCAGCAATAAGTGTTTTGTGCTGGAGGTCAGTGATCTGGGAACATTTAAACCCACCATTGAATTTCTGAGCTTAACCCTTTCTTTGCTGGAGCTTCTGGCATACAGCAGCTGGGTTAAACCTGTATTTGCTGAATAAAGTGAGTGCGCATTGGGGAAAACTAGTGATGAGGAGATATGGAGGGGGTTGGGGGCAGGAATACCAGCTGAGGTGGGTGTTAATTGTGTGAAGAATGAAAGAAGGCATTGCTATGGTGGTTGGAGGTTGGCTTGGAAATGGGGAAAGGGTGGGGAATGAAACCTGCTGGGTCAACGTGGTTGGGGTAGGGTCCCTGAAGCCCTCTGCCCTTCATAGCTGCAAGTGCAGCTGGCCTCATGTCTTCATGGCCAAGGGAGAGCTCCACCTGTTAAGTTCCTGACTATCATAATATTGTTAGTCAGATACTCTTTCTGAAGAACAAGTTTGGCACTGAAGGAGGCATGGAATAAGTGGGGCGGGGCAGGGCATAGAGGTTTGAGGGTCCTATTTTCAAAGCACTTTTTTTTCTGCAACCAACTTGAATGTTTGCAAAAATGCAAAAATGCATCAGTGTGACATGTGATATGGGTTGAATTTAAAACACTTATTGTTTGTTGTAATGCACATTGCAAAGAGTTGGTCTCTACAGTCGTTTAACTTGAAGGCTGTTGATTTTGTTTTGTATGGGAATGTGAAAGTTCAGAGTCATGTTTTCAGGAAGAACCATTTACTAACTGATCTTCAAGGAGCCTTCTTCTTCTTGCCCTGACTATCTAAAACCCAGAGTTAAGTTACTCACTGGTAATTCTGCTATGGAGTTCTTCCCTGTGTATTATGTCACTTGGTAAGGTTAGATCTTAAAAAGAGCATGGGTTTTAAGTCATTGTGCAACTTCCTTTCATTCCAGTGCCCAGGACACATTTCCCAGAGGACTGTGCCCTTGGAAAAGAAATTGGAAAACTCTAGAGTGCTCATGAGATGAGGTAGAAGATGGTTCATTTAGAAGTTTAGTGTACCCTGTCCTGAAAGTCCAAAGGATATTGCAACTGCAATTGATTTTAAAATGTATTTATTTTAAAATGGGATTATATTCCTAGAATTGAAACCTTAAAATGTGGTCAGTGAAATCTTATACATGTCTACTCAGAATTAAGTCCAACTGTTTTCGGTGGAGCCTACTCACAAGCTAGTGTGCATAGGACTCCTAAGTGACTGTGTGAACCTGATTACTTCTAGAAGCAAAGGTCTCCAAGTGGTAACGGAAGAGTCGTTTAGACCCAATGATAACCATGCACTTTACAATTCATATTTGCTCAGATTTTTTACCTTATTAATTAATGCCCATATTAAGCTCACTTCCATACAGCTGGAAACAGTAGGCTCAAGGCACAGTCCCCAGTTCATTTTTCACCCTTATTCTACACCTTAACAGATAATCCAGCCCTGGGGTAGAATGGAAGAGCACAGGGGATCCCATTCTTCTACCTGCTACCCAATTACAAAATAGTGTTAAGAATTTAGGTTAAAAATGGTTTCTGTACAAGAAATACACCAATTTTGCAACAAAAGAAACTATTTATTTGGAATATGCATTAGCAGTACAAATCAGGAGACTGTAAAACCTACACCTTGTTAGTATTATTATAGAACAGAAAAGTTTCAATGGGAATCAAAAAGACACAGGCCTTTGTCTTTAAAGGATCCAAAAGAATTGATATAAGTCAAAGCAAAGACCTCCTAGGGTTTATACTGGGAAGCTATTGGAAACAAAAGAAATAAGACAAAGCAATTCAGAACAAAGCAGGATGTCTTTACAAGAAACAAAAGGGGTTGTGATTAAGAACAAACAATGCATTTTGTAATACATCTTTAATAATAACAATAGTAACAATATTTTAAAGACACTTTATGCAAACAAAAGTTGCATGGTAAAAAGAAGGGGCTGGTGGAAAGAGTGATGTGAAAACTTCACAGTAACTTGAAAACAAAGAGGGCACAGCTTCATTTATTTCACAGTACCAATTTTTGAGGTGTTGGATTGTGCATCAAATTGCCTTCCCTAAATGAGTCCAGTTCTGCAAATCCGTGCCTGTGTCTAGCTTAAAGCATGAAAGAGCCTTGGTTCTTCCTCATTATAGGAGAAAGTAATGTTGGATTCCACCTAAACCATGCTTCAATGCTTTGATCCCCTGATCCCATCCCCTGAAGAGAGATACCATTTTAAACAAGTAAGATTTAGCCTGGATTGGACACTACTTTCTCCTTCTGATGTGAGGTGCATGCAATCTGCTCGATCAGCACAGCTAAAACTATGCTAGCAAGTGCATGTGCATGCATGTCTAGCTATGCTTGCTTTTAATTACAGTCAAAATAACTTCCTAATTGCATGTGCACATGCTTTTCTGACACATGCTTTTGAGAGGGGCAAAAGGAAATCTGGAACTTCCTTTTTATTTCTTGTTCATTTTACACCCCTATTTGCAGACATTACTTAACCAATATGCACCTGTTTGGAGCCCCATTTGGGGGTTCTCTTCTTATTCTTTCACAATATAGTCTTGCTAGGGCTGAGCCAAAATTCTCTCAGAGATTTTTCTCTGAAAAGAAATGAGGAGCTGAAGGGAAAGGTAGTGTGGGAAAACCCAAAATTTTCATAAGTGGGGGACTTAACTGGGACAGCAGCAACTGCAGTGTCTTCTTCTTTTTAAAGTCTTTCTTAGATTTACTTGCCCCATCCAGCACCAGCAGAGCACCCTTTCTTCCCACAATGGGTCATTGGAAATATGCTACATCAGGGGTAGACAACGTGGTGCCCATGAGCACGAAGTCACCTAGGACCCTTTTTGGGGCACCCACCTAGGTGTACTTCCCTGATTTCCCCCCCCCTGTTGGTACTGCAGACTGTTAGTTTCAAGTGTTGAGGTCTCAGACCCTACATCTACATTGTACACAAATACTGTATGCTTCGCAGGTTGTCTTTTACCATGACTCCCTTGGCAGCCATTTTGTCATGGTGCCAGGACAATTTCTCAAATTGCCAAATGTGTCCATGGCCCCAAAATAGCATCATTCTAGTAAAGTATTGTAGGGTAGGGTGGGGTGGGGAATGGAGGGCCATTTGCCAATAGTTACAGGTTTGTTGTGACAGAGCAAACTGGGGGTGGATGAGTTGAAAAATAGGAAAAGTCCTGCTTTGTCAGAAAGTTCTCCCTCCCTTGAAAATTCCTAGCATTTCTCCCAGTCCCCTTGTCTTTCACCACCTGAGAATGGAGAGGAATTTTGACCCTGCCTCAGGTCTCAGTCAATCAGGGGTCACATTGTGGATGTGATGATGTCACTACTTAACCAATCAGGTTTGGCCACATATTATGTCAGTGAGAACAAACCAACCAATTGCTTTGCTCTCACTCTGAATGGAGAGTAGGGAAGCGCATCCATGTTGCTAAAGCAACTAGTCAATATTTCCTGTATTGTTGCGCTATGGCAAGTTAAGTGCAGTATATCAAAATAGGAAGCATCAGCCTGGTTGCCTTGGCAATGGGACACACTCTCTCTTAACATTTGTGCGTTCTTTTCAGCCCACAGAATCACCAGGGGCCGGGCTGGGGGAGAGGGGGCTTTTTGAGAAACACAAGAATCTCGCACATCTTTTCCAGCTTAGTTTTACTTTTAAATCTTATTTGCTACTTTGTAATTATAGTGGCCACTGCCATCTATTTTCCACAATGTGGGTTCCACATTTTCTACAATGTGGTTTCTTCACCACTGATTCATAACCAAGTTGCTGGCAATTAAGATAAGCAAGATAAACGTGTAAGTCTTGTACTGCTGTATCACACCAAACTAGAGTACGTTTACAGTTGACCGTAGAAAGGGCCAGGCCTTGAATTAAGATTGACTAATACCTTCAACCCAGTCATTAAGATCCACGCTTACAAAGGAGGAAGCATAAAACAGAATGTTAAACCTATTTAATCTAAAAAGAGAGAAAAGTAAATATATTACCAATGCTTTCTTGCAGAGTACATTTTAAAATGGGACCATTTAAAACATATGAGTAAATCTTATGAGCATTTCAGCCTTGGGTAGATGGTGCGGCCTAGAATCAGTGTTTTGATGGCACAAGGGGACTCCAGTGGATCAAAGTAAAGATGTTTTGGCTGCCTAGCAACTGCTGACATGCTTACCTACCACCTCGACCCTCATAGGGTAAATATGGACAGGGTGGCTACAGGGTGCTGTTGGCAGCCCAGCAACTTTGGTTAATGTCTAAAAAGAGGTGCTGCTTAGAAACCCCTGGCCTAGCGTGTCCTGTCCCCTAATTACAGATGAGGTTACTCGGAGGTGAGGGAAAGGCACATATAGAGGCATTGTAAGAACTATTATTACATATATTATATATTGCAACGTTGAGCCCTTGCTTGAGACAGCTAAAGGGTCTCAATTCAGTGGAGCCCAGGCTCAAATTATCCCATGGTGGCCAAGAAGATGCAACATGGCAAAACCTATGGAATATTTAAAGTTGTCAGGTATAAATAGAAAAGTATTTGCACTTTCACCCACCTCTACCAGGTTTCAAAGCAGGAAGAATGGAAGTGGCATTTGAGAGCAATGGCTGACTTCCTGCTGGGAGGCAATCAGAAAGTGTCTGTCCTCTCACCCCAAGTTCAAATGGCTATGTGTCCCCTCCCATGTTGTAATTTTCATCACTGCAGTGGCTTGCAGTTGCCCCATCAACTGGAAATAGTAACTTGGACACAGCAGTCGAGAATTTTCCTTTTACATTGGCAGTTTGGATCAAATTAGGGGTGAAGAGCTGAGGGAACTTTGGCGAAAACCGCCACTATCCTATTACTTAACTACTTGATGGAAGTGTTATCTGGAGCAACTGATTTTACAGGGTAGACGGTTGAGATGCCAGCTCAATAACTCTCACTTGCTTCTCAAAGAGGCTGTTCAAGAAAGCCAGTTGTTGGCCAGGGGGTTAGATTTTCCAAGGCTATAGAATTTAGGACTTAGATTAGATTTTCCAAGGCTACAGAATTTAGGACTTTTATGCAACCGTCCTAAAAACACTTACTTTACCATTACCTAACAGCAAATCCTTGGCCCTTTCTACACCTAAGGATTAACCCAGGCAATGCACAGGGATGATCCCGGGAAGATCCCAGGACAAAAGGCAGGTGTAGAAACAGCCCTTGTTCCAGGAATTAATTGTAAGTGATTTTCAGGCACATAATGCTTTACTATGGTCCCACATATCAAATACCATGCTCATCTCTTGTAGTTCTTGTCTTTAGCCTTCAGCTTAAGCGATCCTCTGATTGGTAATAATAGCATATATTTTATTAAATGAATAAACCAATGCAAACAGAGGGAGAAATAATTTTGTAAACATTTTTTTCTTTTTGCTAATGAAACTTTTCACATCACTTTGAAGACAGTAAACAAGATTAAGGAGTGACGAGGCTGGGAAGGGATTTTTTTTAAGGCCATAGTCTGATAAAAATAAAACAAGGGTCTGGTCCCCTGTGTAAACACCATTGAACTGAATTGGAGCTGTACAGAAGATTCTCTTGCACAGATCTATTCACTTCAGTGGAGGCTTACACTGGAGAACTTCCCAGTGAATTGGGTCCTAAAATAAAAGCCCCCTTCAAAGAATTCAAAACTTAAAATAAACCGTAAATTCTGGCTTTCAGAGTTAGTAAACATAAAGTATTAGGTATCTATTATGCTCACTATTCCAACCATTTTTAAAAGTTTTACAAAATGAATTACTGTCACTTTTTTTTTAAAAAAAAATTGTGTAACAGGAAATGAATGTGCACAACTCTACACTTTTCTACCATTCTTGAACTAATTCACAAATGCATGGAAAAAATGGAAACAAAAGAAGGGTGAATGTAGGTAGTTTGGATTTAAAAACTATACAGGTATGAAGCGCTTTTTGCCACAGAAAGGACAGGATGGAGACAGCCTGTCCTTTGATGCGTGCTATGAGGGTAACTTTTTATTTTATTTTTTTTATTATAAACACTATTAAATTCAGACTGCTTTTTTGGTTTTTTTTTTTCCTTTATCTGAATATACAAGAACATTCATTATCAAATGTTCATTATCATCAATACTACAAAGAACGAGACACAAATCGCAAGAAACAATGGAAAATGTTAATAAAGCTGAAAGAATTGAATTTTTTAATTTTTATTTTTTTTTAGTTTTTTTGAAGTTTCTGCAGTTTTAATTTTTTTTTGTTTTTGGTATCGAAGTCGGTTTTTTCTGGGCAGAAAATAAAGAAAGCAAAAGTGAATGAGAAAAGGCAGCTCACAGGTAATCAAAATAATCAATATTAATATTAATATTATAATAAAAATAGTAAATCTGGATATGCAAAGAACCACTACCAGTGTATGTACCATTAAGAAGTTAGTACCATACCATGACGGATCGGAAGGGGGAAAGTACGTTGTTACAGGCAGATAAATGCAACTCCATCTATCTTTTTCCAAGAAATTGTGGTCTGCCATGCAAATTGTACAATTCAGATATTTGTCCAAAATTAAGTCAAAGTAACGAACAATACTGCACAACACTATCCACCCACACATTTCAATGGGGCTTGAGTAAGATTTCCTCTCCAGTGGATTATGCTTCTTGTTCACACATTTCAGTTGAGGATACAATGGTCCATTTGCGGAAATATCAGGTAATGAGCACATAATTAATTGCAACTCATTGGGTTGTGTCCAATGCTGTCCATCCGCCAGTAGAACAGGAATCATCAGCAGAGCACATTCCCCCTGCAGGCCCTGTGCACCCTCCAAATGTGCTCTGAGGAGATCTGTCGGGCTTGCAGGTGGGTGTAGGTCCACCTTGTGTGACACTGAACGTTGCCCATTGCATTGCATTACACTAAGAAATGAAACAAATGCTTTCAGAATCATTCATGCATGCCAAGAGGTACCAACGACCTTGTATGAACAAAACTGGAGGAAGATTTTCTATCACCTGAAGCTGGGAATAAAACTGTCACCTTTATTCTTTCTGCAACCACTAAATAATGCCACCCTATTTGGCTACTTAAGCAAACAAACAAAACTCAGGCACCACCTAAAATTAATCCTTGCCTTTGCTCACATAAAAAACTGCCATGTTTCTAACAAGAAACTTTCTGCTGGAGATAGGTCCTGGCAAGTGCTGGATTTTATATTTTCAAAAATGAGGAATCAGCCATTGTGTGTATGTCTTTGTCCAAGAATCTCTAGATGTAACCTGAAACGTACTTAGGACCTAGGAGAGCATCCCAGGGTCCATGGGATTCTTTGGAGTCTGCCATCTGAGGCTGACAGTGCTATGAACTCTGAAATTCGACCCTTCCCCACCCCTTTGCAGTCACTGCAGAAAGAACCATGCCGGCTGCCTTCTGAGATTGCAAAAGTGGCCTCAGAGGGGAGAGGTATTCCAAATGGGAAGGGAGAGGAGAGGTTAGGAAATGAGGTTTCCATTAGCCGCCCCAGCCCCACTCCAGCAGCGTGATTAACCGAGACGGGTTCACAAGCTTACCTAGAGGAAAAATTACTGAAAGGAGGATCTAGAGATGAAAATTGCCTCCATCACTCTTCCACCCCTGCTGGCAACAGTATGGCAGGTTACAGGGTACTCCAAAATCTCTGAGATCAGAGGCTTCCATCTAATGAGGGCACAACCTATAGGATGGTGCCCTAAGAGTATAACCTCTTTCCCCAATCTGTTTTAAGACTGACCAGTGCAGTTGTTTTGGGTTTAACAACAAGTCAGCTTCTGTTTTTCTTCTCCTTGTCTGCTTTTCTTAACCTCCAGCTTGATGAAGAGTTCTGGAGAACTCAAAATCAATACTTAGTATTTTATGTCATTTTTGTTGATCCTATAAAGATCCTATAAATCCTACTGTGGATTTTGGACTTTTTCTGATGGACCAACTTGTCTGCCTTTTTGCTTTTGCTCTGGACTCATTTGGTTTTACTCTCAGGTGCATCCAGGTGATCAGGAAGATATGAGTCAGGTGAAGCCGTGATCTGACTATATGCTAGGCTCACATGTTCATAATAAGTGGTAGGATTCTAGCACTCATATAGAAGCAGCTGTGAAACAGTTCCACACATCCCTACATAGCACTGATACGTAGGTAGGGTTCTGACCATTCTCTTGGTCTTGTTGGTAACAATGTGACATGTTGCAGACATACCTTGGAGCACCAGGATTGCATTTATCCAACCTGTAACAGGGAGCATCTCGGAAGGCAACTCACCAAGGGTCTTAGAGGAACAGACAATTGTCCTTACATGGAGGAGGAACGGTGCCCAAAGGCCAGGGGAACGGCCTCCTGCAAAGAGGTAGTGAGAACATCAGAGAAACAGAAGGAGGTGAGAGCCTGGTAGACTGGAAAGCGTGAAAGACTGACTCCTCAAAAGAAAGGAAGGAAGGAAGGAAGGAAGGAAGGAAGGAAGGAAGGAAGGAATACAACAACAACAACATGAACATGTACACTTTTAGAAGCGGTTTTGTTTTTCCTTCAGATTGAAAAATATTCTGCTGTGAGAGGACGGGCGATGGTGGTGGTGAAAGCAGAGATGGCTTCTACCCAGAAAATAAAGGGAAGAGAGTATAAAGAAGTGTCCAGATTGGCTGAGAAAGCATCCCGAAAGAGAGAAGAGAAGTAGACTCCTGTTGCATTTGCCCATCGGCTCTGGATCCAGCCTGACAGCTTCAACAGGAGAAAAATCCCCTCCCCTCTCAGCCCCACGTCTGCCTGGTGCAGGATGGGGAACAGCCAGGGATGCTGGAGTGCTGGGAGATCAGTTGGAGGTATCAGAGTGGACGCTGCCAGGGCCTTCTGTGGGGGAGGTCACTGACGAAGGAGTCGTAGCATCCTGCCAGCCTCCATTAGCCTGGGAGAAACAAAAGGAAACCTGTCAGTCACGTTCACAACGAGGGGCTTGAGCCCCAGAGGTCTCCCAGCAGGGCTCCCCACATCCACTCGCTTAGATGATAGCTGCTGCTAAGGACCACGATGCGTTATGCTGGGTCAGCCGCATTCATCTTAGGTGACAGATATCGAAAGGCTGACAGTTATTTAAAGGTTGATTCGAGTGAGAATAACCAATTTTAATAGAGCATAAGCCTTTGTTATTACAGTCTACTTCTTCAGATACAAGAAGTGGAACTGGCAAGCAATATAAGACCATTAACAGAATGTTGACTCTCAATAATCCTCATTTATTTTTAAAGGGACAGTAGTGTGTTGTACAAATTGCATGTGACAGCACAAGATACATAAGGATAACTTATATGGGTTACATGTAAACTGCACCAGCCTGTTTTTGATGCAGTAAAATTGGTCTCCATGGGTTTTGCTGCTTGAATCAGACTGTATAGCACTGTCCCCTGAAACCTAATTCACCCATCATTTAGGTGCACCTTTTTAAAGGTTTTACTCACGAGAATGCTCTGCTCCTATGATAAGTGCAGAGTAAGAGTTGGTAGCTCTCAGATCTACCAATGCTCATGATCCCCAAGACTTCAAAATATACTTCAGGAGTCGTGACTGGTTCTGAAACAGCTGGGACCCATGGCTCACACATCACATAGGATCACAGAGGTGGAAGAGCCTTAGAGGTCACTTAGCCCAACCCCCCTCTTTGATGTAAGAAATCCAGAGCTACAGGCCCCCCAACAGTTGGGTGTCTAGCCTCTGCTTGAAGACTTCCAGTGAGGGAGAGCCCACCACCCCTCTAGGTAATAGAGTCCATTGTGGAACTTCTCTTACCATCAAGATGTTTTCCATAACCCTGACCCTATACTTGCTCTCCTCTGAAATTGTTACAACATTTCTACTTTCTTCTTAAAGTGTAAGCAATGAGAATTGGAACACAGCACCCCAGATGAGCTCTGACGAGTGCGGAATAAAGTGGAAGAATTACTCTTTGTGACTTGGAAACAATGACTCTATTAAGGCAGCCTAAAATCATTTGCTTTTTTTGCAGCTGCATCACATTGCTGACTCATGTTCATCTTGCGAACAACTATAATCCCAAGGTTTTTTCCACAGACACTGCTGCCAAGTGAGGTATCCCACATCCTATACCTGTACGCTTTATTTTGGAGGGGTGGGGGGAGCAGGTCTAAATGCAGAACATGCATTTGTCTCTATTGAATTTCATTTGATTAGTTTCAGCCCAATATTCCATTTTATCAAGTTCACTCGGAACGTTATTCCCGTCTTCTAAAGTTAGCTCTCCCTCCAAGTTTTGTGTCATATGCAAATTTGATAAGGATTCCCTTCGCTTCTTTATATCCGTTAGGGGTGTACAACACATGGTTTGCATGCAGCCCTTGGAGGCCACGTGCGTGGCCCTGTCGTGGGTGCCCTGCCCCACAACTCCCCCCACGCTGCGGTTTCCTGCCACAAACCAATTCTGTTGTGAAATGCGGTGTGTAGAGACGGTTTTCCTCACATGCCCTGTTTCCCATCAGCAATCCTGATCAAGATCCCTGGGAATGGGATGGAGAGGCTTTTGCCTCCCAACTCCCCAGTGATCCTGAGCAAGCGGGTTTGTTTTTTTTATCACTGAGGGGAATGAGGTTAAAACCCCTCCCCTCAGCAATCCTCTGTGTTTATGGTGCGTATGTGTGTGTGTGAGAGAGAATGGGTGTGTGTGCGTGGTGTGTGTCATAAGTATCCTAGTGAGCAATTCACTTGGCTTGAACTCACTAGAGGTAGCTAGGTATTTTCTGACCAACTCCTTATCTTGAACTGCAATTTGGGCCCCTCCCCAGCCATGCTACTTATGCAAGTTTATACACATTTCCTGTTTTGGGAAAATATGAAGATAAAATAGGAGTTTGGCAGTTCCATCTTCTCTTTGTTACCTGCTAATATTTTGCTATCATTACTAAGCAGTGGGTATGTTTTCTTCCACTCTCTTCAAAAATACCTGAAAAAGACCTTTTAGTTGCTCTTTACAATCCCTTGACAGCCTCAGCTTATTCTGAGCTTTAGCTTTTATGACACTGTCTCTACCATCTGGGCTATTTGCCTGTGCTCATTCTTGCTTACGTGCCCTTTGTTCCATTTCTTCTATATCTCCTTAATTTTCAGCTCATCAGTAACCTTCTTGTACAGCCACATTGGCTTTTTCAACAAATCCCATTTTTCTTTCTCACTACATTTAACTTCCACCTATATTGGTGTGCTTCCATTTGAAGGCTTTATGGTACTATTGCTCTGCAAACAGTGTCCAGACAATGTCTTCAGTTCCAAACACTGCCCACCCTGTGTATACTGTATCATAGAATCATAGAATAGTAGAATTTGAAGGGGACTTTAAGGCCATAGAGTCCAACCCCCTGCTCAATGCAGGAATCCGCCTTAAATCATACCTGACTAATGGTTTTCTAGCTGCCTCTTCAATGCCTCTAGAGTGGGAGAGCGTCATACTGATGCTTCTTCCAGCATTTCTCTTACCACAAAAAGTCTGCTAAGAAAGAAAAGCCTGAATAGCTGCACATTGTCTTCTCACTGGTAGCACTAGGAGCCCTCTATTAAGAAGCATCCTTGGGCTACTTTTCCTATTGGTATATCTGACCATTGAATGAATTGCATGGTAGCTTTTACCCTAAGTTTCCATTTCAAGGATCAATTCTTCCTATCAGTGAAAGATGAAGTCAAGGATAGTTGTTCCCCTTGTTCCTTCCTCCTCCTTCCGAAAGAGGAAGTTGTCAGCAAGGCACGTCAGAAATCTGTTGGACATTCCATGCTTAAGTAGAGTTTGTCAGGATGATCAGGGTAGCTGAATTTTCCCATTACTTCTGACGCTTGGTTTTGTGGGACCCTCAGCTAATCTGGCCTAGGAAGATTCACTATCTAGCAGAGGTAAGGTGAAAAAGAGCTGGGCAGGTAAACTGCACTGTAAATCCAGAGAGTGCTATTTCTTAGGCTCCAAGCACCTCAAAGGAAGTGTGCACTGCCTCTAACTTGACATCATCTTGTGCCAAGTGACAACCAAGATGATGGTCATACCTCCCAATCCTGATAACCTTTTAGCGTTGGCCATGGTGACAAGGGGTAATAGCCAGTGTTGATCCTACTTAGCACAGACCCATTGAATTTAAGTTAATCCTGACTAATTTAAGTCCCATTCATTTCTCTAAGTGAACATTGTTCCTACTGTATGCAAACCATGTCCAAATGACTTTCTGGAGATGTACCAGCCGAGGTTGTAGGTGAAATAAGATTAGGATATAAGGACTGATAAACTCATATATGATCTGTAAATGATGACTGCAGCGTTAGGTCATGACTTGCACGTGGGAATGAGGGCCAAACTGGCTACAGTGAGGGCAATCACATTTGTTAGTTCATGTATCTGCACATTTAAACCGGAGGATGGTCCAGGGCCTATTTTTACACAAGAAAGGGTGAATGTTTCCCCTTACTTCCCTGTGCTTCTGTACTTCAGATACTTTTCTCCTATCCAAGCTCACATCTGGTTTGAGATCCAGGCTGGATGAACAGGGCCTGCGGTGATGAACTACTGGGAAGTCACATGTACCTTGTGACGCAAAAAACAAAACAAAAACACCTCCAGATCTTCATCTTTCTTTGTATATGACTGAGGCAGATACATGTTTAAACAAACATAGCTGCCCTCATTACATTTAGTTTGGCGCTGAGGGCCAAACTATGTATGGCATTAGTTATGTGTTTAAACAAGCTTGCTTAACCTGGCCTATTAATTTAGGAGAAAAAGCAGGTGATGGTTCTCAAACCCCAAACTGGTTTTGGGAGTCAAAGCGAGTTTTCTTTTGAAAATTGCCATCTAGCTGGTTTTTATTTATCCTCAGAGGTACTGTTTGCAATGAATAGCACTTTGCGGTCAAAAAACAGCCAAGCAGGAGTGATTTTCAGCAGAAAACCAATGTAAGGACCAATCCGGATCAGAAAGCATATTCTAAATTTGGGCCCAGAGGTGCTTCCAGTAAGTGCTGAATGCGTTCTGTGTAGGTAACCTTCGGAAAGATAACTCTCCTACATGGAATCTTAATGTTGATGTAAAATTGGTCGAAACCGTCCATCTCTCTTTGGAATGGTAAAATATTGGGAGTAGAAACCATAGTGAAGCCAATACACCGGAATGTATTTTACAGCATTCTTTCTGTCCATAATGCCAGTGAAGGGGCCGTGACTTTGATGGAACCAACAGGAGGAAGGGCATTGAACTTGATCCTGTAATCCTCATGTATTACAGAAAGGACCCACAAGTCTGACATGATACGTGCCCAAAGGGAGTAGGACAAGTTCCAAAAGTGGGGTGACAGACAAAAAGAAGGAAGTGAGAGTAGTCAAAGAAAGCATTTACCATTGCCGTTTTGGTTCCTGAAAGGCCCACAGAACATGGAAGGGAGATACTGCCACATTGGTATTGAGGTTGATGGCTAACTAAAGGATTGGCCAGCAAGGGACCATGACTGGTGAGAGGGCAGTTGGTGGAACCACTGGTGCTGTTTGTAGGAAGCAGATTGTTGTCCCAATACCATACACAAGGCAGTATTTTTCGCTTTCTGCATGGAATCCATGCCTTTTATCTATTCTGGAGTTAAACTTGGCCCTCCCCATCAAACCAAAGGTCCTCAATTCAGGGCCTGGCCTCTTCAGATAGACCGGCAGAACAGAGTTAAGCAGGCTGCACAGGGCCACAGGCCAAACAATCACCTTGGCATCCCTGTTGGTTTGATATCTTACTGTGTTTATTTGCTGGCGGTAGAACTGCATGGCCTTACTTCAGAGAACCTTTGCCAAATCCTTCTTGTCCTCAGGGAGGGGTTTAAAGTGGTCTCCTACTTTTTCCTACAAGAAGAGCTGAACGTGTGAAATTGCTGCTTCATAATTAGAGATACTCAAGCCCAGTGGTGTTGAGGAGTAAATCCAGAGGCCCATGAGATCCAGGCCTCCACCCTCCTTTATCCATGGGGAAAGAGTGAACTCTTGTGACTTCCCCTGAGAAGCCTCCACTGTTAGGAGGTGTGTGAACACCTGATAATATCCTCCAATCTTTTTGATGTTGGAGCCATGGAGGAGGGCCTGTGCGGATTGCTGGATAGTTTGCAGCAAGGTCAAGAATAGTGGGATTGCAACGGGAGTCGACACTTCTGTGTGTAACATGTTGAACGCAGAATCTTTCACCCTTGCAACCAGTTGCTGCGCTTCCAGGCCAAAGGACTGTGCCATAAGGAGTACCTGCCCTGAAAATGGGTCCATATTGTCTGAAGGGGGAGGCAGGTCCAGACTGCTCACTGCCATATCCAGTGATGAAGTGGACGACGCCAGGAAAGCCAAGGACATTGAGTCCAATTGATCATCATCTCTCCCTGATTATGGGGACACCCCTGGACACAACCTGGAATGTATATTGGTAGGTTAAGTTATAATCTTAGGCATCTGAACCAACAAGGTGGTCAGAATGGTGGCCAAGCATGAGCTCAGGAATAGCTTGGAGAGTGGTTGAATGGATGACACCAAAGTATGTGTTTGTTCTGGTAGCAGCCTGGATAATGGCAGGACAGACGTTATTGCCCACGGGACTGATCTTGGTATCGAGTCATGTGTTGATGGTGCATATATTGGCCATAGCAGCAAGATCAGGGGAGCCAGAAATGACCCCTAGTCTGGTAGAGGCTGAGAAACTAGTCAGAGGAGAAAGGTCTCAGTAACATTCATCCAGTATCTGCTCTCCATAACCAGAGTGCAGCTTGTCCCAATGGTAGTTGTGTCATGTTAGTAGGTGCTAGCTCGAATACCTATCCCAGTCTGAAATGGGATCTGTATCTGGGATGCTTGTATAACCTAGTGGTATGATCTCTCCAACTCAAGGAGCAGTAACCCAAGAATATGTAATCCAGAAATCCTCCCCAATCAGGAGATTGGTGACCCTGGCGACAGGTAGATCTGTCCCAGTGATCAGTTGTCCTGTGAGTCAGTGTTGCAACTGGCAATCTCACCTTCTGATGTAGACAGAATCACCCCAAGAGCCTGCACAGGCTTAGTCCCCAAAGCCTGTTACGTAAGTTGAGCTCAAATCGGCCATTATGGCTGACAGTACAATCAGTACAGAGAGGGGCAATTGCAATATCGGGTCCATAGCCAACCTGACTGCTGCCCTCTTGGCTTTCTTTTTCTTTGGCTTTGATGACTGTTGCACTCTGGCCACTTTTGATAGTCTTTTAGTTACCATAAGCTTCAACAACCACCCTGATGTGGGTGGTACAGTCCTAATTCAGGGGGAGGAAGCAGTTTCTGAAACTCCCAGAGGCTGAGGGGAGCAGGAAAGGGTCTCCGATGCCCCAAGGTTTGACACCTGTGCCACAGTGGGCTCATCCACTGATGGCTCCACCACTTCAAGGGCTTTCCTCCACAAAACAACTTGCAGCCTGTCAGAGTGACTATGTCTCATCTGTTTTGTAAAGACTTGACAATGAATGCAGGCTTCCACTTTGTGCCCTTCTCCCAGGCAGAAAAGACACCGGGAAGGTCCATAAGTAAGAGGCAGTTTACTGCCACTTCCAAAATGGGGACCTCATGGCCTTGCACCCGTAGGTGATCGCAGAGAACATGAACACAAAAGAAATGAATAAAATCCAAAACAGTAGCAGGAACAAAACACAAGAGGATGGAATGACAAAGTAGTAGTAGAAGAAAAAAGCCCACCTCCACAGTTGTACTATGAACAATGAGAGAAGTTCCTAAGGCAGTCAAAAGAGAACTGAGGGAAAAGGCAGGACTGCCCTAGCAATATGTGCACAGGGACAGTGTGGGACGGTTCCCACCAAAAAGTCATCAGCTATAGAAGTTTTCCAAATGGGTCTCCATGCAGACGCAGAGCCCATTTGTGTAATGCACAGAGACAACAAAGGAGAAAAGCCAGTTTTAAGGTGTGTGTTTTATAGATCACATTCAGTGGTCATGTCTGAGTAGCATGAAAAAAAAATCAAGAGCACTTGAGCAGTATCCAGAGTGCTGGCCATCTGCCAGTACTAAACATGCTGTGCTAGCGGGAACAACCGCTACTGCAACAGGAAGCTAGTCTGGCTAGCATAACTGGAAACTAGCTGAAATTACTAATTCTGGAAAAGGACTTCCATGAGCTCTGCTGACCAATTCTGGAAACAGCAGTCTTGGCTAGTTTCATTCCACCAGCACAGCAGCAACATTAGATACTGCCCCATTTTTGCACTCCATGTAAATTTTAATTAAAAGTTTAGGCAGCTAATTGCAAATCTCAATGGCCTTGTAGGCCCCTTCCAGCTCTGCTATTCTATGGTTCTATGATCTAAGTTGACTGGAGCCCAATCTACAACTAACCTGCTTTCATGTAAGGTGGCCATACTTCCACTATCTAAATGTCCTGCATGTGCACACATACACATACACACACACATGCACACCTAACTAAGTAGAGCTCCTCAAAGATCTTAGAATCATAGAATCATAGAGTTGGAAGGGGCCTATAAGGTCAATGAGTCCAACCCCCTGCTCAATGCAGGAATCCACCTTAAAGCATCCCTGACAGATGGTTGTCGCTGCCTCTTGAATGCCTGTAGTGTGGGAGAGCCCACGACCTCCCTAGGTAACTGGTTCCATTGTTGTACTGCTCTAACAGTCAGGAAGTTTTCCTGATGTCCAGACGGAATCTGGCTTCCTGTAACTTGAGCCCATTATTCCGTGTCCTGCACTCTGGGAGGATCGAGAGATCCTGGCCCGCCTCTGTGTGACAACCTTTCAAGTCTTTGAAGAGTGCTATCCCGTCTCCCCTCAATCTTCTCTTCTCCAGGCTAAACATGCCCAGTTCTTTCAGACTCTCCTCATAGGGCTTTGTTTCCAGACCCCTGATCATCCTGGTTGCCCTCCTCTGAACACGCTCCAGCTTGTCTGCGTCCTTCTTGAAGTCTGGTGGCCAGAACTGGACACAATACTCAAGATGAGGCCTAACCAGTGCCGAATAGAGGGGACTATTTTCACACTAGATTTTAAAATACCCACACAGAGAGTAGCATATTGCTTGTATTGCACATCTGCACACATTGCTCTCTACTCGTGCACGCACATTGCTTACAGACCCACTCATCATTTACTGCTTCCCCGAAAATGCAGCCAGCTCATGCACTCCCATGTTCTGACCACTGCAAGAGGCAGCAATTACCGCAGATTATCAGCCCGACAATGACAAGCCGTGTAAAGAGAGACACTGAGCCAACTCTGCTGCCTGGAGACTGGCATATTCAAGTACACTCAGGACATTAGTAGCAATTTACGTGCCATCACTGAGAGAACGCCACAATGGTCCTGTTGGCAGCCTCTTATTTTGAAGCCTGTTATTTGTGGGAGTTACAAGCTATAATCACAACAGAAACTTTCAAAACCCTTATCTTTGGTGACACACCAAATCTATTTCAGAACTGTAATTGCTATGTCACTGGAGAGTTTGCTGCTTAATGCACTCAAATGACATTTAGTGTTTGCAGGGTCATTACAGGAAACAGAAAATGTGAAGGAGGAAAAGAGGGAGGGGAAGTGCTCCTATTGGGCACTCAGCTTATTTTTAGAAGGGGCTTTATTTCAGACACCTAATTAAATGAGAGAGATCGAGATAATCCTTATACAACACAGGCAGCCTTATTATTTAAATCTCCTCCCCCCCACCCCCCGCTTTCTGAAGAGAGATGCTCTGGAAATCAGGGACACCTCCACTTCGCTTGTGGTTGGCTATATTTCCTGGGCAGGAGAAGAAGCCTAGCAGATCAGGTGCTGGTTCTGAGTGACCCCGCACTATAGCTGGATCTTACCCAGAAGCCTCCTTCCTGTGTGGAAAAACTCTGGAGATAGTGGAATATGGATGCTCGTATGATTAGCTCAGAGCAAATCCAACAATCTGGGGCTTGATTTCTTTCCTGTATTTTTGTATACACAAGACCATATTTGCTTACAAGTATGTGGTGACTTTAACACTTGGGGATGAACGGCAGTGAAATACAGTGTGTTTGTTCAGATACACGTCTTAAAAAGCAGATGGAAGATGAATGACAGGGCGTACACACAAAACACACAATGATGCAATTGTTCCCATGTTACTAAGTACATAGGGTTGTATCCAACGTAAGCTAACTTAAGTCCCATTCATTTCAGTTGGTCGACTCTTAGGACTAGCATTACTACAATCCATACATTCCAGTACAGTGGGGACCTGCATGTGTGAAACTATAATGTTGGGATTTAAATTGGAGCATTGAAAATTACAAAGAAAGTTCTATCCCTTGTAGCCGAAAAACCAAAAAACCGAAAAACCAAAGACGACCTTCACCCCAATTAGAAATGCACAGGCATATTCCTACTAAACACCTATTACTGAGGAGTGCCTCATTAGTCAGGAGGAAGTATGGTTTCCCTCAGCACGTGCCACTGTGCACCCTTATAGATCCTAGGCCGTGTACTCAGGATACCACCATGGCCCCTAGACCATAGTTTTTATACATCTATTGCCTTCTAAAGGCAAGGCAGATCCATCAGCTCCATTTTACTGGAACTGCCAGGTAATAGAATTAATTGCACATAATTGGGCAAAGGATTGCAGGCCAAATTAATGCAATAAAAATATATTACAAAAAATGTTTGTAATGGTATCTCAATGCTGACTGAAGCATCAGTGCTACTCATTCAGATAAGCGGAGAACCATGTGGCTGCTTTGCAGATATTAATAATGGGAACATTTCTGGTAGAGGTAATAGGTGTAGACAAAGGTAGGATCCTGGGCAAACCTCTCCCTGCATGTCAGAGGCTGCAATCATATACATACTTCCCTGGGAGTAAGTCCCACTGAAGTTAATGGGGCTTGCTTCTGATTATACATGTATAGGATTGTTTTGTGAGAGATGGTACTATTTTTGGTAGGCCACCATAAGCAGTAAGCAACAGAGTAGATTACCTAAAGGTTCTATCCATCAAAATGGTTGCAGGTCTAATGAGTACAAGGCTCAGGATCAAACTACACATTACTTTCTTTTTCCTTATTCAAAATTAAACAAGGAGGACCTGATCCAGGCTGGGACCCTTGCATGGATGAATATAAAGGAATTTTAAAAACCCTTTGCTCTCCACTGTAGTCTTGATCTGCATTGCATGCACACACCTCACTGGCCATGCCTGCAATTTGGATTGACAAAAGTTATCCATTAAAACAAATGGGTCTTCATCACAACAGTTCCA